>NW_006921686.1:9260462-9272262 GCF_000298275.1 Orycteropus afer afer
ATGGAGGCAGCATTGGAGGGAATGACTCATTCATGCCAAGAAATCTGGAAAACAGCTGCCTGGCCAACTGACTGGAAGAGATCCATGTTTGTGCCCATTTCAAAAAAAAGGTGATCTAACAATGGGGGGATTATCAAACAATATCATTAATATCACATGCAAGTGATGTTGTGCTGAAAATAATTAAAAAACAGTTGTAGTAGTACATTGACAGGGAACTGCTGAAAATTCAAGCCGGATTCAGAAGAGGATGCAGAATGAAGGATGTCATTGTTGACGTCAGATGGATCTTGGCTGAAAGCAGAGAATACCAGAAAGATGTTTCCCTGTATTTTATTGACTATTTACAGACATTTGACTCTGTGGATCATCCCAAATCATGGAGAACACTGAGGAGAATGGGGATTCCAGAACACTTAATGGTGCTCATGAGGAACCTGTACATAGACCAAGAGGCAGTCGTTCAAACAGAAAAAGGGGATACTGCGTGGTTTAAAATCAGGAAGGGAGTGCATCAGGGTTGTATCCTTTCACCACACTGATTCAATCTGTATGCTGAGCAAATAATCCAAGAAGCTGGACTATGTGAAGAACTCGGCATCAGGATTGGAGGAAGACTCATTAACAAACTGGTAAGCAGATGACACAACCTTGCTTACTAAAAGTATTTCAAGACTGAAAACATTTACTGATAAAGATCAAAAGCTATAACCTTCAGTATGGATTACACCTCAACATAAAACAAAAATCCTCACAATTGGACCAATAAGCAACATCATGGTGAACAGAGAAAAGATTGAAGTTGCCAAGGAGTTCGTTTTCCTTGGACCCACAATCAATGCCCATGGCAGCAGTAGTCAGGAAATCAAATGATACATTGCATTGGGCAAATCTGCTGCAAAAGAACTGTTTCAGGTGTTCGAGAATGTCACTTTGAAGGCTGAGGTGCACCTGACCCAAGCCATGGTATTTTCAGGAGCCTCGTGTGTGAGAGCTGGACAATGAATAAGGGAGACTGCAGCAGAGTTGATGCATTTGAATTGTGCTGTTGGTGAAGAATATTGAATCGTACTATGGACTGCTAGAAGGAGGAACAAATCTGTCTTGGAGGAAGTACAGCTGGAGTGCTCCTTAGAAATGAGAATCCCAGACTTCATCTCACCTACTTTGGTCATGTTAGAAGGGACCAATCCCTGGAGAAGACTGTCATGCTTGGTAAAGTGGAGGGTCAGCCAAAAGGGAAGACCCTCAGTGAGACGGCTTGACGAGCTTGTGAGGATGGTGCAGGATCGCGATGTTTTGTTCTGTACGTAAGGCCGCTCGGGGTCGAAGCTGACTTGATGGCACCTAACATGAGTCAGAATCAACTCCACAGCAGTGTGTTCCTTTAATTGTTTCGTGGGTCTCTTTTTATAATCTCTGTACCCCACTAAGGGGGGGAGCTCTGGTAGCATAGTGCCTAAAGGCACTTGACTGCTAACCAGAAGGCTGGTGGTTCAAACCCACAAGCCACTCCTCGGAAGGAAGGTTGGGCAATCCTACTTCCGTAGTGATACTGCCTCGGAAACCCAAGGAGAGGTCGCTATGAGTCGGGTCCGACTCAACGGCACATAACAACAACAACAACAACATACCCCACTAAAACCTACTGTCAGCCAGTCAAATCTGACTCATAGCGACCCCTCCTTGGGTTTCTGAGGCGATATCACTATGGACGGAGCTCTGCTGGTGTAGTGCCTAAGGCACTTGACTGCTAACCAGAAGGCTGGCAGTTCAAACCCACCAGCCACTCCTCGGAAGGAAGGTTGGGCAATCTACTTCTGTAGTGATACCACCTTGGAAACACAAGGAGGGGTCGCTATGAGTCGGGGCCGACTCGACGGCACATAACAACAACAATCACTACGGAAGTAGATTGCCCAGCCTTCTGTCCCAGGAGTGGCTGGTGGGTTTGAACCATCAGTCTTCTGGTTAGTAGTCAAATGCCTTAGGCACTACACCACCAGAGCTCTATAATCTCTCTATATGTGTGTATATAAAATATATACTAAGACTAAGAAGAACAAAGGTGCCATCCACTTCTCAAAGAATTGACCAGTGAAGACCTTATGAGTAGCAGTGACACGCTGTCTTGATACATTACTGGAAAACTTCGACACAGTCGCTGCAACAGTGGGCTCAAGTACAGCGAGTATTGAGGCTGGGGCAGGCCTGGGCAGTGTTCCTTTCTGTTGTACACATGTGGTCACTCTGAGTTGGAGCCAACCTGACAGCACCTGAAAACAGCAACCTATAAATAATACGTATTTCATTCTTTGTACCTTTTAAAATGAGATGGTTGGTTTTGTGACACCCAACATTACATCCCCATCGAATAGCTGGGGAAGCTGTGTCACTTAACCAAGTCACACACCTGGTCAGTGGGGCAGCAGGGATTCAAACCTAGCTTCTGGCTGACTCAAGGCCAGTCCTTAAACCACCAAGCTGTAAGGGAACGACCCCTTAGGAGGTCTGTTCTCAAGAGTTCACTGTTGTTGTTTTGTGCCGTCGAGTCGGCCCCGACTCATAGCGACCCCTCCTTGGTTTCCGAGGCAGTATCACTACGGAAGTAGATTGCCCAACCTTCCTTCCAAGGAGTGGCTGGTGGTTTTGAACCGCCAGCCTTCTGGTTAGCAGTCAAGTGCCTTAGGCACGGGGCGTGAACTACCTGTAGTTGTCTAGAATTAGCCCCTCCCCCAAGACCAAGGGCTCTAGGGGGGCACCAGGGGCCCCCAGGAAAAGAGCAATGGTCTCTGAGAAAGACGAACCACCCATTGTGTTAGCCAAACCCTTGCATGGGGCAGTCTCTTTGCCTACAACACTTCTGTCTTGGAACTACTCATTCTTCTCAGTCATGTATTTCCTCTTAGACGCCGATCTTCCGAGGCCCCGCCCCCTACCCTTTCAGTCTAAGGTTAGACATCTCTGACTCCTCCGACTGAGGTAGGGGCGCCCCTCTCCCTTGGATCCCAGGGCCCCGGTACCTGCCCTATCCCTCATCCCAGAATGAGCCCTGACCGTTCGGAGCTGTCACTGTTGTTAACTGCCGTGGAGTCCGACCTGACTCAGAACGACCCCTCCTTGGGTTTCCCAGGTGGTATCACTACGAAGTAGATTGCCCAGCCTTCCTTCGGAGGAGTGGCTGGTGGGTTTGAACCGCCAGCCTTCTGGTTAGCAGTCAGATGCCTTAGGCACTACGCCACCAGAGCTGTCACTATCTGGTGACAAGTCCGACTGCCACACCGTGAGGGCAGCGCCTGGGGCTGTCTAGTCTCTCGGTGTCCCCAGCACAGGGCCAGGGACAGAGGCGGCGCTCTCAACTGCTCCCCTTCGCAAACCAGTGGGGCGTGGGAGGGGCAGAAAGGCCTGGGATTGGGACGGACAGACGGGGAGCTGCGGCCACACAGCCTCGGTGCACAGAACCAAGACCCCACAAGGCTGATCCTTGCACAGACTGTTCTGTCTCTCAGAGCTGCCCCCACAACAGTCGTTGCAGACGGGAAGGGGCCCTGTCAAGGGCAGCTCCACAGACTGGCTGTCGCCCGAGGCGCCCCCACGGGATCCTCTAGCCCACCTGTCCTCGTTCCCACGCCAGGTGAAGACTCGCCCTTCACGGCGGTTCTTTCTCCACAGACGCCATAGATCTGGCTTAACCTTGCACCCTGCTGTTGCTGCAGGCTAAGCTTCCTTATAGACTAGCCCCAGGGAACAAGTGGTTAACGCCCCCTCCCGTTCCTCCGCATCCAATGACCTCGTCCCGCCGACCGCCACGTGGCGCCACACCCCCCACCCCCACCCCGCGGAGGTCACATCTAAGGACAGCCCGTGCAGCTAACGGAAACTCCGTCCCCCTGCACACCAGCTCCGGGAGTCCCTCCTCGCGCCCCACGCATCCGCCCGGGTCCGCAGTCTGTCCCCAGCACTTCCCACCCCGCCATGCTAGTGGGACCATCCACGCAGCGCAGCCCGAGGCCCCAGGCTTCCACTGCCCTGCTTTGGGCCACATGCCACCCCCGTTGCCGCGGTCTCCGGAAACGTTCGGTATCTTGCAACAGATTCTCCCCACCCACCCAATCCTCCCCTTCAACTCACGACTCCAGCCCTCCCACCTCCGAGAGGCCTAGGGGATCCCGGAGCTACCCCGCAAGCGCGGTACAACAGCACCCTCTTGTGGCCCGTCGTTGATAGCGTCGGGATTCGTTCATCTGCAAGCCCCACCACACCAGTGCTGAGGCAGAAAAAGGTGGTCAAATAAAGAAAAATTAGATTAGATAGATAGATACACGATTGATAGATTATAGATAGATAGATAGATAGATAGATAGACAGACAGACGATAGGTGGGTGGGTTGGTGGGTAGGTAGATGATAGAGAGACATAGATAGATGTTAGATGACCGATAAAATCAGCATCACAACCTTGAACAGACGATCTATAGCGTTCTGACCCTGTCCCAGCCTCCTCTAGGAAGCCCTCCCTGACTCCAGCATTGATGTCATCCAGTGGAAACTCATGGTGTCACCCCCCCATGGACCTTGTCCCTCACCAGACCATACAGAATCCTTAGTAATGTTTATTATCCATTTTAATTCTAGAATAATCTGTGTTAAAGAGTTGTAAATTGCTTAAATGTAATATTTCCTAGATTATAGGACTACTACCCACGAAATTGTTTTGCAAAGTCTACAGTGAATTACATGTTTAGTTACAACATGATGAGTAACTGAGCAGAAGGCTTTTTTTGGTTTTACTCCTTTTCCCTTAATTACTACTCAGTTCTCAAAAAAGTTACTGATATAGGTTCACAAATATTACTTACGACAAATTTGTAGCTAAAACACCAAAAAAAAAAATGACAAAAATCAGAGACTAAAAACACGAGCAGCCGGGAAAACAACCAAATGCACTGATGGGGCTGCAGACGGAATCCACGTGACTCAGAGCGTCGTTGTAATTGGATGAGAATGACAGCTCAGACCCTGGTGCGTTAGAAGGTTCAAAAAGTAAATTAGCACGGAGTTTTAGCTTTATAGGTATGTTGATACATGTAAGTGGGGCTTATGAAAAATGTTTTTGTTGTTGTTGTTGTTGTAACTAACTACAGGGATAACTGCTGTTTCCCTTCCTAGTCATAGGCCAGCAGAGCAGTCGTCCCTGGAGCCCTTGGTGACCAGGTCTGATCTTTAGGTCAATTCTCAGGTCCCAACACCACTTGGAAATATTTAGGCTGTTGGTTCCATCGGAGTAGCTGACAGTCTGCAGCTCTGACCATCTCTGTACTCACTGTTTTTGTTCAGGTTTTTCCACTAGTTGGTGCCTAATCCACTTCTGTGTAATTCCTTTCAAAGCTCAGGGCTCCAGGCTTATCTTCTGTATCTCTGTCAATTGGTTTTTCTTTTCTTTGTTGAAGAGGGTCTGTGTCACTTGTCTGCCTATTCCTCCATCTTACCGGAAGTCCTTATTGTGTTCAATGTTTCAAACCAGAGTGAAAAATCTATTTTCCTACTATTTTGCATATTAACAACATACATCTGGCATTAACAAGGGCCAAGGTGTGAAGCAAGAATAATGCTAGCTGTGATGATTAAGGTTTTGTGTCAGCTTGGCAGTTATGTAATGATAGAATTTGGCAGTTATGTAACAATGCGACCAACCTCCATTTTGTGACCTGATGTGGTCATCCTCCATTTCCACATAACACAATTTTTTTGCATAATGACCTGATCTTTGGAACCTAACTTTGTTGATAAATGAGGAGAGAGTGTGTGCTTCCTACATCTGGAAATTACTCACAGAGAAGTGTTGAAGTTTCCAGTTAAAAGAGTGGCTTTTATCTATTTCTCCTTGCAGTTCTATCTGTTGTTGTCTCACATATTTTGAAGCTCTGTTGTTAGGTATCTACATGTCCAGGATTATTATGTCTTCTTGAAAAACTGACCTCTTTGTCTAATGACCTTCTTCATTTCTGATAATTTTCTGTGTTTTGAAATCTGCGTTGTCTGAAATTAATACAGCTACTCTGGCTTCCTTTGCTTAGTGTTATCATGTCCTACCTTTCTCCATCATTTTACTTTCTTTTCTCTTTTTAATGAGGAAAACACACACCAAGACATCTGCCAACAGAACAGCTTCCACACTGACAACTCGATGGCATCATGACATTGTTCCTGTTGTGCCACCATGATCACTCTCCTCATCCCAAACATTCCACCACCATTGACATAAACTCAGTGCCCCCTGAATAAAATCTCCACCATTCCCCTCCCTCCCAGCCCTGGGAACCACTAATAATCTGTGTTTTCTATGCATTTTCTTATTCATATAAATGAGATCATACAGTATTTGTCATTTTGTGACTCATATATTTCCCTCAGCGTAATGTTTTCAAGATTCCTTCACATAGTGGCATGCATCAAAACTTCATATCTCTTTACAGCTGAATAATAGTCCATTGTATGTATATACCACCTTTTGCTTATCCATTCATCTGTTGATGGTTATTTCAGTTGTTTTCACCTTTTGGCTCTTGTGAAAAGTACTGCAATGAACCTGGGTGTACAGGTTTCTGTTTGTGTACCTGCCTTCACTTCTGGATATACACCTAGCTTGGGGATTTCTGGATCTTATGGTAATTCTACATTCAACTTTTTTTAATGCATTTTATTGAAATATAATTTATGTACAGTGAAATACACAAAACTAAAGTGACATGGATCAATGCAATTTTTTTTTTTGCAGTATTCCCTCTCCTCCCCTCTCACCCAAAAAAGAAAGTTTCCCTCCATATATAAACCTTTCCTTGAGCCTCCACAACAAAGAAATAATACTATATTTGTCCTTCTGGGATTGACTTATTTTACTCAGCATAATGTCCTCCAAGTTCATCCATATTATGCGATGTTTTGCAGATTCTACATTATTCTTTAGTGCTGCATAGCATTCCATATGTATATGTACCATAGTTTGGTCATCCACTCTTCCACTATAAATCTTAGAGATAAGTCCCTTGCCAGATATATAATTATTGGCAAATATGAATTTGTTGCTGTCATTTTTGTTATGTGCTTTTTTTTTACGGTGTCAAGTTCTTTGTTCCATATAATTTTCTATGCTGAGCTCGTTTTGCTTATGAATCGTGTTACCACTTCCTTCATTGCTATTGTTTTAGTGCTTACTGAATTATTTATGCTGGTCCTCTTTTTTGATATGAAGGTTTATCATTTTTCTTTGAGGTTACCCTGTGATTTATAGTTTTCTTCCCAAGTTGAGAACAGTCCATTCTATCTTGGAGTTGTCTTGACTTCCCTACCATCCTACCATCTACAAGTTCTGTAATGAGTTTTTTTCCCTCTTTTTGGTTTGTAGTTGTCCTCATTTGTCAATTGATGTATCTGGTTCCCTGTTTACAATCTTATTTACTTTGGATACTTCCATAGCTGGGTTGGTTTCTGGGTTATATCATCATGTGTGTTAATGGTCAGTTGTTGTTGGCTGCTGTTGCTTCTCTGCCCAAAGGGCTCCCTTTAGCATCTCTTGTAAGGTTGTTCTGGTTTTAACAATTCCCTTCATTTCTGCTTATCTGGAAATGTCCTAATTTCACCATCATATTTAAGGGACAATTTTGCTGGATACATAATTCTTGGTTGGAAATTTTTCTCCTTCAGTGTTTTATATATACCATCCCATTGTCTTCCCACCTGCATGGTTTCTCTTGAGAAATCTGAGCTTAGTCTTATTGCTTGCCCCTTGTAGGTAACTTTTTGTTTTTCCCATGCTGCTCTCATGATTCTTTGTCTTTGGTTTTGCTGAGTTTGATGATGATATGTCTTGGTGATTTCTTTTGGGGTCTATCCTGTTTGGGGTTCATTGGACTTCCTGAATGGATATATTTTCATCTTTCATCTTACCAGTAAAATTCTCTTCCAACAAATCTTTGGCAATTTTCTCTGTGGTTTTATTTGTGTCTTCCTGTTCTGGAATTCAGATTATATGTAGGTTATTTCTTTTGATGGTATCCCACAAGAACCTTAGGCTTTCTTCATTTTGTTTTGATCTTTTTTCTGATTGATCCCTTCCCAAAGAAGTGTTCAGGTATTTGGCTTCAATCTCACTAATTCTGTCTTCCATTGATTCAATTATGCTGCTTTGCCCATTCAATGTCTTATCCATTTCTGAAAATTTAGTATTATTTTTCTGGATTTCTGTGTGTAGATTTTGTATCATTTCTAATTTTTCATTTAGTTTGTCATTTTGTTCTTGTATTGTCTTTTGAAATTGTTTAGGGTTTTCTCTGTGTTTTCCTTGATCTGTCTCTCAATTCGTTAAAGATACCTAAATATAATTCTTTTGAATGCCTTATCAGGGAGTTCCAATGCTGTGTCTTCTTCAGGGATGTATTTTGGGACCGTATCCTGGTCCCTTGTTTCTCCTACTTTATCTTGCTTCTTTGTGTGGACTGCGATGCTCTGTTGTCTCTGAGGCATTGTAACGTTTTTGTGTTTATATTTAATTGGTGATAGTATGTTGGAGTGACTTGCCCATGATTTTTGTTTTCTTTGTATGTTATCTATGCATGCAGGGTACTATGTTCCTCTATGCACTAGTTGACAGCACATATACACTTAGTACCTGTCTCCTTTCCTGTTGTCAGCCTCTTGTATGTCCCTGACGACCTTGGCAATCAGAACCTGTTCTTAGGTCCCTGGAATCCAAATGAGGATGCTATCACCTTAAAATCCAAAACGGTTGCCACTTGTAAAGATTCAAAATGGCTGTGCCCTTGGTCACTTTATATATCCAAAATGGCCAGTGCTTATAAACATTCAAAATGGCTTTGCCCTCAGTCACTTAAATATCCAAAATGGCCACCACTTATAAACATTCAAAATGGCTGTGCCCTCGGTCACTTTAAATATCCAAAATGGCCACCACTTATAAACATTCAAAATGGCTGTGCCCTCGGTCACTTTAAGTATCCAAAATGGCTGCCACATGTAAACAATCAAAATGGCTACACCCTCCAGACAGTGGAAAGTCAACAGCTCAGGCTGTCTCCCTCCTTGCTGTTTCCCTTCCTAGTCATAGGCCACCAGTGCAGTCATCCCTGCAGCCCTTGGTGACCAGGGCTGATCTTTAGGTCAATTCTCAGGTCCCAACACCACTTGGAAATATTCAGGCTGTTGGTCCCGTCGGAGTAGCTGACAGTCTGCAGCTCTGATCGTCTCTGTACTCACTGTTTTTATTCAGGTTTTTCCACTAGTTGGTGCCTAGTCTACTTCTGTATAGTTCCTTTCAAAGCTCAGGTTTCCACGATTATCTTCTGTATCTCTGTCAATTGGTTTCTCTTTTCTTTGTTAAAGAGGGTCTGATACATTCAACTTCTTGAAAGACAGCTAACTGTTCTCCACAGTGGTTGCACCACTTTACATTCCGCAGCAGTGGATGAGGGTTCCAGTTTCTCCACAACCTCATCAACACTTGTTGTTTTCTGTGTTTTGGTCATTGTCATTCTAATAGGGGTGAGGTGATAGCTCATTATAGTTTTGTTTTTTGTTTCCACAATGATATGATTGATTAGGGAAGAAGTAGCAAGCTGTATCTCAAGATCAGGATCAACTTGTAAGTAACACAAACAACTCAGGAGACAGCTCACCAATCAGCTTCCAACCAACACAGCTCTCAGCTCTCAGCTCCTTCTCAGCCCTGCCCACAAGGAGGCCATGCTTCTCAGCTGTGCCCATAGGCTGCTGCTCAGGGATGGCCTCTGCTGCCAGGGCCTGCTCAGGTAAGTACTATGGCTCTTTTGACTCTAGTACTAAGTGCTCAGAGACATCCCACTCTTCCAGAAAGCCTCTTTTCCAAAGATGCTCAGCTCTCTCACTCTGTGGGTTGGTTAGTGTGGAAGCTGATGTTGTGCATCAACTTGGCTGGGCCGTGGTTTTGAGTGGCCTGGCAGCTGCATGTAGCTGTTCCCCCATGATGAGATTGTAATCATCTCCATGGTGGAATCTGCTGTGAGCAGCTAATTGGCTGAAAGGGAGTTCCCTTTGGGGTGTGGCTTGCCTCCAGTGTATGTGGAGGAGCTTTCAGAAAGGTGTCTAGCTGTTTGGTGCACTGGGACCCTACATTTGGTCGTGTCTTCATCTCCAGCTCCTGAACTTGAACGGGTGGCCTGCTGTGTTGCCTGATCTTGGGATTGTGCCATTTTACCTGCTGACCTTGGTTTCATCAGCCTCAGCAGCCAGCAACTGCCTGAGTTAGGAGATGCCTCCAGCTCCAGTGGGCCTGGAACGCGAGGCGGAGCTGATGACCCCCACCATAGCCCTGATTATACACAAGGGATCTCCTCCAGGCTGCAGATAACTGGACCAAAGGGATCCCAGCCACAAAGGGGACTGTCCCGTACATCGTAGCACATTTTGCATATGCCCCATCCTGCCCTGGCTTCTAAATGCCTATAGAGCAGATCTTAAAGTTTGGTCCAGGTTCTTCTACGGGTCCTCAAGACACTTTGTCTGCAAAGTTAAATTTTTTTCATGATAATATAGGATGGTTTGTGCCCTTTTCATTCTCATTCTGTCACAAGTGTATACTGGAACTTCCCACAGGCTCCATGGTATGTTATTGCTCTGCCAGCTAATGGAATGTGTGCTTCTGTATTGTATTTTTAAATTATAATTTTTAAGGTCTAATACAGTAAATATCAATCATTGTATCCCACATAAATAAAAGCTCTTTGGGGTCCTCTTTAAGACTGTAAAATACAGAGTCCTGAGACCAAAGTGTTCCAGAACAGCTGCCTACTGAAACCCTGCGTCTCTCTTTTTAAAATTCATTTTATTTTGTCATTGTTGTTCTTGAGAATGTAAACAACAAAAACATACACCAATTGAACAGTTTCTACACATACAATGCAGTAACACTGATGACATTCTTCGAGTTGTGCAATCTCCTCATCCTTCTTTTCTGAGTTGTTGCCCCCCCATTAACATAAACTCACACTCCCCTGAGGTTCCTATGCAGTCTCTGCTGTTGTTGTTGTCAGTTTGATCCTGAAGAGACAGTTCCTATTGTTGTGGTGGTGGTTATATGCTGTCGAGTCAGACCCAACTCATAGTGACCCCTCCTTGGGTTTCCGAGGCAGTATCATTACAGAAGTAGATTGCCCCATCTTCCTTCCAAAGGGTGGCTGGTGGGTTTGAACCACAAACCTTCTGGTTAGCAGTCAAGTGCCTTAGGCACTATGCTACCAGAGCTCCCGCAGAGACAGTTCTTAGAGCTCAAGGCAGACATTTTTCACTAAGTTAAACTATTGTTTGGTTTTAAGAAGACTTCAGGTGATATTTTTGGTTTAAGATTTAAAGTTTATCTCAGGCATTTGTTTCTGGAGTTCATCCAGCCTGCATGGCTCCAGAAAATTTGGAGTCCATGAGAACTTGAAGTTCTGTTCTACATTTCCCCCCTTTTGATCAAGATTCTTCAACAGATTCTTTGATCAAAATGTTCACAACTTGTAGCCAAGCACCATCTAGTTCTTGGAGTTGTTCATGTATGTAATTAACAACATATTCCATTTCTTCCTCCTATTCCTGACTCTCCTTCTTGCTCTGTTGAATAGAGACCAATTGCTGTGCTTTGGATGGCCACTCACAAGCTTTTAAGACCCCCAGGAACTTCTCAATAACTAGGAGGTAGAGCAGAGCACTAAACTTGTTATTAGGCCAGTGAACTGGGATGTCCCGTGAAACCATGATCCTAAACC
>NW_006921686.1:9272633-9273626 GCF_000298275.1 Orycteropus afer afer
GGCCAAATAGGTGAATTAAATGGGGCTGTGGTGGGAATCACCACCCCTGCATCCAAGTCCTTGATGGTGGCAGTAATCTCTGCAACCCCTCCAGGGATGCAGTATTGCTTTTGGTTTACTATTTTTGTAGGTAGAGGCAGTTCTAATGGCTTCCACTTGGCTTTTCCTACTATAACAGCCTTACTCCACATGTCAGAGAGCCAATGTGGGAATCCTGCCAATTGCTGAGTATATCTATTCCAATTATGCATTCTGGCCCTGGGGAAATCACTATAGGATGGGTTCAGGGACCCACTGGACCCACTGTGAGAGGCACCTCAGCTAAGACTCCATCAATAACTTGACCTCCATATGCCTCCACTCTGACTGGTGGGCCACAATGATGCTTTGCATCTCCTGGAATTAGTGTGAATTCAGAGCCAGTGTCCAGTAATCCCCGAAAGGTCTGATTATTTCCTTTTCCCCAATGAACAGTCACTCCTGTAAAAGGCCTCAGATCCCTTTGGGGAAGGCTAGGAGAAAAACTGACAGTATAGATTTTCGGCAATGTAGTGGGGTTCTTCCTCAAAGGGACCTGGCCTCCCCTTCATTCAAGGGGCTGTGGGTCTGTAAACTGACTCAAGTCTGGGAATTGACTGAGAGGTCGTGACTCTGTATTCTGGTGATTCAATCTAGGTTGCTGTTCCCGTGATCTAGAATTCTTCTGTCTATATAGATCAAGTAAATATTTAGTAGGCTTGCCATGTATTTCACTACTAGGAATGCCATGCACAAGTAGCCAATGCCATAATTCCACACGAGTCAGACTATTCTGATTAGTGTTCCGACTCTGCTGTCCATTAGGGTAACCACGCCCACCTTGCCTTTGTCGATTAACTGCTGCCACTTGGCCTCTACTACACGGGGTCCAATCAGCCCCATCGTAGTTAAGTGTCTTAGTTCAATTAGGGCAGTTCCCACTGTCAAATCAGGTTTACATAAAATAGCAATCAC
>NW_006921686.1:9279304-9279862 GCF_000298275.1 Orycteropus afer afer
CAAAAATATTTGCTATGGAAAAATTTAAATATATAGAAAAGTTGAAAGAAAAACACAAAACTCCCATGGCTTAACTCTCAGTCAAAAAAATAGGAAGGCCTATGAGCTGAGCAACTACACCAGCGAGATCCACTCCTTAGCACAATCAACCATGGGAGACCAGAAGGGCTGCATTTGCACAGGAAGAAAGGTGGGGAGGCAAGAATGCATGGGCAAGAAGGACTCAAGGAAAAGGTAACCACAGGGAGGAAGTGGGAGGAGAGCGCTTACACCTTGGGGATTGTAATTAGTGTCACAAAACAAAATGTGTATGAACTGTTGAATATAAAACAAAATTGCTTTGTAAAATTTCACCCAAATCATAATAAAATTCACTTTCCATACAACAGTTCATATACACTTTGTCTCATGACACTGACTACAATTCACCCCAATGCAACAGCTCCCCTCCTCCTCCCTCCCGATAGTTACCTCTTCCCTGTGTCCATCCCTCCATGCACTCCTGCCCCCTGAGCTGTCTCCCTGTACAGACACAGCCCTTCTTTCTCCCATAATTGT
>NW_006921686.1:9281327-9286066 GCF_000298275.1 Orycteropus afer afer
CAGCCGTCTGGTTAGCAGGCAAGTGTCTTAGCCACTATGCTCTATCTGATGATATTTCAGACCCTCTGAGGCCCAAGACTCTGGAAACGTCCCGTGTAAGTTCCCTGTGGGTCTCCTTACCGTAATTCCTGTTGCTTTCCTCTCACATCCGTTCCCCCTTGCCCCTCCCCAGCCACTGGTGGTTTATTGAAGGCGCCTTCCAGTGACTAAACTCAGGAGACCCACCATTCTCTTTACCAGTGAGGAACATGTGACTAAGCTCAGCCAATCAAGGCACAGAAATTGGTTCTAGCATGGCCATGTGACCTCAGCTGGCCCAATCAGAAGCAGCCTCATTATTTTGGCAGGAAAATCTGGAACAGTGGTGCTACCCTTTGCTTGGTGGATATGAATGAGGTTCCCTGTGGCCAGAGAACAGCTAGCAGCCATCTTGGGGCCTCCCACTGGAAGGTTGGAACAAAGAGATGAAAAGAAACGGGGCCTTTGGTGACATTGCTGAGCTGTTGTGTCAACTTTGGCTGAAGCCAGCCCACGTGTGGATTTTCCAGTTGTTAATTTCCCTTTACAGTTGGAGCCATTTGAGTCAGCTTTTCTGTTGCTTGCATCTAAGAGTAATGATGAAAGTATTTGACAACTAGTGCTTCGGGCATTGACCCATCAGAATGGCTCACCACGGGACCATTAACCCTTCATGTCCTACACTGTGGGGAGGTCTGGGAAGTCCTGTAGGAGGGACCAGGAGAGTTGGAGTGGCCGTGGAGCGGGCACTCTAGGGGCTTGAGGCAGCCGGATATGCCAACCAATATAGACATATTTAAGGAGCTCTGGTGACACACTAGAAGCTGTGGTAGTGCAGTGGTTAAATCATTGGGCTGCTAACCAAACGTTTGGCGGTTGGAACCCACCAGGCCCTCCTGGAGAAAGATGAGGCAGTCTGCTTCTGCAAAGATTTACAGCCTTGGAAACCCTAAGTGTGTGTGTGTGTGTGGGGGGGGGTTCTACTGTGTCCTATAGGGTCACTAGGAGTCGGAATTGACTCCATCGCAGTGGGTTTGGTTTTTGCTGGTTAAGCGCTTGATTGCTAAGCCTCCTAACTAAAAGGCAGACAGTTCAAACCCATCCTTTGCTTCTCCCTTAGCTCTGAGGGAGAAAGACCTGGCGGTGAAGTTTACAGCCCAGAAAATCCTGTGGGGAATTTCTTCTCTGTTACATTAGGTCGCTATGAGCAGAAATCAATTCCATGGCACTTAGCGACCACAGAACTATTTCAGTATTTCCACAACCGGCATAGTTTGTCCAAGCTGAACGTTAGCTTGGCTTGCTGACTGATGCAACCTCCTTTTGACAGGAGCGAGTGTGAATGGATTTCTGTTTCATACAGGGGAGGGGGAAAAAAAAAGACATCCTCTCCTGAACCTGAATCATGATCCAAATGTTTAGGAAATAACAAATAGCAGTGGGATCTCGCTTTAAACATATGAAGTCATCCAAGCTTGGGGTCAAGCAGAAACTCTGCAGAGGTTTTCTCCATGACCTGCTAAAGTGTCCGCACCCTTTGGCCCAGGAACCCTGCCTCTGGGATGCACAGGAAAGTGCAGTGCAGCGCTATTTATAATGGAAGGAAATTGGAAACAGCTTCAATGTCTGGCAACACGGCCTGTTGAGTAAACATAGTGCAAACGTTAGAAATTGTGTTTATACAAAGAAGTTTTAACACGGGAACAGCTTACATTCAAGAAGGGAAAAAGCAGAACTGTATAAACAATTTGCTCACACAGCTATGGTAAAAAAATATATATATTAAAATTCAAATTAAAAAGCCCACATTGAAAAGAAAAGGCTGAATGGAAATGTATCAAAATGTTAACAGCTTTGGTGGCGTGGGACTGGGGAAGGGGGTGCAGTCTATTTTTCCTTTTTTTTTATTTTTGTATGTTCCAAAGTGTCCTTAATGAACAATGAATTCTCATTTGATGAAAATTTCCAAATGGACAAAAAAAAGTAGATAATAAACCCACATATATCCGTCATCCACCTTCAAGAACCATCAAAATTTTGCCTTATGAATTTCATGTCCAACCCCTCCCTCTTTTTTTTAATACACACACACACACACACACATATGGGAGCTCTGGTGGCGTAGTGCCTAAGGCACTTGACTGCTAACTAGAAGGCTGGCGGTTCAAACCCACCAGCCACTCCTCAGAAGGAAGGTTGGGCAATCTACTTCTGTAGTGATACTACCTCGAAAACCCAAGGAGGGGTTGCCATGAGTCGGATCTGACTTGAAGGCAGAGAGTTTGGTGACTAAGCATCTTAAAAAGGGGGGGGGTTACATCTCCTTATATAACCACAATCCCATTATCATATCTTAACATTGTTGTTGTTGTTGTTATGTGCCATCAGTCGCCCCTGCTCATAGCGACCCCTCGTTGGGTTTCCCAGGCGTTATCACTACAGAAGTAGATTGCCCAACCTTCTTTCTGAGGAGTGGCTGGTGGGTTTGAACCGCCAGCCTTCTGGTTAGCACTCAAATGCCTTAGGCACTATGCTACCAGAGCTCCCATCTTAACATTATCATGTCTTAAAAATTTCTTACAATCATCTAACAGTCAGCCTATGTTCAAATTTCCCCAATTGTCAGAAACATCATTTTACAGTTGTTTGAGCTGGGATCCCAAGCGCATTCTTGTTCTTGTTTACTATTGTTATTTACAAACATTGAAATTCAGGTGTGTGGGTGTGTGTACAATTCCGTGCGGTGTGAGGGAAGCGTAAGTCACAGGCGGTTCCAGGGAGCCCTTCACCGCAGGGTCGGCCCCCAGGCCTTTTACTGACCCAGAATGACCAGGAGAGGCTTAGGGTTTCCACACGAACAACGTTTTTATGAAGGAAAGAGAATGAGAACGCAGCTCACGAGCGGAGACAGAGAGGGCCCGAGCACCCCCAGCCTTCGTCTCCCGGAGCAGAGATAGGCCGGAGTTTGTAAGGGTTTTGGAACAGGTGGGGATTTTCTGAGAAGGGGTGGTACTTTCCTAGAAAGGAGTGGCACGCATGCGCTGTCCCTCGGAACGCCCGTTCGATGAGCAGTCGGTGTCCTGGCCTCAATACCGCCACCCCAGGAAGTTCATACAGTGGTCGTCTCGCGGTGATGTGCGCATGCCTGGGGGAGCTGAGGAGGTTAGGTTGCCTGCCAAGGAATTTGCAATATAGGGAACCTGGACCTGGATGGGTTGCTGGCTTCCTTCTGTGCCCTAAGTCCCAGGATGTGAGTCCGGCTTAGCTGGGCGCTGAGGCAGTCAGGCTTGCAGCTCGGGTTTGTTAGTTAACCCTTCGGGTCCTGTCATCTTCTGCTGTCTCATAACCACCACCACTGTCAGGATCCATGGCAGTTCCATCACCCTAAACATCCCCTCAGGTGACCCCCACTGGGTTTATTTACCAAGGCTGTAAATCTTTATGGAAGCAGACCAACTCATCTTTCTTCCACCAAGTGGCTGGTAGGATAGAACCACCCGCCTTTTGATTAGCAGCCAAAGGCCTTAACCACTCCACCACCAGAGCTCCTTGGATGTTCCCTAAACCGAATCAAAAACCAAACTCACTGCCGTGGAGTCGGATTCGACTTATAGCAACCCCTCCTTGGGTTTCCAAGGCGATATCACTATGGAAATAGATTGCCCGATCTTACTTCCGAGGAGTGCCTGGTGGGTTTGAACTGCCAGCCTTCTGGTTAGCAGTCAAGTGCCTTAGGCACTACACCACCAGTACTGGGGTCAAAATCCTACAGGCAAGAGATTTGTTCCTAATCCAATAACAAACACTGCCCTTGTTTCCATGGACCATGAGGGAAGCCTTTCAAAACAGTCTGAAGCCCTGATGCACACACAAACACAACACATGCACGTGAGCAAATGGTGAAACACAAGCCCAGAGGTTGGTGGTTGGAGTCCATCCAGGTGCCTCTGATGAAAGGCCTGGTGACTTACTTCTGAAAGATCACTACCACTGAAAGCCCTGTGGGGTGCAGTAATAGTGTGAAACACATGAGATCACTGTGAGAATCCACTCCTACTTGAAGGCAACTTGCCCACAAGGTGAGGACTCAGGGAGTTACTAAAGGTGTCTTGGGAAGCTCCAGAGGTATGGGTTGGTTGACCTGCCCTTCCATCTTCGTTTGCAGCCCCCCAGGCTGAGTCATCTCTTTCTCCAGGCCTACATAGGGCACCCACACTCCAGGTCCCCTCCCCGCCCTCTCCCCCACTAACTTGATGCCACCTTCAGTAGACTCATCAGTCCCTGTGCCTGCCTTCCTCCTGGACTCCAGCCTTCCCTGTGGCCCCTATGCCCCACCCCAAGCTGCCCCACCCCTAGGGGGCGTCCTCAGGTACACCACACCAAAAGGTAGAGGCCGGCCAAGTGCCTCCCTTCTCTATACAAGACAAGTATCTGTAGTAACCATCAGGAAACGAAAGGAACAATATTAATGGCAAGAAGGGAAACGCAAACTAAACCATTTGTTTTCTTGAACTTCATACATAAAAAATCATGCCAGTGAAAAAGAATTTAAAAATAAATAATAAGCACTAGCAGTTATTCAAGGAGCTCTGGTAGCATAGTGGCTAAGACACTTGCCTGCTAACCAGACGGCTAGCGGTTCAAACCCACCAGCCACTCCTCGGAAGGAAGGTTGGGCAATCCTACTTCCATAGTGATACTGCCTCGGAAACCCAAGGAGG
>NW_006921686.1:9286166-9318190 GCF_000298275.1 Orycteropus afer afer
ACACTTGCCTGCTAACCAGACGGCTGGCGGTTCAAACCCACCAGCCACTCCTCTGAAGGAAGGTTGGGCAATCCTACTTCCATAGTGATACTGCCTCGGAAACCCAAGGAGGGGTCGCTATGAGTCGGGTTTGACTCGACGGCACAACAACAACAACAAAAACCAGTTATTCAAAGTGTGGTGAGAAATCAAAGTTTGAACTTGAATCCTTCTGTTACAGTCTGATGAATAAAATTTCACGTAAACGTGTTTTGTTTTGTTTTTTCTTTTTCGGAGTGTGTGTATGTTTGTGAGCTAGAGAGAGTAGACTGTTTCCAGTGGCCACATAACAGGAAGTCTCACCTCCACTCTGTGAGAGACCCGCCTTCCAGTTGCTTGGCCCTGAGCACTGGGGGGAACCTCGGGGTACACCAGCTCCCCAGGTAACCAGCAGAGCACTCCCCAACTCCCTTTCCCACCACCACTTGAACTCAGGGCTGGTATGTGTGTCTTCCCCTTCCTGGCTCCATCTGGAAGCCCTACCCCCAACGTGGGTGGCACCCTTCCCCTCAGCCCCGCCCTTGCCCACCACCTGAGGTCTTTCCAGGAACCTCTTTGGAACTAGCTGGATCATGTGTGAAGAGATGCACCTAGCAAGTTGAGAGAGAAACTGAGACATGCAGGAAGGGAAGGAAGTATGTGGGCTGGGCATGTCCTGTGTTTTAATCTGGGTGATGGGAACCTTGGTTCATTTTGTTTAACTTTTTAAAGCGGATGCATATGTAGAAAAGAACAAACCATAGTGTACTTAAAAAAAAAAAACGGCTATACGTGAGTTTATTCCAACTCACGGCCCTATGGAACAAAGTAAAACTGCCCCACCAGGTTTCCAAGGCCCACACAGTTTCTTTACAGAAGCAGACTGGCACATCTTTCTCCCTGGTGGGTTTGAACCAGGGCTTCATATCAGTTCTTCTTGATTCAGTCATGGCCGCCAAAGCAAAACCAGAACAGATCCAAATTTATAAAATGTGAGTGTACAAGAATGAGAACCAGAGTGGGAAAAATTACAGGTCTGTGCCCTGTTAGAAACTTAATCTCCCTCTGAGAAAACAAGGGCAGTGTGTACATTACATAGCAACCCAATCTCTTGATCGACAGAATCAGAAACAATGGTGCCTCACTCAAAGATGGCCGCCGACTGCACTGCTCTGAAAGTGTGTCACTTGCCACGGTCGTAGCAATAATCATCTCCCACGTCAGGCTCAGAGTCTCCCATTCCAGGGCATCAACCTGGAACTTTTCCATTCTGGTCATCATTCCAGTACATCCACATTCACAAATTCAGGTCTGTTCTGATTTAGCTGCGTCAGCCGTGACTGAACCAGTTCAAACCAGTTTGAAGACTTGGTTCCAACTGCCACTATGGCTCCTTATAGTAGATAAACCAAAACCACACTCACTGCCATCGTCCGGATTCTGACTCACAGAGACCCCCATCCACAGGGTTTCCGAGGCGGTAAATCTTCACTGAAGTAGATCGCCCCATCTTCCTTCCACAGAGGGGCTGGTGGGTTTGAACCACCCACCTTCCGATCAGCAGTCAAATGCCTTAGGCACTGCACCACCAGAGTTGGATGAATTTTCACCAGTTGAACACACCTGTGTTACCAGTGACCCAGATCAAGACACTGCATTTCAGCCCTTGAAGCCCCCTCTGTTTTTGTTTTGTTTTGTTTTTTTCCAGTAATAAACACACACACACCAGGTCACTTTCATCCTCACTTCTGACAGCATCTGATTGCCCAGTGGGAACAGAAGATATAAATAGAATCTGAAAATCTGGTTCTTTTCACTCACACCGTGTGAGACTCCTTCTCCAGGTTGTGTATAGTTGCAGCTCATTCTCACTGCAGGACACGACCCCACTGTGTGGCTAAGCTCAGTTTATTGGTCAGTTCTCCGGAGGGTGGTGAAGGAAGGAGCCAAGTGGACACAGTGCCCCAGGCAGCGGGAACATGGAGTGCCATGGAGAGCCACGTGCCTGGAGGGGGATGAATGAGAGGGTGTGAGTGGGAGGAGACAAGCCAGAGGTGAACAAGAAGCAGATGGCGCAGCCTGGATGGCCCCAGGGCGGACTTCGGCTTTTACTGCAAAGCAGATGGAACCGTGGGAGATTCTAAGCAGAAGAGGGACTTGGTCTGGCTTGGGTGTTCCCAAGGTCTCTCTAGCTGCTTGGAGGAGACTGTGGTGCAAAGGATGGAGCAGGGAGACAGGCAGGGGGCTGCTGAGAGACCTGGCAGAAGAGGAGAGAAATGATGTATTTTTATGTACTTCTGCCATCTTATTTTGTAAGTCTATTTATCCCCAATTTTCTGTTTGTTTTTTTTTTCTCTCATTTAGACTTCTTTGGGTTGGCTGTACTTTTTTTGTTTGTTTCTTTCTAAGTTTTTCCTATTCTTCCTTTGCTCTCTACTGGTTTAGAATAAAGACCTCTGGTGGCACAGTGCCTAAGGCATTTGACTGCTAACCAGAAGGTTGGTGGTTCAAACCTACCACCTGTTCTACGGAAGGAAGATGGGGCCATCTGCTTCTGAAAAGATTTACCCCCTTGGAAACCCAATGGGGGTCACCATGAGTTGGAATCAACTTGATGGCAATGAGCTCGGGTTTATTTTTTCCCCCCTTTGGTAGTTTGGAATAGATACACCATATTTTTATTCTTTTGAAATCTGGCCATGCACACCTTTTAAAAACTCAAGTGTAAAGTGTAATTAACCATGAAACCCTCATACCAAACAATACCTAGATCATAACTCACCGAAGGGAGCTCTTGTAGCATAATGTCTAAGGCGCTTGACTGCTAACCAGAGGCTGGCGGTTCAAACTCACCAGCCACTCCTCAGAAGATGGGGCAATCTACTTCCGTAGTGATACTGCCTGGGAAACCCAAGGAGGGGTCGCTATGAGTTGGGTCCTACTCAAAGGCAAACAACAATAACAACAACCCACCAAAAAACCAAACCCACTGCCATTGAGTTGATTCTGATGCATAGCAGCCCCCCATTGGGTTTCCAAGGCTGTAAATCTTTGCAGAAGCAGATTGCCTCATCTTCCTCCCATCGAGCAGCTGGTGGGTTTGAACCATGGACCTCCTGGTTAGCACCCAAATGTCTTACCCACTACACATCGAGCACTCTATTTTTGATCACTTCAGTTCTGCATACATTGTTATTACTGTCCAGAATTTTAGATCTCTCATTTTAAAAAAAAATTTAATTTTTGTTTGGAAATAAGTTCAAGCCTCACAAAAACATTTCCAGGCTAAGAAGATTACAAAGAATGCTCGAATTCTTGTACTCTTTCCTTAGCTCCACCAATTGTTAACATTTTTACCCCATTTGTTTTATTCTTTCTCTCCTCTTGGTCTCCCTATTGTCTATCTATCATCTGTCTATCCACCACCAGCACTACCACCGGGTACCATAGAGCTGACTCCAGCTTATGGCAGCCCCGTGTGTGCAGAGGACAGCTGCTCCCTCAGGGTTTCAAGGCTGTGACCTTTCTGAAGTAGATTGCCACATCCTTCATTGAAGGGGCCTTGGGTGGGTTCGAACCACCAACATTTTGGATAGTTCAAAAGTTGGACTCTTAACTGTTTGCACCACCCAGGTGCAATTATGTAATTATTTTGTATATGTAATTATTTTGTTTGCTGAATCATTTGAGGGGGCTCTGGTGGCACAGTGCCTAAGGCACTTGACTACTAACCAGAAGACTGGTGGTTCAAACCCTGGGGATGAAGCCACGTGTGTCTTGACAAGCCCACCAGGTGGTTCTGATGCACTTATTTAAGGTGTAAGCCTGGAGTAGAGCACATTCTTTGAACCAAGGGTCCTTGTGCTGAGAACCTCCTAGACCCAGGAGAGAGAGAGAGATCTATAACAGTGAAAACAGAGAAAGATGGTGAGAAATGGTGGCAACTGCAACAGAGCCCAATGGCAGAGAAACAGTGGCAACAGTACAAGTACCGAGAACCATGGGACCAGCGGACTGCTATGGCGGTGCTTGCCAGCTCACAGAGTGAAGTGGCCATGGACGTCTTGCAGGGCCACAGAGAGAGAGAGAGAGAGAGAGAGTTGAGCCCCTTCGGGCAGAAGGCTTGCTGGTGGTGTGGGATGCCTTGGTGGACTTGTTGGAGGAGCCAAAGAGCTGTAACACTGCTTGAGCATGGCAGAGAAAGAAAGCCTACAGACTGGCAAGGCTGAGAGGAAGGTCTCCAGCTGGCATGGCTGACAGAGGCCCACAGGCTGGCAGGGCAGAGAGAGACTGCCAGGGCCGCTGGTGCAGCCAAGAGAAGGGTCGTCAGCTGGCCCGCTGGGAGAAGGGCCTGTCCGTGTGCATGGCTGAGGAGGACCTGCGAGCCATCCTGGCTGGAGGCCATCCAGATGAATGAACTGCATCCTGTCTCCTGAGTTGTACCCTGTTGCTTCCAAATTAATCTTAATCCTAAATGGCAGCCTGTCCTTTCTCTAATAAACAGAATCATGAGTGTGGTCTGTGAGTTGTGTGTGGCCATTGAAACAAATTATCAAAAGCAACAGAAAAAGAGAGCATGTCAGGGAGGTGGGGCTGGGGTGGGTAGCGGCACAAATGGTAAAGAAGTTGAAGAGCAGAGGCGTGTCTGCCCTCTGCCTCCTAGGAGTCAGCTCTGGGCTGATCCTGATTCTCATCCCTTCTGGTGGATGTCCACGAGGTCTGAGGCTAGTACATTACAGGCCCCTAGAGCCAGAGCCCCAAACGCATACTTCTAGCCACGTCCACAGTGAGAAAATAAATTTGTTTGTTAAAGCCAGCCACCCACTGTCGTAACTGCCCTGGATAACCAACACAGTGCTGTAACAAAGCAACTTCAAAATACAAAGACTGAAATACAAAATAAGTTAGCTCCTCACACACCACCCCAAGGGTGAATGATCAGGCTGGCAGGGGGTCACCCAGGGACCCAGCACCCCCGCACTGCCCCTCTGGAGGCTCAGCTGTTCTGCACGATTATTTTGAAGCTAATCCCACCCAGCCATCATCTTGTTTCACTTCATGATTATTTCTTAATGGTTCAGACAATGGACTCCAGAGCTATACTGCCTGTGTTTGACCCAGGCTCTGCTACTTTCTAGCAGTGTGACCTTGGGTAAGTTGTCTTACTTCTCTGTGCTTCAAATAAGGAAAAGGCTGACGATACTTGGCCCTCTTCCCAGGGCTGATCTGAGGATTAAATGAGGTGTAATGTGTAAGGACTTCTGGTGGTACAGTGGTTGAGCCTGCCCTGTGGAATAAAGATAGGCAGTCTGCTTCCATAAAGACTTATAGCCTTGGAAACCCCATGGAAGTCGCTATGAGCTGGAATCAACTTGACAGCTCTGAGTTTGCTTTTGGGTTTGTGTGTTATGTCTAAGCACATAGGGATATATATTAGCTGTGATGATGATGGTTGTGGTAGTTCAGTTTATGTGTCAACTTGGCTAGGCCTGGTTGAATGGCTGGGCAGCTGCATGTAGTTATTCCCCATGATGAGACTGGTAATCAGCTCCATGGTAGAATCTACTAGAGCGGCTGAGTAGCTGCCTTAGGGAATGTGGTCTGCTTCCTGTATATAAGCAGAAGCCTTGGGGAATGGTCTCTAGCCTACGGCACGCTTGGACCCGGCATGCAGCCGTGTCGTTTTTCAGCAGCAGCACTTGTAACCAGAACAATGATGATGATGACGTCCACAAGCCCAGCCCGCAGACCGCCGACAGAATGGCAGGCACGCAGTTCTCTCTGATGACTGTGTGAACACAGGCCACTAGGGGGCGCAGCCGACTTGGGATGCGCAGGCATGCAGTGACCGTCAGGAGGCGCTGCAGCCCTTGTCCTGCGAGCACCGTAGCCTCCTGGACCATTTCTCTCTGGACATTCCAAAGCAGAACACGTCGGTCCCGGCTGGTGCCAAAGGCCCCAGCGTCAGGGCTGGGGATTAGTGAAGGATCCACAGACAGAGTAAGGCCTAAGATTCGGCAGGGAGAGAGGAGGTATGGGGAGAATTTCGCAAGACAGCTCCCACACTCCCCTCAGATTGTTGAAATTCAGTCTCCGAGGTTGGCAGCACTGTTGGACCCCTTCCCTGATAGTCCCTCACTCTGGGTCAGGTGCCTCATCTGGACGCGCCCAGCTTCTGATGTTGCCCAGCCCCAGCCCAGCCCTGATCCCTCCACCCATGTCTCCCTCATCCAGGCCCAGACCCCTGCTGCTTGCGGCTCCCAAACCCCAGCGACCCCCTTCACAGCAGAGGTTTTCTCTCTCTGGTGATGCACCTCTGTTGCCACTCCATAAAGGCAGGCGCCAAGCACGAAACTGTCACCAGCATTGACCAACATAACCCACCCACTACCATTGAGTTGATTCTGACTCATAGTGACCCTGTAGGACTGAGTAGAACTGTCCCCATAGGGCTTTAAAAACAAACAAATTCTCTGCCATTGAGTGGATTCTGACTCAGTGACCCCTGTTAGGTTACTGAGGCGGTAAATCTTTACAGAAGTAGATTGCCCCATGTGCCTTGTGAGGAGCAGCTGGTGGGTTTCAACTGCCAACCTTCTGGTTAGCAGTCAAATGCCTTAGGCACTGCCCCACCAGAGTTCCCCACAGAGCTTAGAGGGCTATAAATTTTTATGGAAGCAGATGGCCTCATCTTATTCCCATAAAGCAGCTGGTGGATTTGAACTGCCAACCTTTTAGTCAGCAGCCTAATTAATGCTTTAACCAGTGCACCACAGAGCTCTTTTGCCCAACACAAGCCTGGCACAGACACACACACACAGAGACACATTTAATACATACTTACCTTTCTTAACTACATGCCTTTGCAGGCTTTGGATCCCTCTGAGTGAAACACTCTTCCTCACCGCTGCATCTGACCCATTTCCTGACATCGTTCAGATCTCAGCTTAGATGCCTCCTCCAAGGAGCCCTTCCTGACTCCCACTGGGCTCAGTTTGTGTCCCCACCACTTACTTACTGTGAAGCAGGTGTTATAGAAAATGTTTGATGAATAAATGAATAAGGGGGTCAGGTTCCTGTACCAGCTGGATAATCCCTTCCTGACGACCCCTGGGCAACCCTGAACCCCTCATGGTCTGACACTCTCTTCCCAGCAGGGCCCCTGTGTTAGGTCTCACTGTCTGTTGAAGAGGGTGGCGTCTGGTCCCTTCCCCTCAGCCTGGGTAGGAAAAAGAGGACAGAACCATCCTAGCTGTCTGTCCTCACTCAGCACTTCCCCAGAGCCCAGAGGCCCCTGAGACTCCACATTGTGCTCTTACTGAGCCCTTGCTACACAGCAGGTGCAGTTCTAAACTTTTAACATATGTATCAATTCATTTAAACCCACCAGTCCCTGCACCAGGGGCTCTCAGGAATATGACCCCTCCTGAAGCTCAGGAGGTGAAGAGTCAGGTCGGAAGTGGCCCCCATGCCTCATGTATGCAAACTTGAACTTTACTTGGACGATGAAAAGTGGAGGCTCCTGGGCCAGTTATGACCCACAGAAAAAACCCACACTCACTGCCTTCCAGCTAATTGATTCATGGCAACCCCACGTGTTACAGGGTTATATGGAGAACTGCTCCGTCCGGTTGTCTTGCCTGTAACCTTTATGGAGACAGATGGCCAGGCCTTTCTTCCGTGGTGGAGCTGGGTGTGATTGGATCACAAACCTTTAGGTTAGTGTTGTTGTTGTTGTTGTTATGTGCCTGCAAGTCAGACTCGACTCATAGCGACCCTTCCTTGGGTTTCTGAGACGGTATCACTACGGAAGCAGATTGCCCAACCTTCCTTCTGAGGTGTGGCTGGTGGGTTTGAACCGCCAGCCTTCTGGTTAGCAGGCAAGTGCCTTAGGCCCTATGCCACCAGAGCTCCCTTTACATTAGCAGTGGAATGCAAACCATTTGTGCCATCCAGGGACCATCACAGTAGCGTAAAAAAATATATTATTAAGTGGGGAGATTCCCAACGCCCCACCCTGTTCTATCCCAGCCCTTAGGCAGAATGTCACTTGACACGTTTCCTCACCTTTCTGCTTTTTCTTATCCCGCACATGCTTCCCTCTAACATCACTTACCTGGCCCCTACCTGGCCCCTGGAGCATTTGAGCTTGAGACCCTGGGGAGATACCTACTTCCTCGTGGGTGAAGTATGACCCCTGCAGACTTTTATTTTCATGGTGCCCATTTCCACGGGCTCCTGATCTTCTGACCTGCCCCCTGCCCTCTGAGTTTATGGTGGTCAAGCTGGTCTCTGTTTTGAAGGGAGGGGGAGTCTGGACTCTCCAGACTGCCAGGAAGTAGGTAAGAGATTGGGGGGGGGCGGTGCCCACACATCACACACACAGTTCATTTCCGCCTCCACACATGTCCTTGCACAGGCTGCCGACCAGATGGAGACGCAGGTCTGAGTTCACCCCTCAGGGACTCTTGCTCCCAGCCCCTCCCCTCTGCCCTGCTTGTCACACATGGTTTATGATTAGGGGAAACTTGGGATCTCCTCCAAATTGGGTGGTGCAAACGGTTAACGGGTTCCGCTGCTCCTCCAAAGGTCGGTGGTTCTAGTCCACCAAAGTCCATCAGGACAAAGGCCTGGTGAGCTATTTCTGGAAAACCAGCCACTGACGATCCTACAGATCACACTTCTCTGACACACATGGGGTCACTGCGTCAGAATCCACGCGGCAGCAACTTATTTCTCCAGTTAAGATAGCAAGGGGCATCCCTGTGGGTCTGAAGCTGCCCCCTTCCCCGCTTCCTGGGGCACTACAAGAAGAGGAAGCTTTTGGAGGAGTCGGCGAGGCGGGGTCAGTAATATCACAAACCCGGAGGCACCAGATTAGAGAAATAAAGCAGAAATGAGAGAGAGAAAAGCAGAGACAGAAACAGACTAAGCAACAGACGTGAGATAGACATGAGATAGACGTGCCGTCTGAATGGGGAGGTGATGTAGTTTAGTGGCCCAAGAACAAGGCCTAGAGTCAGACTTTGAGAAAGACAGACAAACACAGGCAAAAGTTACAAAATAGGTGTTTTTTTAATTGAAATGTTTAGAAAAAGTAGAGGGCGAGTGAAAGGAACAGGGGCTGGGCTTGGGCCAGCAGCGGCTGTGGAAGGGGCGGGGAGCAGCAGGGAGCAGTGACAAGCCGCCCTCCTTCCATCCGTCTGTCAATCTTCCCGCTGGAGCGGGGTCTCTGTGCACAGGCGCGCAAGCGGGCGGGAGCGTGTGCGCGGCGGAGACGCACCGACAGGCAGGCGGTACGCGGTCCAGGGGCTGGGGCTCAGGCCCGGGGCCGGGCGGGCGCGCAGTGATGCGGCTGGTGGGAGGGTATGAATCCCGGGCGGCAGAGGCAGCGGAAGGAGCCATCGGTGTTGACGCAGCGGGCGTTGACGCAGAGCGGGGCGGTCTCCTCAGCCTCGTCACACTCGTTGATGTCTGGGAGAGGAAACAAGCGGCACTCAATGCTCAGGGCTGGGGACCCAAGAGGACACCTCCTCTGCTCCTTAGGCCCTGGGGCATGTAAATAGGGGATGCTGAACCTCTGCCACCTGTTGGCTGTGTGAGCCTGGGCTGGGCACTTACCCTCTCTGTGCCTCTGTGCTTTGTAAGATGCGTCGCTAGGTTTTTATTAGGAGAATAATGCAGTTGAAGACAAAATATTATCTAGTGTTTTTCTAAGCACTTTACGTGTATTAAGCTATCCGCCTCATCAACTTGGTAGGGAGACACTATTCCATTCCACGACAGCACAGACTGAGGCCCAGAGTGGGAAAGCCCCCATCCAAGGTCACACAGCAGGTCAGGTCTCCAGGTCTCGCGGTGCCCAGCCCCATCTGTGACCTCAAGTCCTGGCCCAGCCGTTTCTTGGCTGTGGGACCTCGCGGAACTCATCTCTCTTTTCTGAGCCTCAGTTTACACACAGACCTCAGTGTTATCTTAAATCAGCATTAACCACAACTCTGTGAAGCACGTTGTGTGACTACACCCATTTTTCAGATGAGAAAAACTAAGGGGCGTTGACTTGTCCAGAGTTAGAGTTAGCAAGTTGCTGGGCTGAGAGTCTCGGGCTTATCTAACTTCCCCCGGGTCCGTAACTAATTGGTCAGCTTCACTGCTGTCTAAACTAGGCAGACATCAGTAATACTCCCATTACACAGGCAGGATGTCCGAGGCCTCCAAAGAGGTAGAACAAATTGCCTAAAATAGCAGTGAGTGGCGGTCCTTGGAAATCACAGCTGCAAGATTTCACCCTTCTATGCTGTTTCAGAGGAGCTCTGGTAGTGTAGGCATTTGCTGCTAATCAGAAGGCTGGAGGTTCAAACCTACCAGCCACTCCTCGGAAGGAAAGTTGGGCAATCTACTTCCGTAGTGATACCGCCTCAGAAACCCAAGGAGGGGTCACTATGAGTCAGATCCCACTCTATGGCAGTGAAGTGGTTTTTTTTTTAATGCTATTTCAGGGCCCTGCCCTTCACCAAGCCCTGCCCTTCTGTGCACTCTGAACTAGCGTTTTTCACTCATGCCCTTCCCCTTGCCTGGCCTGCACCCTTTTCTTTAGTGAGGTCCTCACAGGAAGTCTCAGACTGGTCGCCTCTAGTCAGGGCTCCACCCTTTCTGATCCAGCCCCGCCTCTCACGCACGCGCACGCACGCACAGGCCCCGCCCTCACCGACGCAGGCCATGCGGGTCATGTCTAGGCGGTAGCCATCGAAGCAGTCGCAGGTGAAGCCCTCGGGGACGCGCACGCAGCGGCCGTGGGCGCAGCCGTCCAAGATTCCACACTCCTCTGCCTCCAGTCCCTCGTAGGGGGCGGCCAGGGCGTCTGGGAGAAAGCAGGGTCTTCGCCATCTCACCTCTTATTCCCCCCAGTGGGGCTCCCTGGCTGTCTCACGCTAAACTGCTCATCGCGCCCCAGGGCTGTAGGGGACGCCCTGAGGACAGAGGCTCTATCTCGCTCTGCAACGTAGCTTGCCCCATCTCTCTCTGTGGCTCCGAGTTTCTCTACTTCCCACCTCCCTTGATAGTCGCCTGAGTCTCTTACTCCTCTCTGGCTCTCCCATCTCTGTCCCCTGGGTCTTCCCATCTCTCTCTCTGCCTGTCCCCATTATCTTTTTTTTTTCTTTAGCTTGGCCCCAACTCATTTCGTTTCTCCCCAGCACTTCCTCTGTCCCCATCTCCCGGTTTCTCTCTGCGCCTGCGTCCTAGCGCCTGCTCTCCGTGGCTGTCCCTGCCTTTCCATGTATCTCCCTGTCCCAAATCTCTCCTTGTTGGTCCTTCGCTGTCACTGATTCTGTTCTCCCGTCTCTGTTCCCATCTCGTTCTTTGCTGATCTCTGCAGACATTTTTCTGTTTCTCTTCATCTCTGCTCTCCGCCCCCGTTTCTTTCTCCTTCTCCTTTCTCCCTCTCTCCCTCCCCTTGTCTCTCTGCATGGCCTCCCTCCTCCTCAGTCTCTATCCCTGTGCCCACAGCGCTCACCAGTATAGCCTCCACCTTCAGACAACTCCTCAGGCTCCGGGAAGGATCCACGAGTATCTCGGCCCCGATAGCGCCAGCGGGTGCCCGGGCCGGGTGGGGCGGGAGCCTCCGATTCGCCATAGGGGCCACCATCATCCTCAAAGTCAGGCATGTCGTAGGGTGGGGCCCCGTAGGGAGCCTCCCGGCGGGCGAAGGGCCCCGGTGGCAGTGGGTAGGGGTCATAAGGTAGCACAGGTGGCGGGTACAATTCAGGCCCATATGGAAGGCCCTGGTAAGGCAGCCCTAGGTCCGGGCCATACTCATAGGGGAGTCCAAAGCCACCTGGCCGTGGGGGGCCATATGCAGGGGGCCGCAGCACATTGCACAGGGCCTCAAAGTCATCTGTGAGCGGGAGCCAAGCGAGACAGTGAGCCTCAAATGCCCCAGCACCCACAAGTCATGTCCCCCTCTGGGAAGAGGAGCCCTGAGGAGGGGCTGGGGGAGGGCTTCGGGCTGGGGCATAGGGATGTGAGGGGTTGAAGGGAGGAGACTGAGATTGAAGGAGGCTAGGATCAGGGGTTTCTGGAGCCAGGATTGAAGGTCTGAGGGCTGGGCCCGGGATTCCAAAGTGTCAAGATTTGAGGGACCTACCCACCACCAGCCACTCCCCGAAGGAAGGTTGGGCAATCTACTTCTGTAGTGATATCGCCTCAGAAACCCAAGGAGGGGTCTCTATGAGTCAGACCTGACTCTATGGCAGTGGGATTGGTTTTGGTAGGGGAGCTAGGCTTAGGAGCCTGAAAAAATGGAATGAGGTGTTTCATGGACCAGGACTGGTGAATCCCAGGGGCTTTTGTCTAGGGGGCTGAGGGACCAGAGTCGGGGAGGGGAACCTGAGTAATTGGGACTTAGAAATCTGAGGACCCAGGATTAGAGTATTTAGGGATGGGTTCCCAAGGGCTAAGGATTGGGGTCTCTGGGGCTGGAACTCAAGGGTTTTAAGGGCTAAGACTTAGGGATATCTAGGCTATATGTTGGGTCATGGGCACTGATGTGGGTATCCACAGAGCTAGGACTGGCCCTGTGGTCTGTGGGGCTATGGCCAGGGAGGGCTGGGGCCAGCATGGGAGGGTCAGAGCTATTGGTATTTGAAGTCTAAAAGTCCAGGACTTGAAGAGGGGGCCATACGGGCTGTCTTGGGACGTTGGAAACCAGGAGTCAAGGATCTGAGAGACCAGACCATGGGGGCCTGTGGGGCTGGAACTATAATGGCCCTGGGATTCCTGGGTCATGGGAATGTGCCTTGATGTCCAAGGGGCCAAGATTTAGGGATGAGTTTAGACATGGAGCTCCGAGGGCCCAAGTTTGGGGGCAACTGGGGGTCCTCTGTGTGCAGGTAGTGTCCGTACCTGAGTCCTGGGCAGGGCAGAGGGCACAGTCCATGCCCCAGGCCTCGCCGTAAAGGCAGCAGCACTCTGTGTAGGTGGCCTGGCGGTCCAGCCGTGGACGACTGCACACGAGGTCGGCCCCCACCTCCTGCCAGCACACCCCGAGATTGTCGTCTGAGGGCAGAGACAGCAAGCGTCAGGGCAGGAGAGGGCGGCTGGGAGCAGGGGTTTGGGGGGCCCTCCCTACTGCCCAGCCCCCACCCCTACTGGAGCAGCCCAGCCACCTTCTGCCCAGTACCACACCCTTCTCATCAGCTGTGCTCTGAGAAACCCTCTGAGGTAGCTCTAGGGTTCTGGACAGGGTATTGGATTGAGGACAGGCTTGGTGTGGCATGAGGCTGGCACACAGGAGGGGAGGGCAGAAGAGGGGCCCAGTAATTGGTTCTATCTATGCCCGCCCTAGGGAGGGCTGTGTGACCTCAGGGTAGTTGCTTTTCCTCTCTGGGCACTGTTTTAATTAAGTCTTAGGGTGTAGGGAGATACTGTAGAAACAGAAAGTTGGAGGAGGTGGAAATGTGGGTCAGTGGGCAGAGAGGGGAACACAGAGACCCTGAAGGGATCAGATGGACGAAAGGACCCAAAGAGATAGACACAAAGACGTCCAAAGAATCAGACTCAAAGAAAAACAGTCAAAGAAACAGCTGATGAGAAACCAAGACAAAGGGCTATGAGTTATTTGTGTCTTTCTCTCCAGCGAGGAGACAAAGATCCAGAGAGAGTCAGGAATTTCAAGAAAAACCTAAAGACAGAAGTCCACAGAGAAGTGGAGAGAGACAGAGACCCAGAAAAGCAATGACAGGTAGCATTTATTTAGCACTTAGTAAGCCCCTTTCTAAGTCCTACAAAGTAAAATTACTCAGAAGCCACCTCATAATGCTGGGCTACTGTCATCACTCCATGTGCAGAAAGGAAGCTGGGGGACACAGAAGGATTGGCAACGTGCACGTATTCACTAGACCAGCCAGTGGCAGGCTTACTAACACCTTCACCCTTAACCTCTAGGCCATCATGCCTGTCAGAGTCCACCAAAGGCAGAACCCTGAGGGAGCCCGAGAGGCGTGGCCTTGAGGAGGCGTGGCCGTTGCAAAGGCGTGGCCTGGGCGGAAGACTGAGCAAGGGCTTGAGGGGAGGAGCTGACAGTGTGGGCGGGACAAGGGTGGGGTGTAACCCATTGGGCGGGGCAAAGCCGGCGAGGTTACCCAGGCTCTGGCTCTCGTTGGAGACACAGCGGCGCCGCGAGCGGTCGAGCACGAGTGGGGGCTCGCACGTGCAGTGGTAAGAGCCCACGGTGTTGACGCAGCGGCCGCCCTCACAAGCCGGCTCCTCATCCGCGCACTCATCGTTGTCTAGGGAGGCATTGAGAGCAGCAGTTAAGAGGCAGCCCCCTTAACACCCCCTCCCCTTTTCTGTCTCTCACCCCGGCACACTGGATGGGGTCTAGACTCCAGAAGGGACTTCCCCAGGGTAGTGGCAGAGGCTGGAGTGGCTAGGGGTTGCCTCCTACCAATGCATTCCAGCCGCTGGGCATGGTAGTAGTAGCCGTTGCTGCAGTAACATGAATAGCCCGGGGCCGTGTTCACGCACACGCCGCTCTTGCACACCTGGTCTTGGAAAAGCTGGCACTCATCCACGTCTGTAGACAGGGTGGTCAGAGGCACGCCCTCAGCAGGACAGATGGGGCGGGGCAGGGCCTGACAGTGTGTGAAGGTGGGTGGGGCATGACCAGGCAGGACAGAGACCAAGCGCTGGTGATGGGGCCTCGGAGGGAGACAGAGATGAAGAGGGGGTGGACAGACAGACAGACAGAAACAGGGTGAGGCCGAGGAGACGCCAGCTGGGGCTGGGGGCTGAGGGTGGGTGAAAGCTGAAGTCGGGCCTCACCTCTCCGGAGGCCCGGATCTCCACTGGGCGCCAGGTAGCCCCGGCCGTGGGGACACAGTGACTGGTACTCAGCTGGACACAGAGACACAGAGCTCAAGACACCCATGTCCCAGCGCCTGCCCTGGGCTTGCCCCCACCTCCCTGTCCCAGTGCTTACCCAGCCCTGTGCCTACCCTTCACTGCTCAAACCCTCAGGCCTGTGCCTGTCTGTGCCCATCTCTCAGCCTCATGCCCAGCCATGCCCACCAGCCTGGCAGCTTACTCTTGCCCTTGCAGTGCTCATGTCCAGATGTACCCCCGTGCCAGCCCAGTGCCCACCTATCTCTACTCAGTCCTGTGCAGGGACAGATTACCCAATAAATGGCAAGGTAAGCACGTGCTTAGGGAATCAACAAAACGGGCCCCAGTCGTCCAAAGCAAAGACCCATAGATGCCAAGCGGATGGAGCAGAAGGAAAAGCGAGCACTGCAGGGGAAGGGATCGGTCAGGCATGAGAGAATATGCTGGCCAGAAGGAAATAAAGTTCACACAGGGTCATGAGGGCGCCCGCGCACAAGGTTGTTTAAACTATGAGGCCCTTAATACTTCAACACTTTTGTTGACATCTGTCTCCCAGAGTCCCCTCCTGCGTAATTGAAACTCCTAATCTCAGTGGGCATCTTAGTATACTATTTCTTTCCAATAAACAAGAGGTGGGGATGGACTGTTCAGTCTAGCTCTATCTAAACATACAATAATTTGCTGTAATATTTGTTTTTCTGATCATTAAATCTTCTTTTGACATCTTTTCATTCATTGATTTATAATTACAGCATTTACTATGAGCATTTACTATCAAAACTGAAGTATGAGATGCTGAAAGCAAAATTGGCAAAATTTCTCATTGTGAGAGATCAACAGAATTTGACATTGATGGTTGAAACAATTAGGTTCACTGACTCATTTTCTTTGTTGTAGAATATGGGGGATATTCTTTTTGTAGAAAATGTGGTACATAGTAAAAATCTTAGTACCTTGCCTCCACTAAAAATTTTTATAATCCATTTCACTGTATTCCACTAAAATAACATATGCTACTTTTGCTTTCAATCATGAATATTACAGTCACATGTAAAAATAAATTACATCCTGGATAGCTAAGGCATGCAGCCACACACACATGTATACATATAACTCACATACCCCACTCAAATTCATGAGGAGGAAGAGGATTATCCTAAGCACCACAGATGATCAGCGTTTAGGGTCTTCACATGCCTTACTCAGGCCGCAGGCCTGTGTTCACCCATCACCCCACGCCCACCTGTCTCGGTGCCTGGGCACTGCTGGATGCGGCAGCCACTGCCCCAGCCCTCGCCCACGGTGCAGCAGCACTCTTGCCACGTCACATTCCACGCCAGGATGTTGTCACATGCATCTGGGGCTGCTGTGTCGTAGTAGCACTCCCGGCGCCCACTGCCTACAGGACCCTGCCGGGGCGCACTGGGTCGGCGGGGTGGCGGCGGTGGGGGTGGCCTGGCTGGCAGATCCTGTCTGGATGGTGCCTGGGGCGGTGAGCCTGGGAATATACCTGGGAAGGAAAGGGTCCTTAGCCCAGTGTGGGCTGAACTTCCGGCCCCCCATGTTACAGATGGGGAAACAGGCTTGGAGGGTGCCCAGCCATCAGTGGCAGAACCAGGCTCAGAATCCCACATCTCCCTCTGCACCACACACTTCCTACCCATCTGTCACCATCCCTCTTTCTGTCACTCTCCCTGTCATTTCTGCAGCTCTGGCCTCTCCACCTCACACTTTGCCAGACATCTTTCTCATCTATCATGGCAGCTTCAGTTCCAGGGCAGGGGCACCCACTGACTCCTAGATGGTACTGGGTCCTCACCTCTTAAGTGTCCCAAGCTGGTCTCAGAGAACCTCACCCCAAAACCCAGGCCTCATCCTGGAAACCTCACCTCACCCTGGCAGCCCCATAACCTATCCCCTGGCCCCTTGGGCCTTTCTCCACCCACCCTCTCCTCCCTTCCCCTTGGCCTGAGTCCTGTTCTCTCTTGCCAATGTCTCTGCCCCAGCCTTAGCCTTAGGCTCCCAGCCCCTGGGGCCACCCCTCCAGTGCCCTATCATATGGCACTCACAGGGGGGTTCAAAACTGGATTACACTCCTCTCCTGCTTAAGACCCTTGGGTGGCACCAGGGTTCCTCAGGCGTCCTCCAGGCCACGGGGAATTCTGGTGAGATCTGGTTAACCCTGCCTCCTCCTCCAACTTGTCTCTCCCCACTCCTTTCCTTGTTCATGAAATCACATGACACTGAACTTATTTTAGTTCCTCAAACATATCAGGGACCCTCTTGCCTTGCCAAGCCTTTTGCCCTTTCTGTGTCCTCTGCCCAGAATGCTCTCCCTCACCTACTTTGCCTGATTCACTTCTACTTAGCCTGCTGCTTAGTTCAGATACCCCTTCCTCCAGGAAGCCCTCCATAAAACTCCTCTCAGGCTGAGGCAGCCACCTCCTCTGGATTCCCAAACCCCCTAGGCTTTCTCCTTCTGGCCTTGGGCTTTCTCTATCGCAGCCCTGACTACTCTGGGCTACCCCAGTCCGGTAATATCTCTGTCTGGCCCACTGGATTGTGAGCCCTTTGAGGAGAGGGAGTGGGGAGTGATCTTTCTGGGTCACTACTCTGTCCACTAAACACAGTGGATTCCCTGTGAGCATGGGTGAAATGAAGAAAGGTGGTAGAGGCAGGGCCAGGATCTAGTTCTGACACTGGATCCCACGACCCATGTTAAACCCTGTGTTCTAGTTTTTTTGAATTGTTGGCAATAACATTTAACTGATGGCAGCTGTCCAGAACAGGGATTGTTAAACCACATCACTTTGCCATAGGGTCAGTAACCATCAGTTAAATAGATACTGACATCAGTCTCACCAGCAGAAGTCCGTGGGGGAACACAGCGTCCAGTCATGGGGTCAAACTCCTCAGGGCTGGTGGGGCAGACACAGAGGAAGGAGCCTTCAACATTCTCACAGAGGGCAGCTCCACACACGCCCTGTAGTGTTTCACACTCATTCACATCTGTGAGTAGGAGACAACGGGGAGAGGGAATCAATGGTTCTAAACTTCTGTGAGTTCAAAGATCTAAGAATCTGAGCTTTCAAATATAATGGGCATTTTCCATGCCCAGAGTCCATCCTCTTTTCTCTGGAATACACCCTCAATATCCATTGGGACCCTCTACTCCTTCATTTTCAACCCATGTGTTTTGATGAGGGCTAAATCTACTCCCAGGGGTGGGTACCAGTTCTAGGCATGGCCAACCAGATTACTGCATTTCTCTGGTTCAGAGATAGTCAGTGACAGAGTTGGACCAATAAAAGTCAGACCTGGGACTTTTGCTAGAAGGACTGAAAAAGAGCCTTCGTGGTGCATTGGTTAAGATAGCTTAGCTTCTGATGTTAAAGTTCAAGGTTCAAACTCACCAGCCACTCCACAGGAAAAAGATGTGGTCATCTGCTGCCATAAAGATGGTCAGCCTTGGCAAACATTGATCTGTGGGTGGATAGATGGGTGGACAGTCTGAACTATTAGGTATGTCTATGCAGGGGGGAGTGTGCTCATGACCATATATAGGATTGGTATGCAGTTTTTGTACAAGTGTATTTGTAAAGGGACAAGGTTGTAGTCACTTCTTGGCCGCAGCTAGCTACCCACAGGGAGTGAGTAGTTAGACCTGTGGGCTGGGGACCATAGTCGCAGGGGACATCAAGCTCAATTAGCATCACATACTACACAAAAACATTGTTCCACCTCCTACTTTGGCGAGTAGTGACTGGGAACTTAAAAGCTTCAAGTGGCCATCTAGATGCAACGATGGGTCTCTCCTCGTCCAGAGTAAAGAAGAATGAAGAAAACCAAAGATTCATGGAAACAATTAGTCCAAGGGACTGGTACACCATGTGATCCTCAGCCTATACGACTACAAGACCAGAAGAACTACATGGTGCCCGACTACCACTGTCAACCACTGGGCGGGGGATCTACGTAGGAGATCCTGGATGGAGGGGGAAAGCAATGTGGAACAAAACTCAAAATCATTAAAAAAAAAAAAAAAAAGGTGGGACCAGGTTTGCTGGTCTGATGGAGCCTGATGGAACCCCTGAGACTATGGCCCCCTGCTGCCCTTCAGGTCTGGAACTGAACCCACTCCTGTGGCTTCCAGCCAAACCAAAGACAGGCATATGAGCTGAACATTTACCTGAGGTAGATACACTCCTTGGAGAGATCAATCCTGGGAGAATAGAAGGGCTGTGTATGCACAGGGAGATAGCTCAGGGGACTGGAGTGCATGGAGGGATGGACACAGGGAAGAGGCAACTATGGGAAAAAAGTGGGAGGGGAGCTGTTGCATTGTGTGAAATTAGAATCAATGTCATGAGACAAAGTGTATGTGAGCTGCTGTATGGAAAGTGAATTCGGTCTGTAAACTTTAATCCAAATCACAATACAAATTTGAAAAAGAAAAAAAAAAAAAAGATCGACAGCCTTGGAAACACTGTGGGGCAGTTGTACTCTGTCCTCTAGGGGTGCTGTGAGTCAGCATAAACTAGATGGTAGTGGGTTTGGTCCCGGCTTTGCTTCCATTAAAATTTACAACCGAGGAAACCCTATGGGGCAGGACTACTCTGTCCTCTAGGTTCACTAGGAGTCAGAACTGACTCAGCAACAGTTTCTTTAGCCCTAGGATTGGCGAGCTGAAGATGTCAGCCCTAAGAGAGGATGTCAGCCCTGAGGTGCTAGGGCCATTGCTGTCACTGTGAAAAGAGTCAGCCTGAAAATAAATCCAAGAGAGGAAAGCAGAGCTGAGGCGTGGAGACAGCAGTGACCTTGGTTCAAAGCTGGATTCACTTATGCCAGAAACCCAGACACATCCCAGCACTTGGCAGAGTAAGTTCCTTTTTCAAAGAAATAGTTTGTTGTGTTTGCATTTGTGAAAACTCAGAGAATGTATATCTAATATATACATATCACAGTATATAAACTGCACCTCCAAGAAAATATCTATAAACACATATCAAACTCTAGTTAATGACTGTTGTTATGTCCTGTCCTGTCGATTCTCTCATACTGACCCCATAGGACAGAGCAGAACTACTGCATAGGGTTTCCTTGGCTGTAATCTTCACAAGAGTAGACAACCAGCTCTTTTCTCCCACAGAGCTGCTGATGGATTCGAACCACAAACCTTTCAGTAAGCAGTGGAACACCTAACCATCGCACCACCAAGACTCTTTGAAGTTAGTTATGTGGTAATCATAGAATCTAGGTTATGGGTATAGCAGCATTCATTCTATAATTCTTTCAATTTGCTGTATGTTTAAAGTTTTTCTTCATAAAGTGTTGGGATAAAGAAAGGATGTTTACATACACTTATGATACAATAAAAAAATGTTTTGTAAAAAGCACCAAAAATATAAAGCCTGTATGAATAGGTTTCTGGGACTTGCAACCGGACAATCCTGAATGATCAGGGGACGGTCTATTCTAAGGTCCAAATTCCACAACTGTAAGTTCACGTTTGTCCAGCTGTACGGAGAGGAGGTGGGCCTGACCAACCCCTTCCCCTCTTTCTGGTTCCACCCAAAGCCCCACCCACTCCCTGGAGCCCCGTACCCACGCAGTGACGCCCGTCCCGCGCCCCCTCGTAGCCCTGGTCACAGAGGCACTGGAAGGAGCCGGGCAGGTTCTGACACATGGCGTGGGCCCCGCAGAAGGACCGGTTCCGGCACTCGTCCACATCTGTAACCACCAGACAGTCAGGCCGAGGCTGGGCCCTCTCCTACCCCTCCGTGTCTCACCCAAAGCCCAATGGACACCCACCCTGGCATCCGCCCCCTGGTGTGGACTGGTATCCAGGGTCACAGGCTGGCGTGCAACGGTAGGAGCCAGGGGTGTTCTCGCAGCGCTGGGCCCCACAAATGGTGGGACCATATTCTTGACATTCATCAACATCTGCAAGACAGGGCACAGGGGCGGGGTGGGGGTACAGTTACAGGCCTGGATTCACAGGGCTGGAACCCTAGTTCCCATGTCACAGACACCTGCATAATTTGATGTTCCTGGAGACTGAGCTTCTAAAGATGAGTTAAGTGATGAAAACCTAACTATTGAATGTTGTGTTGAATGACCTCCTTGCCATTGTAAAAGCCCATACATGGTTGAACTTCAAGGCCGTTGCACTGGATGTCACCTCCCAGCAACACTCTTCCCTCATCTACCTGCACAACTCCCTCCCTCACTTCATTCTAGAGGCTCCGTCAAGTCTTCCTAGGGTCCCCGTCCTCACTGCCCTGTCACCCCTGTCCATTTATCCTGCTTTATTTTCTTCCTTAAACTTGACATTATGGATATTATAGTCACATTTTTATTGGTATTGCACACTGTCGCCCCAACTAGAATGCAAACTCTTCAACAGCAGGGATCTGAGTTCGTTCTGTATTCCCAGGGTCTAGAACAGTGCCTGACACAGGTAGCTGCCACCTGTTGGCTGAATCTTGAGTTTATTTATGTATCCATTGTCTGCCTCCCCCACTAGGATGTCAGCTCTGTGAAGAAAGGGCTTTCTGTTTGCCTTATTTTCTCTTGTGCCCTCAGTGCCAGACAGACAGTCGGTACTTAATGAATTCTCGTGGAGTTAATGAATGAGCTCCCACGAGACTAAGCTCGTAGGAGTCAGGCAACCAGAGACCCAAGGGCAGCCCACAGTCGTTTTGTTTCATTTTGTTCCACACAATTCTGACCCACACAAGATCCCCAAACACCTCAGAGTACCCCCAGCCTTCGGTCTCTGTCAGTACCCTGAGGGAGCCTAGCAGGGGTGGGGTGAGCCTATAAAAAAGGAGCAGGCAAGGGGCAGGGCTGAAGGAGGAGCAAAGGCTGGCGAAGGGGCGGAGCCTACTATGCATGCCGCAGGGCTGTGGGACCCCAATGGGCAGACTCTGGAGAGATGAATGGATTTTGTTAGGGAGAAACTTACAAGGAGCAGATGTTAGCACCTGGAGAAACCCTGAGGAATTTTGTGCTGAGAAAGGAAGAAGTCTAGGGCAGCTAGGGACGGATCTTGGAGGGGTAGGTGAAAGTATGAAGAATTGGGGGTGGCGAGTGGGTCAGTCCGAACTTATATAAAGAGGAGGGAAGACCGGTAGGAACGGGGCCTAACACTTTTTTACTGTTCGGAGGTATCTTACTGGGTTATAGACTAAGAAGTAGACTGCACAGGGGGCATGCAGAAGTGAGGTTTGGCCTAGTTCCTGATAGGAGTGTGCCCCCCCCCCACACACACACAGGTAACAAAATGCAAGGACACAGCGGTGGCTTATTTCCACCACACAGATATGCGATGAGAAGCGGTCAGAGTCAGTGAGGCACCCCTCCCTGGTCCCCACGAGGGTGGACTCTGGCAGCCCGTGGTGGGGGCGGTGTTCTCACCGTCACAGGTGCCCTCGGGGCCCGCGTGGTAGCCAGGGTCGCAGTCGCGGACACAGCGGTAGGAACCGGGGGAGTTCTCACAGCGCTGGGACCCGCACAGGGCCGGGCCCCGCTCCCGGCATTCGTCCACATCTGACAGGGGAGGCAAAGAGACACCCAAGCAGGATGGTAAGGGAGGCCGCAGGGGAGGCGGAGGCAGAGCAGCAGTTGATCTGAAAGGCAAAGACGGGAGGCGGGAGAAACAAGAAAGGGGAAGAGAGGTAGCAGCAGATGGAAGACAGATGGGAAGCGAGGATGAGTCGAGGAGGCATGGGGTCCGGGCAAGGCAGAGCCTCTCACCGAGGCAGGAGGCGAGGTCTGGGCTGGCGCGGTGGCCCGGAGGGCAGATGCACTCGAAGGAGCCGTCGGTGTTGGTACAGATGCCGCTCTGGCAAAGGTCCTCCTCGCTGCACTCGTCCACGTCTGCCCGACACCCGAGACCTGGTTAGACACGCCGCCCCACCTCCTCCTCCTCTGCGTGGCATTCCGGCCACGCCCCTCTGCAGTCCTCTCCCCGCCCCGCCCCTACCTGTGAAAACAAGCCGCTCCAATCGCGGCCCCACCAGCTAAGCCCCGCCCCTCCGATTGACATCCTGTGGCTCCCGCAAGCCCCGCCCCCACGGTGCAGCAGGACTCTCTTTGCCAGAAACAGACTCCCCGTTCTGTTCTCTCGTCCTTGTCCCGCCTTTTCCTGGCCTGGCTTTCCTAGTCCGGGTCTAGCCCGGGTACGAACCAAGGCAAGAGGCTCCGCGAGGTCCAGGCCGGTAGCCGGGGGCGCAGGTACAAGCAAAGGAGCCGTCGGTGTTGAGGCACTCGCCGTGGGGGAAGCAGAAGTCGCCCTCCAGGCACTCGTTCACATCTAGGGTGCGCGAGGGATGAGGCTGAGGGTCACCGAGCCCGCAGCCCGAAACCCACCCACAAGCCACACCCCAGATGGCCGGTTTCCAAGCTCCACCCACAGCCCCTTAGTCCAGGCCAGGGTCCGGGACTCTCCGGGCGGGTTCCCACCCTGCCCACCTGCGCAGGGCCCGGGCCGATTGGACGGGGGCCGGTATCCTGGCGCGCAGCTGCAGCGGAAGGAGCCAATGGTGTTAGTGCAGTGCCCGTGGGGGCCGCAGGGTTCGCCGGAACTGCATTCATCCACATCTGTGGGAGAGGGTGTTTCAGATCTGGGAACTCGCTGGTCGGATCCCATGGGAACAAAGGGGTCTGGGGAAGTGGTGGGAAGTGTCTTGAAATGGCGATGGCATGAAAGCATGATAGAGGTGAACAGGAGAAAGCAGGTTCCCTGGTTGTTGGGATCCTGTGGGCCTGGGTTTCTGGGACTTCCCTGTGCCAAGATCCTGAGGTTAGCAGACAGGAGTCTGGATTGGGGCAGGGGTCAGAAATTACATAGGTTAAAGGTTCAGCTATTTGGGAGTTAGGGCCACAGTCAGTGGCTGGAATCTGAGACAAGTTAGGGTCAGGAGTCACAGGGTACAGAATTCTGCAAGTCAAGGGTCAGAGGTCAGAGATCAAGAACGCTATCAGGCACCAGAGAAAGGATTCAGAGGAGGCAGGGGCAGTGAAAAAGACAGGATCAGGGATTAGAATCAAGGGTAGTGGTTGTGGTCAGAGTTATGGTCAAGGGTCAAGTTAGGGTCAAATGTCACTGTTTGGGGGTGACACGTCAGGGCCAGGGGACAGTCAGGGTCAGGAGGGTTATAGCTGCTATCAGGATTGTGGTCAAGAGTTAGGAGCATGAATCACGGTTAAGGTCAAATGTCACAGTGGATTTCAGAATTCATGAGTCACAGTCAGGAGTCACATTCTGGGTCTGGGGTCAAGGTCCAGGTCAGGAGGTTATGAACCAGGTCAGGATTGTGGTCCAGGCCAGGGGTTGCTTTCAGGGCTAGGTGTCATGATACAGGCCCAAGGTAATGGCCATAGCCTGGGAGTCTGGTCTTACCAATGCAACGGCCCCGTTGCAGGTGGTGGCCAACGGGACAGGCCCTGCACTGGAAGGAGCCAGGTGAGTTCACACACTCCTGTCCAGGGCAAGCCAGGTGGTTCTCACACTCATCTATGTCTGGGGGGCAGGGGAGAGAGTAGTTTTGAAGGAGCAGCCCAGGACCCCCTCACCCATCCCCATTCCTCCCTCCCTGGCCTCACCTTTGCATTCGGAGCCAGCATCATTAGGTTGGAAGCCCGTAGGGCAGACACACTGGAAGCTGCCTTCTGTGTTCTCACACCGGCCGTAGGCACAGGGCGGAGGGCTCCGGGCACACTCATCCACGTCTGGGGCAGAGAGGGCTGATGGGGCTGAGGACAGGGCCTGGACCCATCCATCCCCTAACCATCGCCATCCACCCCAGCATTCCCATTTTAAACCAGCCTCCGGGACTTTGCCCAAGCTATTACATCCTCCTGGGAGGACAACCCCCTCCCTGTCTTTCCATTTAGCGGCCTCTCCACTGCCAGGGTGCAGTACCACCTCTTCCATGTGGTCTTCCCTATCTCCCCTCTTCTGGTTCCCGCAAGTGCAAGAGCATCACCCAAAAAGGGAGGAGAAATGGGGCAGACTCTGCAGTCCTCTCAGAATTCCATCACTCTGTCCCCCATCACTCTGCCTCCCCCAATAATGTTCCTCTTTAGTCCCAACAACAAATGGTGGTGCAGGCTCAGTTAGACTCAGCACTCTCACCTCGGCAGGGAGCCCCTGGCCCTGGGGAGCGGAAGCCAGCCGGGCAGGCACAGTGAAAGGAGCCAGCCGTGTTGTCACAGCGACCTGGCCCGCAGGGCGGCGGCTCATGGGCACACTCATCCACATCTTCTTCACACGCTGAGCCCCGGAAGCCAGCCGGGCAAACACAGTGGAAAGAGCCAGGCAGGTTCTCACAGACGCCTCGGCCACACAGGCCCGGGTTCTGGGTGCACTCGTCCACATCTGCTCCGGGGCAGGGTCTCCTTTAAGCTCCCCATGCCTCCCCCTGCCTCCCCAGGCTCCATCCTCCATCATTCTGTCCCCCTGCCCCTCATCCCTCTACCTCAGCTCCATCATTTCACCCTCCTGTCCACCCTCCCAGGATCCTAACTCACCATCCTCCGCCCCTGTCCGGCTCCTCTCTGAGCCCCATCAGTAGGCCTTATTCTCCTCTGTCCAGTGTAACTAGGCCTCCCTTTGCCTGTTACTCAGCACCTCCACCCCCCACCCCTCTACTTCTCCAACCTGGGTTGATTCAGCAGTTTGCACTTGGCCCCTCCATCCACATGGCACTCTCTACAACCCTCACCAGACTGCATGCCTGGCTCTCAGAACCCGGCCTCTGTCTCCCATCTGTCAGCTCCCTGTGCCCCCTTGCTCAGTCTCTCCACCCCCACCCCCCCACCACTGTCCGTCTATCCTCCCCATACCCCCTTCCTCTCTGTCTCTTGAGTTTCTCACCCTGGCAGCTGGCTCCGTGTGGGTCAGCCTGGTACCCGGCGGGGCACACGCACAGGAAGCTGCCTGGTGTGTTCTCGCAGCGCCCGCGGTCACACGGCGGCGGCACGCGATGGCACTCGTCCACGTCTGCGGGCACAAACCGGGCAGCTGGGGCTGGGCAGACACTGCCCCAGAGAGACTTTGGGGAGGCTAGGGGCGGAGCCAAGCGCAGGCCCGGCCGGGCTGGGGAGGGGGCCAGAGGCGGTGGGGGACGCTTACAGCGAAGGCGGGGCTTGAGCGGGGAGGACTGAACTAGGGCTGCAGACCAGGCCTGGTCTGGGGCTGAGAGGGGGACCTTGAGAGGGGAAAAATGGCAGAGGGAAGGGCTTGGGCAGAGCAAGGGTGGCAAGGGCAGGTTTGGGAACGGGGGGAAGGGAAGGCAGGAGTCATGCTGAAGAAGGGGCATCTCGGAACCGGGCGCTGGTGTGACAGGACTGGAAGCGGGTAGCGGTCAAAAGAATGTTTGCAACAGTTGTAGGGTGGGGGCGGGGCCTGGGGGAAGGCGAGGAGCTTGTCAGCTACAAGGGAAGGGCGGAGCCGGGACGTGGTTGCAGAAGGAGGCGCGTCTGTAGAGGGCTGCCCCACCGAGAGGGCCTGTTGGGGGTGGCGCAGTGGTGGGGCCGAAGGGCGGGCGGGAGCTGGTCTGGAGGGAAAGCGAGCGCGGGATTCCGGCAGGGGTAGGGCCCGGAGCCGGGTGGGCGGGTTTCTCACCCAGGCACTCCGTGGCCCGCGGGCCCGCTCGGAAACCTGCGCCGCAGACGCAGCGGAAGCTTCCCGGAGCGTTCTCGCAGCGCCCGGGAGCACAGGGCGGCGGCACGCGGCGACATTCGTCCACATCTGAGGACACGGAGAGGGCTGGTCAAGGGGGGACCAAGCAGAGTGCCCTGCCCCGTCTCCGTCCACCCCCTCCGCCCGGCTCACCGATGCAGTGAGTGCCCTGGGGGTTGAGCCGGAAACCAGAGTCGCACACGCACGTGTAGCCGCTGGGGCGAGGGATGCAGCGTCCGGGGCCGCAGACTTGGGGACTGCGCTGACACACGGAGGGACCTAGGGGTCCAGTCATCCAGAGTTCCCCCATCTCTGAATCTCCTGTCCTTGTCATCCCAGCAAACCCCCTCAGGTCCCCTGCCTAATCAATGAGCACTCCCAAGACCAGTCTTCCACCCGATTGCCCTGTCACCAAACTCATCGGATCCTCTCCCTGAATCACCACATACCAAAAAACAAAACAAAACAAAACGCACTGCCATGGAATCCGTTGGGACTCATAGTGACCCCATTGGGTTTCCAAGTTGGTAAATCTTTACAGAAGTAAATTGCCTCATCTTGCTTCTGTGGAGCAGCTGGTGGGTTTGAACCGCCAACCTCTGGTTAGCAGTCATATGGCTTAGCCACTGCACCACCAGAGCTCCATCTCACTGCCATGAAGTCGATTCCAACTCATAGCGAGTCCCATTGGGTTTCCAGGGCTGTTAAATCTTTACAGAAGTAAAGATTGCCCCATCGTCCTTCCGTGGAGTGGATGGTGGGTTTGAACTGCCAATCTTCTGGTTAGCAGCCAAATGCCTTACCACCAGAGCTAAGGAGTCTCCCATCTTTGAGTAGTTTGCTTTCCAGCCCTCTGGCTGGATGCTCTCTTAGTGTCTTCCACGTTTAACACTAACTGAGCACTTACTATGTGCCAGACACTTCAGAGACAGCTCATAGAATCCTCGCAATGAAGTCCCCTTTACAGATATGAAAACTGAGAGTCAGAAAAGTTAAATGGCTTGCCCAGTAGACAGAAGATTTAAATCCAGGTCTGTCTGACTCCAGTTTCTGATCTAACCACCACCCAAACCTTCACACCCTTATCTCCTCCCACCCATTCCTTAACTGTGGCACCCCTGTTTGTTCTGTCCTTTTCCCCCATCACCCCCTGCCTATAAGAACCCCACCAGCCTCCTCAAGTCCCTCAACAGCACCTGATTCTGAGACTTCAGGCCCAGCCCAGGCAGGGATGCTGGGCAAGGGAAGCTCAGGGCCAGGCCGCAGCTCCGGTCTGGGCTCCGGTCTGTGTTCCAGTCTGGGCTCCAGTCTGTGTTCCGGTCTGGGCTCCGGTCTGTGTTCAGGTCTAGGCTCCGGTCTGTGTTCAGGTCGGGCTTCTCCACGATGGGTAGGCAGAAAGCCTGACAAGGGAGGGGTATCACTGAGTGGGGATGTGGTTTCAGATGTCCCCACTCCTCTTTCTTCCTTTCTTTATGATTCTGGGGCCACCACTTGGAAACAATGCCCTCTCTGGGAACAGTCAGCTCACCTGCAGGCGGACGAGAGGTGGCAGGAGCAGGGCGAGGCTGGCTGATGGACACTCGGGGTGGCTCCTGGCCTAGGGGTCTGGTGTTGTATCGAAGGTCAGAGGCCGAGTAGTGGTAACCAGGGCCAGCTGGGCAGATCTCCCGAAACCCCTCTGGGAACAGGGAAGGGAAGGATAACAGGAGAGAGAGCAGGAGGGAATGAGAGAAGTGGAGGGGTGTCTAGGGGCAAGGCTTGGCCTGGGAGTGTGTCAGGGGTTTGGGTTGGGTTGAATGCTGGGCCCCTGACCAAGTCCGGAGGCTAAGCGTGGGGCCAAGGAGGTTTTTCCGCTTTGGGAATGGTGGCAGGGACAGGGATTGAGGGTGAGGTCTTATTTGGGGTCTATCAAGGACTGGATTAGAGGTCAAGATACAATGCCGTCATGGGATTCAGTTTCAGGGAACTTGATTGCCTGAGAGATGTGTCAGGGAGGGGCTGTCTGGGGTGGGGCCTGGGGCGGAGGCTAGACTGAAGCTGGGGACCAGGTGGGGTGGTGTCTCAGGGGTGGGCATGGCCAAGAGTTCATCTCCAAGGCTGGGGGTAGGACCACCAACAGCCAACAGCGAGCCTCAGGGCCTAGGGTTATATGAGTGTCAACATTATATGAGTGTCACCTGTGAGGCCAGGCGGTGTAGGAGGGGATCACCTGAGCCAAAGGGTGGGCAGAGCTGGCAGCCACGGCCCCAGGCCTTGCCGACTCGGCTACAGCAGCAGATCTGTTTGGTGATGTTGCGCAGGATGGGCAGTGAGCAGCCGCCGTCCCGAAGCACACGGAAGCAGGGGCCTTTTGCCTCCGAGATCACGTGTTGGGCTGCCAAAGGGAAAGGAAACAGGTAAGGGCAGGGATGGGAGTTTGGCGGAGCTGAGGGATCTTACAGGCAGGGGAATGGTCTCCGGGAGGGTCTGGTGGGGGTGAAGGACCTTTGGGAGGGGTCCAAGAGGGTCTGAGAGGGAGCTAACAGGGCTGTGGAGGTCTGAGAAATGTTTTGGGGCCTGAGGAGGGTCTGAGGGGGACTGCAGGAGATCTGAGGACCTGAGGGGGTCTGAGAGGGATGTAAGGGTCAGAAGAAGGTTTGGTGGTCCAATGGGGGTGGCACTTGGGAACTTGAGAGAGGCTGAAGAAAGTCTGTGGAGCTGAAGGGGCCTGAAAGGTTTTGGAGTGTTCTTAGAGGATCTGAGGGTATTCTGATCCAAGTTGAAGCCGGTCCTGGGAGTCTGAGGGTAAATGAGGGTCTGAGAAGTTCTGAAGGGGATTCAAGAGTGAGGAGGGTGGAGTGTTGGGGAGAAGGACTGGGGTCTGAGAAGATCTGGGGCTCTGAGAGGGGTAAAAGCCCTGGATGTGGTCAGCCTCAGCCAGCTCCTGGCTGCTCACAGATGCAGCTGCTGCGGGAAGAGTCGAGCAGGAAGCCGTCGGGGCACACGCACGTGTACCCGCCGTGCGTGTTCGCACACTCCCCGTGCTGGCAGCGCCCTCCTGTCGCACACTCATCCACATCTGAAAGGAATGGGGAGGTCAAGGGGAGGTCCAGGATCACAGCCCCACCCCCAGAGCAAACTCCGCCCCCCAGTCTCACCTTCGCAGGATCCATTAATCCTTTCAAAGCCCGTTGGACACGGTCTATCTGGGGCGCCCACCTGGTCCGAGTTCCCTGTGGACAGAGGAGAAGGCTGGGCCTGGGACGGAGGGATGTAGCGAGAATGGAATGGGCGAGGTGAAGGTGGGGAAGGAGTGACTGAAGAGTGTTGGCTATGGCTTGAATGCAGTCAGCCCTAGGTTGGAGAACTGAGGGGGCAAGCTGGGAAATTCCAGAAATGAGTGGGTGGAGCCAAAGCCCAAAGACGGGGTGAGGAGAGTGTGGCCAAAGTCAGAAGTGAGGATGGACCGTCCCAGAACGTTATGAATTAGTCTAGACCGGAAATCCTTAGCACACGGGGTGTGCGTGCCAGGAACTTGTGCACGTGGCTTAAATATGGACAGAGTAAGAGGAGCAGAACGACAGAAGGGCAGTATTTGCACAGGGAGATGGCTCAGGGGGCAGGAATGCACAGGAAAGAAGGACACAGGGAAGAGGTGACTACAGGGAGGAAGCGGGAAGACAGCTGTTACAACGTGGGGAATTGCAGTCAATGTCATGAAACCGAACGTATGAACTGCTGTGTGGAAAATGAATTTGCTCTGTAAACCTTCACGGAAATCAGAATAAAAATTATAAATAAATAAAAAGGAGAACAGAGCGGTTCTAACCCCTCCCCAGCTCCGGGAACCTCTGGACGTCCCGGGGCTTACCCAAGTGCTCCGAGCACGGCTGACAGTCGTGAACGCCCCAGGCCAAGCCGGCCCCTCGGCAGCAAACCTCTTGCGTCCGAAGCCCGGGCAGTGGGGACGCACACTGTGGGGAAGTGTTGGGTGAGCGCGCCCCCGCGCGTTGGCACGCTCTGGGCCCCTCCCCACTGGCCTCCTCTCACTTCGCTTCCGCGCAGCTCCCGAAAGCAGTAACCGTAGCCCGAGGCATCCGAGTAGCTGTCCTCGCGGGGTGCGCTCTGTCCCAACACCGTGTAGGGCGCCGCCGCCTCTGCCCGCGCCGCCGCCTCAGCCCGCGCCACGGCCTCGGCGTCCGCCTCGGCCCAAGGCCCAGACACACGTTCTACTTGGTGCACCACCACCGACGCCTCCTGCGGATGCTCCACGTGGACGCTCACCATAGACGCCACGCCTGGGGGGAGCAGGGTAAGAGGGTGTCTCAGTTCTTACAGACTGAGACTAGGAATGAGGCGAGGGCGAGATAGGGATAGGTATTCAGGGGTTAGAGAAATGGAGATCAGACCAACTGAGGTGGTGGACAGAGTCTGAGGGGACCCGGTTACACTCTCCTTACCGTGTTCGTCGTCGCGGTGGTTGGCCAGTGGCATGGTGTACACGGAGCGGGTGAGGCCTGGCATGGCTGGGGCTGGGGGGCGGGCGCCCGAGGAGTGCAGCTGACAGAATTTGCCCGCGAAGTCCGGGGGACAGAGGCAGCGGTCCGGCTTTACGCACACACCGCCGTTGTGACAGATCAAGGGACACAGGACTGGGAGGAATGAGGGTGCACTCAGGGTTGGCACCCTTCCCTGGGTCCAGGGCACTCAAGCTCAGTATTCCCTCTTCGGAGAATTTGCACGCACGCGCGCGCACACACACACGCACACGCACACACACCCATTTTTAACAATCTGACATTTTAACAAGATCCCCAGGTGATTGTGGAGGTCGAACCAGAATGAACCGGTTGAGGAGCCCTGGTTATAATTATTCCTTCAGATTTATTACCCCACTGCCATTGAGTAGATTCAGACTCATTGCGACCCTACGGAACAGAGTAGAACTTCCCCATAGGGTTTCCAAAGCTGTAAAACTTTTAAAGAAGCAGACTGCCGCATCTTTCTCCTGCGGCATGGCTGGTGGGATTGAACCACAGACCTTTGGTTAGCAGCTGAGTGCTTAATCAGTGCACCACTAGAGCGTATTGTGTGTTGTGGTTGTTGTGTGCCGTGGAGTTGATTCCGATCTTATAGCACAGAGTAGAACTGTCCTTCAGGGTTTCCAAGTCTGTAATCTTTACTGAAGTTGCTCTGTTTTTTGGGGATTTGAATCTTTACTGAAGCCAACTGCCACATCCTTCTCCCACAGAGCGGCTGCTGGGTTCGAACTGCGGACCTTTTCGTTAGCAGTCCAGCGCTTAACCACTGCACTTCGATTCTAAATCGCTGTGCCCTAGCTGGTCTAGCGGTCTTGCCCTAACTCAGGCCACCTGCATTGGCCCCACCCAGTCGTTCTGCTCTCAGTGCCCCGCCCATTGGGTCGGCTCGCCACGCCCCAATGTCTGTACCCTTT
>NW_006921686.1:9318290-9319250 GCF_000298275.1 Orycteropus afer afer
TCTCAGAATGGGAAGGGGTCTCTGCTGGGGGCCAAGGGAACCCAGCCAGGCTTGAGCAGCATTTACCAGTCTCCAAGGGCATTTCTCCGCCTACTAGCGGTCTTGCCCTAACTCAGGCCACCTGCATTGGCCCCGCCCAGTCGTTCTGCTCTCAGTGCCCCGCCCATTGGGTCGGCTCGCCACGCCCCAATGTCTGTACCCTTTCATGTCGCCCCGCCCCCTCCAATCCTGCGGATCCCACTGTCTAGTTGAGTCCACGCGTTCCAGGCCCGCCCAGCCAGCGTTGCCCTATCCATTTGTTCAGTCCCGCCCACTTTTTCTTTAGCCCTGTAGCCCCTCCCACCCCATAGTCCGGATAGGTCCTATACTGTTGTAGCTCCGCCCACCCAGCGTTGGCCCCTTCCATTGACTCAAACCACATTTTAGCCACTCCCTGGCACGACTCCCGCGTCCCAACTCTGTCTCCTGAGCATTCTAGGCCCGCCTACAGCCCTTCTGGCTGGGTCCACAGAGTTGCAGCTCCACCCAGTGGCTTTGGACCGCCTTATGGCCCCGCCCACTTTACCTTCTGCTTCTACCCGCGTGACCTAAACTCCGCCTATCAGGGAATCTAACCTGATAGCCTTTGGCCCCGCCCACTTCCCTTTTCTCGCTCAGATTCGCCCTGGTTCACTCACTCACTCCACGCCCTTCCCACCCCTCTTCAAGGCTCTCCAGGCTTCCTAGCCCTGCCCACCGCGCTTTGTCCCACCTTCCCTCTGGCTGGGGCTTCAGAGTTCTAGCCCTGCCTTCTCGCCTCCGGTAGCCCCGGGGCGGGGCCCCGAGCGAGAACGCGCCTCCTCTCCCCTCTGCGCGCCCTCGCTGGGCCCCAGGCCACCTCCGGGCGGGGCCCTGCCAGCTGTCCGGCGGGGTAAACAAAGAGAGGGGTGCGGCGGGGGCAGGGCGGCGGCTCCACATTCC
>NW_006921686.1:9319635-9321927 GCF_000298275.1 Orycteropus afer afer
CTGGTAGCATAGTGGCTAAGACACTTGCCTGCTAACCAGACGGCTGGCGGTTCAAACCCACCAGCCACTCCTCGGAAGGAAGGTTGGGCAATCCTACTTACGTAGTGATACTGCCTCGGAAACCCAAGGAGGGGTCGCTATGAGTCGGGGCCGGCTCGACGGCACATAACAACAACAACAGTGCATTCTAGGAGATGGCCGGTTTGTGGGTGCTGAGAACCGAGTTTCGATGAATAAGTGGGACTCCTGGGGGTCCCCAGCATGAGTGCCTCAATTGGCTGGGAAGACTCGGGTATACTAAGAAGCCCATCTCCTCCAGCTGAGGGGCCCAAATCTTTTGATTAATGACTGCTTGCGGGGAGCACTGTGTCTGGAGTCCTCTAGGAAAAATCAGCTATAGAGATCAACTCTGGGGTCCTCTGAACAGAAATGGATCAGAGATTCCTTGGGAAGGCCATCAGCTCAATTGGGAATACAGGAAAATTCGGGCCTTTTGTGGGAAGAGAGTGCAGCAGGAGAGGGGAGTTACCATTGTACCAGGCTCATAATCGGGTTTCTTCTGGGGTGGGGAGGGGTGGACAGAACACGAGTTCTGTGGTGGGGGGCACAGCTTGGGAGGGTTATCTAAGACGAGTAAGAGGGAACTTCACTGGAGGATCTGGTCTCTGGAGTCTGTTGACAGGGGTGGGGGAAGGACTTAGGAGTTCTAGCTGCGAGTGTCAGGCCAGGACTCCAGGGTGCTCTCATGGGGCTCCTTACTTAAAGTGGTAGGTCCTAGGAGAGGCTGCACCACAATCAAGGTCTCAGAATGGGAAGGGGTCTCTGCTGGGGGCCAAGGGAACCCAGCCAGGCTTGAGCAGCATTTACCAGTCTCCAAGGGCATTTCTCCGCCTACTCTTGGCCAGAATGCAGGTCTCCAGCCAAGCTCCCGGGGGGTGCCCACACCCCAGGCAGGCGGCTAGACTGGCACGGCCAATTCCGGTCCCTAAGCCCCTGGAGGCGCGGGGAGCTGAGGACATCGGGGTCTCGCCAAGGTCAGTCCCCCTTTCCATGTCCCTCCTTGCGCCTCCAGGGGCTTGGCAACCGCCTGGGCATCGCGCCTGGCACGGGCGCAGGCGCGTTGGGGCTGGGCCGGAGAGCGTGAAGGAGGGAGGGAGGGAGGAAGGGGAGGAGAGAGGGCGTGGCAGCGGGCGGGGCTCAGGCGGGAGATGAGCTCACGCCGGCCCCGGGCTGGGCTGGCTGGGGGCCAGGCTGGGCGAGTTTTCGGCGCCAGGGGCCCCCACTCCCTACTCCAAAGGGCCTGAGGATGGGGGCAGGGAGTCCCCGACGCTGGACAGCCCGCCCACCACTGCTTCCTGGGGTCAACAGGTGACTCGCCCTCCCCACCTTACCTGAACCCCCCCCCCGGCTCCCTACCTCCCAGGGTGCCTGGTACTAGCCCTTCTCCTGTCTCCGTCTACTCTGCCCCCAGGGGGCGCCCCTTCCCCTATGCCTCCTATCTGGATTTCTCGAGCATGTAGGACTCTTGAAATTCAGGGTCCTGCAGAGACACCCCCACCTTCTGGGCCCTTTTCCTCTCCGCTCTGGGTATCAACTTTCCTCATCCCAGTCCCTCTCCTCACAAACACTCCCACCCCGGACTCCCTATTTTCTCCCACCCAAAGATGGAGAAACTGAGACAGCTTTCCCCCATGCGACCCCAAAACTCTCCCTTGGTCTCCAGGGACCCCGTTACTCACAGTCTCAGAATTCAGGCCCCCTTCCCAAATGCTCCCAAGCCCCTCAATTCTCGTACCCCCATCTTGTCTCAGGCAGGAAAGTCGGCCCCATCTCTCTCACGTGGGACGCCGCAGGTCCCTAAGAGCCCTCATTGCTTGCAAAAGTGGAGCCACCAGGACCAACCCCTACAAGCCAGGACTTGGGGCCTTAGTACCCCAGGGATGTCCCATCACTCTTGGACGTGGAACGTAGACTTCCTCTCCCTGGGGGACTGTCGGCCCCATTCCCGGAGATCCTCCTCCTCCCCGAGACTCCCTCCCTTGGGACCCTCCCCGCACTCACAGGCGCGGAAGCCGGGTCCCCCCGGGGCCGCCCCGCCGGGCGCGCCGCTGTCTACGCTGGTGGCGTTGCGGGGCGCGCAGGTCGGGGTACAGCGGGGGCCGGTGGGCCCATGGACGCAGCGCAGGCCGCATACGACCGGGGTGAAGCGCACGCGGAGGCGCTCTCGCGACCGGCCCAGCCCGGGCTTCGGCCAGAGCAGCGCCAGCAGCGCCAATAGCGACACCCAGAGCA
>NW_006921686.1:9322084-9373699 GCF_000298275.1 Orycteropus afer afer
CCCGGGCGGCCGCGCGGGGGCGCGTGGGGCTGGGCGCGCAGCCAGAGGCGCGCAGGCTGGGCGCTAGTCGCGCCGGGGGGAAGGGGACGCCCCTCTGCCCCCTCCTGCTCGCATCAACAAGTGAACGGAGCCCTCAGGGGAGCGGCAGGGAAAGGAACAGGTGGGAGCAGCCGGGTTTCCCCCCAGACGGAGCGCAATCCGTAAAGAGGAAGGAGTAGGGGAGGCCGCATTTGGGGAGGCAGCTAACAGATGACTCTCTGCTCTAGGTGTAGAGAAAGGGGGCTTAATGTGGGAAGGGGACTGGGGTGGCACATCTGGGCAGCCAGGTGGCCCAGGAGAGGGCAACAGCAGAAGAAGCAATGACGGGAAGACTTGGGGGTTGGGATCCTGAGCAGGAAGCTGGGGTGAGGGGGCACATGGGTCCAGGACCCCCCACACCTGATGGCAGACGTCAGGATGGAAAGGGGGAAGCAGTGGATTGAGGCTGTGAGCCGGGGTCTTCACATCTGGCCCGAGGCCCACATCTGGAAGACTTTAGGGAGGAGAGGACACATCTGGGCTGAAGGCCACAGCAGGAGGGGGACTTCTGAGGGTGGTTGAGACTAGGGGGTGTACTTGCCCAGGGCCAGAGCGGGAGCGGGAGGGGGGTCCTGGGAAGCAGCAGGGGGCCTCTGGTCCCCAGCCACCGCAATGTTGGCCATTTGATGCCCGGGCAGGCGCCAACGCGCACAATCGCTTTTGTTGTCTGGGCTGGTTCGGGCCTCGCTCTCCGCCCGGCCAGCGCCCCCCTCTTCAGCCGCTGGGAGCCCGGACGCCTGGCTTCCCGGCCCCACCCCCGCGGGTCAGCGCCTCTGGCCAGCATTTGGCTCTGTCCTGGGCTCACCTCGAGTGGCCGGACGCTGGGGTCCCTGGAGGGGACCTCGTCCTGGGGGTGTGAGGGACTGAGCTACAATGGGGGCGGGTAGGGGGCGGCTGGACCGTGGGAACCAGACGGCTTTATCTGGCCCGGAACCCCCCTCTCCTCGGCAGAGGAAGGGCGGAAGTTCTTACCGCTGGCCTGGCCGCCGGGGGCGCGCTGTGTTGGGGGCCTCCTTCGCAGCAGTGCCCGGCCCCCAGGCCCTCGGGGCCGCCGTCTCCTCAGCAGAGCTCGGGCCTCCTGCAGCCTAAGTGAGAGGGGACAGAGAAGGAGCTGTCACCTATGTTAAGTCGACCCCCCCCCCAGGGGCTTCTGAAGCCAGGAGAAGGTCTCTGAGCATCGGTCCTGCCACCGCCCCCAACCCCAGACGGAGCCCGGGTTCTGAGTGTTCCTTTTTCAGACTCTTGGAGGAAATAGAGACAAAGCCCCCCCCCCTTTGAGAAAAACATATGAGAAAGAGGCCAGAAAAGAGGAAGGCTGAGAGGCATTGAGATAGAGTAGTAATCAGTGAGGAAGTGATAGAGGCAGAGAGACAGTGAGACAGGTAAAGAGAAACACAGAGAAAGGGAGCTAGAGTCTGGGAGAGACAGACAGAGGGACATGGAGACCGAGGGCAGTAGAGACTGAGACAAGAAAAAAAGAGAAGAAACAGAAACAGACATGTAGGGTGATGGAGAGAGGAAGCCGGGAAGAGGAGACCTGGGCCGAGAGACAGTGTGCCTGGAAATGGGGGTGCAGCTGGGAACTCAGGGGATCTGGGAGGGGCAGGGGTCGCACTTACGTCAGTGGCTGCCAGTTAATGGACACCTGTCTCTTCCTCACACTGGGACTGGGGCTCGGTACAAGGGGTAGCAGGGTTAGGCACCCCTGAGAGTCTTTGTCGTTTTCAGGTGGGCAGCTTCGCACCCTGCAGGAAGCTGCGGGAACAGCCAGGGACTAAGGAAGGTGGGAGTTGGGCCCAAGCTTCCTCCCTTCACCAAGGATGAAAGGGCAGGGAGCCCCCAGTGTCTCCGCTCCTACCCTCTTTAGCTCCCTACCCACGACCCGCCTGAAAGAACCCACCTCTGATGTAGCGACTTCTCCTGGGTGACCGGCCTGGGCAGCAGCGACAAGAGATGATGCTGTAAATACAGGGGTGCAGGTCACACAGGCCTCTAGCGCCCCAGAACTCCCCAAAGGGGAGCATTTTTGGAAGAGAAAGCCCAAGAATGGTTCTGAAGGAGGTTGAAGTAGTTGTGGACGTAACTCGAGACGCTTCTCTCAGTGCCTTAGTTTCTCCATCCATACAATGGGAGCCAAATTGCCTTAAGCTCTCCACTAACTAGTCACCAGGAAGCCTACTTTTATTTGTCTTATGGAGGGGTTTGACGGTAAGGTTTTATTGATGGTAATTTAAAAAAATCTTTTAGAAATGATATTTGAAAATGAAAACGTAAGAGAGGACTTCTAAGCGCATTTCTAAGCCAGACTGTCTGAGAAGCTAGCACCCCGCCCACTCACACCTCCCAGTCCTGAACTCAGCTGCCACCCCGCGCATGGCCAGCAGGTGGCGGCGCCTCCACAGGCCTCGGCGGCTGGGGAGTGCGGGCTCCCCTTCGTACCGGGTCCAGCAGGGTGCTGAGGTGGAGGGGGTGCAGAAGAAGCCACAGCTGGGGACGGGAAATCCCGAGGCCTGAGTTTTAGTGCGTCCCTGCCCTTCCATGGTTCTGAAGCCAGTATCTCCTGGTCTCTGGGCCTCAAGTTTCTTCCACGAGCGGGGGTGGGGGTGGGGGTGGGGTGTCAGTTTTGAAGTGTACTCGCCTCGAGGGTCTCAGATTCTGGGTGGCGGAGCCCCCAACTTGGGCACAAGTGCGTCCACCAAGGGGCCCCCCCAGACAAGTCCATTATCCCCATACTGAGGGGGACGAGGAACGAAGCTGCACGCGCAGGCCCGGAGGGAAGGGTAGTGTGGGGGGAGACGGAAAGGGGACATCTGGCGCTTGGGCCCCTTCTAGCCGGGTAGGGCCCAGTGGGGGAGGGGACTGCCCCTGTGGGAGCCTCTGGGACACCCCCCCCCAACCTGACGTCTTCCCTCCCGCCTTCTCCTGGGTTTAACCCCTTCCCGGCCCCGCCCCCAGCGCGGCTCGGGTTACTAAACGCATTCGCAGAGACCGAGGCGGGAGCGAAGCCCCGGGCCTTTGTAGCCGAGTGCAGGGCCTTAGGGCGGGGAATGGGGGTGCCAGGCAGTCTGTTTCCTTCGCTCTTGTCACCCACAGACTGGAGGGGGATTATAACCCCCACATCTGTAGGAAATCCGGGAACCTCTCGCTGCGCAATCCCCGGCACCTCGTCCAATCCTGGAGTCTCCTATTTCTAGGACAGCAGAGAATCCTCAACCGTCCTGAAACCTGAAGATCCCCAATTCCCCACAAACTCCTCAGCCATCAACTCAGGAGTCCATGTTTTTCTAATCCATTAGAAAAAGCCAAACCCCAGAAAACCAGGACTTCTCAACCCCCATAAAGTCCCTCCCCCGTAAACCTCTCCGTACTAAAACTTGGGGAACCCCATCCCGGCTCGAGGGCCCCACCCATCTCTCTGTCATCCAAGAAGAACTCAAAGCCCCCCCCCCACATAAATTGCAGACCCTTTGGGAAAATTCTCCTCCCAAAATCCCAGTACTCTCTGGAGTCTTACCCCCTGGAAAAGTGGTCCTAATAACATCCAGGGATCTTGGCCCTTTCCACCCCCACACCAAAGCAATGGGTTTGCATTCCCCGAAATCTGAAAGTCCTGGTTCTCCAGGGACCACCAAACTGATTGGGTGGAGGAAACCCAAGCAAGAGGGGAGCTCGGCGGGGCTTACCCGGCCGGGCGGCCAGTGATTGTCGCGACCTCGACGGCCTGGCTGGGGCTGGGGCTGGCGGGGGTTGCGGCGGTGGCTGCAAGCAACAGAGGCAGTAACACCAGCAGGAGGGGGCGGCGGCTGCTGGGGCCAGGCCGCCGCATGGTGTCCGGCGCCTAGTCCCCCTCCAGGCCGGCTGTCTGTCCAGCGGGTCCAGCTCGGCGCCGCCCCGCCCCCGTCCCCCGCCCCCGCCAGAGGCCAACTCACTTTCTCCACCGCTCAAGCTGCCGGGCTGCAAACTTTCTACCAATCAGAACCCAGCGCCGCCAGGAGGCGCTCCTCGTGCGGCCAATCGGAAGGGGGAAGGGGCGGGGCTAGAGGGACAGGTGCCGAGCAGGGGGGCACTGGGCCTAGAGTTCACGCTGAGTGGGGAAATCAGGACTCCGGATACCGAGTGCCTTCTAGTGAAGCCACGGGCTTCAAGAATGGGGGAGCTGGAAGGGATGCTGAGACGGTAGACAGGGTCCCTCAAACGAGGCTCCGGCTCACAGATCTCCCCCGTCCTCCGACAGTTGTGGAAGAATTCGATCAGAAATTGTTTCCTGGCTGGTGTGGATGCTGGAAGCCCCCACGAGCGCCCACCTCCCCGAGAGACTCAGGATCCTGGAAACAGGGAGCTAACACAGCACTGTATCTCAGGAATTCTCAAGGCCTTCTGCCCCAGGGGTTCCAGGCTCACCACCCCTTAAAGCTTGTTCCTCAGAATGTTGTAGCCCCTGAGGCCTAGGCCCCGCCCTTGCCTCAGATTCCGTTCCAGGGGACCCTTGGCTTCTCCCCCTTCCTCCGAAAGTTCCTTGCCATTGGTAGCCCTTAGAGGATAGCCCTTTGCCGTCAAGTCGACTGGGACGCATGGTAATCCCACGTGTGTTACAGCAGAACTATGCTCCATGGAGTCTCAAGGACTGAGCTTTTAAAAAGCAGATCGCCAGGCTTTCTTACAAGGTGCCTCCAGATGGACTCAAGCCTCCAGCCTCATCCAGACCGTCTCCCTTGCCCATATCTTTAAAGGCTCCTAAGAGCACCCTTCCCGTCCCCAGAATTCCAGAGCCTGACTCAGAATGTTTCAATCCCCTCCCCTCCTAAGGACATCAGCCATCAGGAACATCTAGCCACAGGGAACCTTAAACCTCACCCGCACCCCTTTCAGCGAGTTCCAGGCTCCAAGCCCCATTCACATCTTTCCAACTCAGAGCCCAGCTGCATCCCTTCATTATAAGTTCAAGGCCTCACCCTCTTCCTTCAGAATTACAGCACTACATCTTTTCTGCCAAAGGCACTGCCCCCAAAGCTTGACACCCCATCCACAATTGCCCCTTTTTGCTGTTTTAGGCTGCACTCAGTGCTCACAGAAAATTGGGGCTTGGCCTCCAGCGAGGCTCCCAAGCTCCACCCCTTTCGTGTTTGCCCCGCCTCGGAGGGTTCCAAGCCCCACCTCTCACAGTAGAGAGATCGTCATGTTTCCAGTCGTACATGTAGACCGCGCCCCGCCTCCCAGTGGATGCTGGCTCCGTTCACAAAGGGTACTAGGCCAAGTGCCCTACAAGGTCCATCTGAAGGCAGACTAAGAGCAGCAGCTGATCCTGCTTCGTCCCCATCCCCCACTCCCACTCCTTCTTCCGGTGCGGGGGTGCAGGACGACCGCGCGGGGGGTGGGGGGTGGGAACTCCTTCAATCCCCCAAGCAGTGAGACACACGGGCTGACTCACAGTCACACTCACACCGTTACTGCCACCTACAGTAAGTCACGCCTGCATCCCACACGGGCACCCTGAAATCCGGGCCTATCTACCATCCAGGGACACAGAACCTCCCCCCCACCCCAACACTGTCCACACACTTACGTCCATGCACGGCCATTCGTAGGCTATCCTAGCACCAAGGAGAGAGGCGCATCACCGTGTGCCGGCTCTGCCCACTCAGTGTGTTCCATGTCCCTGTCTTTGTGTGGCTTCCAAGATCCCTGCTAATGTGTCCGTGCGGGACACCGTGTCCATGCCATCCGGCCTTTCCCCTTGCCCCCCTTCCTACCCTGTGGCCGGAGCATCTGTTCGGGGGGCGCTGCAGGAATTTCTTTCTTCTGTCTGGGATCCAGGGCATCTTCGGGGCTCGTTGCTAAGCAACAATCTCTAGCTCACCACTGCAACTTCCGGGGATGGCATCGTCTTCCCCTCCCCCCAGAATTCGAAGTCCCCAGCTTCCAGTCCTTTCTCATCAGTGCCATCATCTCCCTGGGCTGTGACTGTCACCCCTTGGGTCTGGGTCTGGCCTCAACCCTCAGCATCCCTCGGAGGTCTGCAGTCCTTGCATTCTAGAACCTTTCCCGGACTGTTTTATCCACGTTATTAAAAATGCATGTATTGTGTTCTAGATTGCCTGACATTCCAGATCTCTCACAGAGTTCTAGAATTGCCAGCATCCCGGAAACGTGAGTGTTCCGGATTCCCTGAAATGGACAGAATGACTTGAAACATATTCTAGAATCGTGAGCATTCAAAACCTCCCCATATTCTAGACTCCCTCATGTCTAGAATTCCTGACATTCAAATATTCGTGTTGTGAATGCTCTGATATGCAAAAAAAAAAAAAAAAAAGTTTTGAGATTCACAGGCATTCCAGAAGGCTGTTCTTAGAATCACTCACCTTTTAGATTCCCTATTTGTATTCTAGTTTCTCTAGTAATCCAGAACTCCCTTGTGGAGTTGGATGCAGACCAACCCTCTAGAAGGGCTGATATTCCAAAATACCCCATGTTTTTAATTTCCCAGCAATCCAGATTCCTTTGTGTCCTATAATTTGCAGCATTCCATAATCCCTGGCAGGCAAACAATTCCTACTGGTGGAGCCATTCTAGAACATCCCCCTGCTCTAGAATTGCTGGCTTTCAAAATCCTTCTGTCAGAAATGTAGAGGTCTGGATCTTCTGATGCAGAGGAGATCCCTAATAATGTCAACCCACTGCTACTCCAGAGTAGCCCTGTGTCCTAGATTCCTAACTTTCCAGACCTCTCTTCATCATATTCCAGAAGCACTGGCATTCCAGAAAACCTTTGTTCTAAAATTAACATATTCTAAAATCCTTTGTCCTAGTCTGACCACCTTCTCTTCCTGTCATTGGCTCAAGGAAAAGGTGCAATAACTTCCCAAAGGAGGTGTTATTGCAACAGGTACAATTTTGGGAAAAAGTCTCAAGGATGCCTGGGCTGCAGTGGGCTGAACCAGTCTCATACACCCTCTTTGGTATGGGCGAGAAAGGAGCAAAGGACTGGGTGATGGGGGGGTGCGGCTGGGTAGTGTTGTCAGGGGCAAAGCGAGGGGAGGGTGTAAGTGCTGGAGGAAGGAGCCATCACATAGCTGGCATCTGTTTCTTGAGGTAACAGCACTCTGATTCTTTCAGGTACCCCTCCAATCTTCCCACTAGGGCTGACCTCATCTCCTGACTCATGAGCAATGGAAGTGCTTTATCACACTGGCCATAATGATTGGTTCAGAGATGGCCATGTGACCAAAATCAAGCCAATGAGAATCAGTCCTGGGATTTTAGCTACTGCTGAACAGAAAAAGTTACTAACATGCTGTTAGAAGTGCCAGAATAATGAACAAATCTGTCCTGGAGGAAGTGCAGCCAGAATGCTCCTTAGAATCGAGAATGGCCAGACTTTGTCTCACCTACTTTGGTCACGGGAGCTCTGGTAGTGTAGTGCCTAAAGCACTTGACTGCTAACCAGAAGGCTGGTGGTTCAAACCCACTAGCCACTCCTCAGAAGGAAGATGGGGCAACCTACTTCCATAGCAATACCACCTTGGAAACCCAAGGAGGGATCGCTATGAGTCAGGTCCAATTCAATGGCACCTAACACCACCACCACCACTTTGGTCATGTTGCCAGAAGGGACCATTCCCTGGAGAAGGATATCATACTTGGTAAAGTGGAGGGTCAACAAGAAAGGGGAAGGCCTCAACGAGATGGACTGACACAGTGGCCGCAATGATGGGCTCCCGTACAGCAGGGATCCTGAGGCTGACGCAGGACTGGGCAGTGTTTCGGTCTTCGCTGAGTCAGAGCCGACTCGATGGCATGGGCACCTAACATGCTGCTGGGGGTCATCTTGGGACACAGAGGGGAAGACGTGACAGTGGCAAATCCCAGGGGAAAGGAAAGCTGAGAAATGGCAACAGAGATTCTGGACCCCTGGATCCAGCCATGTCTGAACGGAATGCAGAGTGTAAGCCAATACATTCCCTTTCTTTTCTTAAATCAGGAGAGACAAAGCTTCATGACTCTAAAGCCAGGGTCTTGGTTGGGCCCCGTATCTTCCCCTACCTCTTCCCCTACCTCTTTTCTGGGGGTCCCCAAACCCTCTAAGAATGCAAGCAAGGTGTTGGCAGTGAGCACTTTATTAAGGGAGGGTGACTTTGGCTTCCAGAAAAAGGGGGAAGGTGAGGGCTTAGTAACAGTGACTACTCCAAGGAGGCCCTGGCCCTGAACCCAGGCCCTGACAGGAAGCAGGGAGGCACCTGAGCCCATCAGGACCCGGGTATCCGAAGGCACTATGGTAGCTGTCTTCAGAAGGAAGTTTCATTGAGCTTTGTCTTGGGTGGTGTGAGGGGAGCCCCAAGACCTGTGGAGGGTCGGGGAGCTGGCGTTGGTGGCCGTCGGGACTCTGGTCCGCTCTGCACCAGCTCCTGGCAGCGTTCCACAAAGCTGCCTCCCCCACGGCGCCGGGCCTCAGCCTGCGGGGGGCTTGGGCTCGCACGGCGCCCAGACAGGGAGACGTTGCTGGAGGCTGAGTAGAGACTGGGGAGGGGTGGGACGAGGGTCAGTGTAGGTGGTCATGACGTAGCTGGGTCACCCCTTCCATGTGGCCACCATGACATCCCCTCTCCTCCCACGGGAAGTGGAGTCCCAGTCACCTGGTGAGAGAGGTGTGAGGTGAGGGGCTGGGGAGAGAACTCCGTGAGGAGCCCAGTGGGGCCAGCTCGCACTGCTCCAGCTGTTCCATCAGCTCTTCCTCAGTCAGGCCACCTGCTGGGGGCTAGGAATTAGGGTCAGGGGCCAAGACAGGGGTCACAGAGTCATGGATGGGGTCATAGTGCAAGAATTTAGGAGTCCTGGTAGGAGAAAGGATTCAGAGACAAGGGGCAAGGGTCAGAGGGGTTGAAAAGCAAGAGACTACAGTCAAGAGAGGAGCTCTGGTGGCATAGTGCCTAAGGCACTTGACTGCTAACCAGAAGGCTGGCGGTTCAAACCCACCAGCCACTCCTCAGAAGGAAGGTTGGGCAATCTATTTCTGTAGTTATGTTGTTGTTGTTGTTGTTATGTGCCGTCGAGTCGGCCCCGACTCATAGCAACCCCTCCTTGGGTTTCCTAGGCAGTATCACTACAGAAGAAGGATTGTAGTTATACTTCCTTGGAAACCCAAGGAGGGTCGCTCTGAGTTGGGTCCGATTTGAGGGCACATAACAACAACAACAATAGAGTCAAGAGACAATGGGGGTTGCGGGAACAGAAAGGGGGTCAAAGGGCAAGGAGAAGGACTCTGAGGACAAGAGCTGGGGCAGAGGGATCCTGAGGAACAGGGCTCAGGACTGGACTGGGGTGGGCGGGGAGTACCAGGGGCCTGGCCGAGGCCATCCATGGCGGTGGTCAGGTCCCACATGGCCAGGCTGCCGTTGGCCTGACCGGTGAGCAGGTAGCGCCGCGGTCGGGAGCCAAGCCGCCGGGAGGCCTCGCACTCGAGTACTGTGAAGGCCGTGGTGGGGGAGCCGTCCACGGAACGCACAGAGCACACCCTGAGGGGGGGAGCCAGTGAGGGGCCACCCAGTGCCCAGGGGCTGGCCTGCCCCCCCCCTTCTCACTGTCCCCTGAGCTCCCTGAACACCCACCACGGGCCCCCAGCTGGCCTCCGGATCTTCCTCCCAGTCAGCTCTCTTCCCTGTTCCTGTCACAGGGGAGACCCCACCTGAGTCTCACCAGGGTGGTCCCCTCCACTCCTATCAGTCTACTTGGGCACCTGAGTGCCTCTCCTACCCCACCCTGGCCCACCCTACTCCTGCTTCTCCCACCCAGTCTCCTCTTTGGGTTCTTGGCCTCCTAGCTTGGCCACCAACCTCCCAGCCGTCCCTCCCATGGCTGCCACGGCTCCCCAGCGCACTCAGGCCAGAGTCTCAGCTCTTCAACACGACTGAGCAGGCCCTGCCGACTGGGCAGTCCCATCCCTCCCTCCCAGCACTGGACTCTGGTCCTGCACCTGTGTGTACTCGGCTGGTGACACTTGGCTTTTGCACCCTCGGCCTGGTATACCCGGTCCCCTTCCTTTCTTTCATTGGCTCATTCCTATTCGTTCTGCAGGACTCTGCTCACAGTCCTCTCTTTATGGAAACTCTGCCTGATCCCCTGCCCAAGCTGGGACAAGCAGGTCCTGCAGACTCTGACAGCTTTCTGCACCAACGCTGCCCTGGCCAAGCCCTCGGCCTGATCCTCCCCCGGCCCCACCCCTCTCCTCATCCATCCCAGCCTCCACCCCTCCACCTGCACCTGCTCCACCCCAGCCTGGACCCCTCCACCTGCTCCTCCATCCTAGCCCAGACCCCCTCCACCTGCTCCTTTTCCATCCCAGTGCAGACCCCCATGCCCAGCCTGCAGCTCCTCCATGCCAGCCTTGACCACCCTGCCTGTGCCCCGTCCAGGGGCCTGGGGTCTCTCCAGCTCCGTTCCTATCTGTATGTCACACCTTGGAGACCTCCAGCCCCCACACCTACAGGCCTGTCCTCCCTCCCAGCCTTTGCCCCTTCAGTGCTTCCTGGCTGGGAGCCCCTGCAGGCCTCACGCACCCAGACCCAGCTGCTGCCTGGCCTTGTCCTCTGATCCCACTCCCCGCGTGATGGGAGGGTCCTCACCGCTGCCCAGTGGAGGAGAGGCGCACAAAGAGCTGGCTGGCGCTGGGTACCACCTTCTGGATGAACACCTGCTGCTCGTCCCGCTCACCATAGGGGCCTGGGCCAGCAGAGGTGGGGGCTGGGGCTAGCTGGGGTCTCTCGAGCCTCCTTTCCCACTGATGGGCCCCCTCCCAGGGTTACGTCCCATCCTTAGGCGGGTGTGGTTGACCGGGATCAGAGGGTTAGCGTTAGCAACAGTCAGTGGAGTTTGGTCACAGCAGAGGTGGGTCAGTGAGTGGGGGTCGTGGGTCAGGAGGCGGCCAATGGAGGTGGGGGGCCTAGGTAGGTCAATGGGGATCAATCAGGTCAGCTGGGTGGATCAGTAGAGGCCAGTAGGGGTCAGGTGAGGATAAAGGGAGACTGAGGGTAAGACGGGGGTCAGGCAAGTCAGTGGGGTCAGGGGCCAGTGAGCACCAATGTCGTTGCCGGCGCTGCAGCCTCCATGTCCGTCGGCTGACTCCAGGGCCAGGATCTTGAAGGAAGCGAGCGGGGTAGAGCCGGGCTGGGTGGAGATCATGCCGCGGAAGCGTGTCACCGACCACGTCCGCACGTGGTTGTTGTCAGCACAGACTGAGGAGAACAGGGCAGCAGGTCAGGCCTGGCTGCCACTCGACCCCCTCAGCTACAGAGGAGTGCACCCAAAGGGGTAGAGGCCTGCTCCTCCTGGATTCTTCCCCTTCGGAGAGTTCTCTCATCCCCAGAATTCCAAAGGCCTGTTGACTCCCCGTCTGACTTCCTGCGTCTGATCTCACTGGACCCTATCCACTGCTCCCACCCTGGTCCCTACATGCTCATCTCTCGCTTGGACCATCACAGCCTCCTCCTCTAGGGCTCCCTGTTTCTCCAGTCTGTTCCCCACATGTAGCCAGAGCAACCCGTGAACACCCAAGTCTGCAGAGTCCTCCTGGGGCTCCACCCTCCTCCGAGTAAGAGTCCTTGCCAAGGCTGCAAAGCCCCGCCTGACCTGACCTGTCTCCGTCCTCTCCCTGACCTCATCTCCTCCACACCCCGCTCTAACCACAGCTCTTCCCGGCTCCTCCTCACACACACGTGGTCTCCCACCTCAGAGCTTTTGCAGTTGGCTGGTCCCTGTGCCTGGAACACTTTTCCCAGCCCATGGCTGCTGCTCACTCTTCCATTTCTGCTTAAAGGTCCCTTCTCAGACGACCTTCCCTGAAGCATCCACTCTCCAAAACACCCTGTAGCTGCTCACACACCTTTGTTTTTATTCTTAGCGCTTCCTGTTGCCTGATATTGATTTGTTGTTGTTGTTTTATGTGCCGTCGAGTCAAACCCGACTCATAGCGACCCCTCCTTAGGTTTCCGAGGCAGTATCGCTACAGAAGTAGGATTGCCCAACCTTCCTTCCGAGGAGTGGCTGGTGGGTTTGAACCGCCAGCCGTCTGGTTAGCAGGCAAGTGTCTTAGCCACTATGCTACCAGAGCTCCCGATATTGATTTACAGGTCCATATATAAGGAGCTCTGGTGGCACAGTGCCTAAGGCGTTTGACTGCTAACCAGAAGGTTGGTGGTTCAAACCCACCAGCTGTTCTGTGGAAGGAAGATGAGGTAATCCACTTCTGTAAAGATTTACCACTTTGAAAGCCCAAAGGGGGTCCCTATGAGTCGGAATCAACTTGATGGCAGTGTTTTTTTTTTTTTTTTTTAATTTGGAGCCCTAGTGGCACAGTGGTTAAGTGCTTGGCTGCTAAGTGAAAGGTCAGTGGTTTGAATCCACCAGCTGCTCTGCAGTCTGCCTCTATAAAGATTTACAGCCTTACAAACCCTATGAGGCTGTTCCACTGTGTTCTTTAGAGGTGCTGTGCGTCAGAAATGACTCAACAGCAATGGGTTTGTCGTTTTTCATATGTTTATTCTCGTCCGGTGCCAGCACCAGAACATCACTCCAGGGGGCGGGGACCTGGCCTGTCTTGTTCTTCATGGAGGAGCACCCAGCACACAGCAGCGACTCACCGAGTACTTGTGGAGTTCATTCATTCTACACCCTCCTGCTCACTCTCCTCCAGTCCGGTCTCCTTTCCAAGGATTCTCTTAGTTTCTGCAATTCCCTCCCAGTTCAAAATTCTTTCCCCACAGAGGTCACAGAGGTCGTGACCCCCTCTTCCTGGCTTCTTCTCACTCCCACCTGAGTCGCCCCTCCCGCAGGTGACAGGCCTGGGGCCACCTGAGAGGCCCACCTGAGATGAGGTGCTTCTCCGACAGCATGATCTTGGTGACGGGGCTGCGGTGCACAGTGAAGGTCTGGAAGAGCTGGGGCCCCGAGCCCACGGTCTCGGGGTGCTGCACGATGACCCGCACGCCCCCTGAGCTTGTGCCATAGGCAATCTCGATCCAGTTGCCACTGTCACCTATGGAGAAAGGCCCAAGGGGAGAAGAGGTGGTCAGGAAAGGGTCAAGGATGGAGAGTGGGCCAGGGTCCCAGGGAGACAGAAACCAAGGCAGAGAGAGAGACCAACAAAGAACAGAGAGAGACAGAAAGCAGGAAGCGAGGGAGAGATGAAGGCCAGCTGGTGAAGAGACACAGGAAGTGGAGGAAGAGGAAGACAAAGGGACAGATCAAAGAGAGAGAGGGAACCAGGGCCATAAAGAGAGACAGCAGTGGTAAGAGAGGGAAGAGAGAGAAACAGGGAGACACAGGGAACAGAGGGACTGAGTCACAGGGAAGGATAAGAAACAGAAACACATGGACAGAAAGACAGAATCACAGAAGAGACCTATAAACAGACACAGACACAAGGCAACAAAACGAACCCCGTTCATTTTGTGTCTGAGGGACCTGCACACCTTGCCAATTTTCCACAGGGGAAAAGAGCTTTGCAACTGTCAGAAATGTAATGGAACATCCCAAGAAATGTGGGTAGGAAACTTTTGGTTGGAGTATTTTGTGCAGCGGTCCTAAGTAACAAACTAGGGTATGCATAGCAACCTGGATGGATATTGAATCTAGGGCAAGGTGGGAAAAAAAGAAAAGAGGACAACTGAGCTATACAGTCAATTCCGTTTGCATAAGTTAAAAAAAAAATGTCCACAGAAACAACAGCCATTTTGGAAGGACACACACAGATGAAAAAAGGAATGTTAAACATGACAGAATGGTGGCATGTGGTGGGGAGGGAGATAGAGAGAAAAAGAGACTATACCAATGGAACAAGACAGGGGCCTTATATGGAAGAAAAGTGGTACTGTTACTAGTGCTGCTATTACTATTACTTTGAAATTAGATGTACTAACAACTCATTCCTGCTAGAACAATTGGATAGCTTTATGGGAACAATTAACCTGATCCGTACCTCACACCGTACATAAATGTTAATCGGAGATGGAATAGAGACTTATTGCTATTAATGGGTACTGAGTTTCCTTTGGGGGTGATGAAAATGTTCTGGAATTAGACAGGGGTGATGGCTTCACAACCTTGTGAATAAACTAAAACTCACTGAATTGTACATTTTTAAATAGTGAATTTTATGGTCAGCGAATAATATCTCAACAAAAACAACCAAACAAACAAAAACAATTTATTCCTCTGCATTTGAGGTCAAGAAAATTAGACCAAAAAAAAAAAAAAAAACTGTCTCAAGCAAGAGAACCCAGGTTCACGCACTGTAAAATATGCATTTTGTTTTATGAGGTGCTCTGATGGCATATAGTTAAAGACTCAACAGCTGCTCTGCGGAAGAAAACTGAGGCAGTCTGCTCCCATAAAGACTGACAGCCTTGGAAACCCTGTGGGGCAGTTCTACTCTGTCCTCTAGGGGCGCTGTGAGTTGGAATTGAATCAATGGCAGTGGGTTTGTTTTAGGAGCAGACAGGCACACACCATGCCCTACTCTGGATTTAATTGTGTCTTCTAAAATTATGTTGGAAGACTAACCCTCTAGCTGTGGACGTGACCTCATTTGGGAATAAGTTTCCTATTTGTTACATTAACGAGGCCCCATCAGTGTAGGGAAAGGAGCTCTGGTGACGCAGTGCCTAAGGCATTTGACTACAAACCAGAAGGTTACTGGTTCAAACCCACTAGCTTCTCTGCAGAAGGACGATGGGGTAGTGTATTTCTATAAAGATTTGCCACCTTGGAAAACCAATGGGGTTTGCTATGAGTTGGCATCAACTCGATGGCAGTGAGGTTTTTTTTTTCCTATTACTATTTTAGGAGCTCTGGTAGCATAGTGGCTAAAAGCACTTGACTGCTAACCAGACGGCTGGCGGTTCAAACCCACCAGCCACTCCTCGGAAGGAAGGTTGGGCAATCCTACTTCCGTAGTGATACTGCCTCAGAAACCCAAGGAGGGGTCGCTATGAGTCGGGGCCGACTCGACGGCACATAACAACAACAACAACAACATTACTATTTTATCAGTGTAAGGTGTGTCTTAAGGCTAATCACTCTGGTGACATCAAAAGCACAGGTTAGGCACAGAGAAAAGCAAACACAAATGGGAGAAAGACAGACACAACGTGGAGGTCATGGTGGCCACCAAGGAACTGAAGAACCCCAGGGTTACAGAAGCTGAGACAAGCAGTTTCCCCCAGAGCAGATGGAGGACCTGTCCCTGAAGCCAGTGCCCTGAATTCAGACTTCAAATCTCCTAAAGTGAGGAAAGGCGCTCTGGTGGCGTAGTGGAGAAGGCATTTGGCTGCTAACCAGAAAGTCAGCAGTTCAAACCCAGCAGCCACTCTGCAGAAGGATGCTGGTGTGATCTACTTCTGTAAAGATTTACAGCCTCAGAAACCCAATGGGGGTCGCTATGAGTCAGAATCAACTCGACAGCAGTGAGTTTGGTTTTTTCCTTTTGGAAAACAAGGACACAAATTCCTGTTCTTTAAAACCACAGCCTTGTGGTATGTCTGTTACAGCAGTAGTAACTAAGACATGCACTAAGCATCAAGGTGAGAAACAAACACAAAGATTAACGGCTAGTGGCCAATTCCATCTCTGGTGGAGAGCCCCCACCCCTCACAGAGTCTAGCACCTAGAACGGTGCTTACACTCAAGTGCTATTCATAAACGTTTGCTGAATGACTAAATGAGAGTTGAATCTGTCCCCTCTCCCAATAAATCCCACGCGGTCCTGCTAGACACGTACGTGGTGGGGAGACCATGCTGGGCTGGGGCCTGTGGGGGACGGTAGTAAGGGAAGCCATGGGTCATAGCTTACTAGTCTTGGGTGTGAGGTAGACACTGAGAGCGGTGACCCCGTCTTCCGCAGGGTCCCGGTAGAGCTCGCAGACGAGGAGGTCATTGTCCTTCATGCGAAGGGGGAACTTCTGTACATCTGCCGTGGGCAGGGAGAACGGGGTGAGTCCGTTTGAGGTGCCCCAGCCTGTGGCCTCCCCTCTCAGTTCCTGGGGTAGCTCTCAGGCACCCGGGGTGCCAGGCGCTGCTCACCTACGTAGTAGATGGAGCCGTTGTTGCAGCCCAGGAGGAGGAAGGAGCCCGCGGCGTCGTAACTGGTGATGGGTTGCACCTCCTGGACCTGGGGGGGCAGGGCAGGCTGTGGAACCCTGCACGACTCTGCTAAGAATGGGGCCCCCTTCTCAGACCATCGGCTCCGCTCATCTACAGAGCTCCCCGGGCTTGGAGGCCGCCCTTCCCCAACCTCACCCCCTCCGGGCCGCTCTCTCCCGGGAGCTCCTTTCTCTGTATTTCTTGGCTGCTGCTCCATTGCCTCTCTGGCCTTACTCTGTTCCTCTCCATCTCTCTCCCATGTCCCTTCATCTGTCACGGTCATTCACGGACGGTGAATTCACGGACCTGGTTTCCCTCGGGCCTCCCTTCTCTCTCTGGTATCTCCTGCTTCGGTTTGTACTAGTCCGTTTCTCTCTGTCTCTTTCACTTTCTCTCTCCTTTCTTTGCCTCTGCCTGTCTCTATCTCTGTCTCTCTCCCGCGAACATTCACACTTCAGTAGAAACAAGCCACACTGTAAGTGTCTGCACGTCTCTCTGGGTTTCTGTCTTCTACACTCTCTCCCTGTCACTCCCCTCGCCCAGTGTCTGGAGGATATATTCTCTCCTCCTTTCCAAATCTGGCTATCCTTCATTGCAGCTTAGCCAGCTCCTTCCTCCAGGAAGTCCTCCAGATAGATGCTCCTTAGGCCTCTGTTATACCTACTCCCAGGTTCTGGACCACTGCTGTGATTTCTGGCCCTCCCCAGTAAGGGGGGGGCAGAAAGGACCCTTCTCTAGATATGTACACGCTGGACACCTGGGGCGTGGGAAGCCAGGCTGGCTGGAGCTCTTACCTGCCAGTGCTTGGTGACGGCGTTCCAAACTCCAATGCGCCCTGTGTGGCTGGTGGCGATGAGCTGGTTCCCAACAAAGAACAAGGCCTCCACGGGGACCCCCAGATGGAAGACTCCTGCAATGGCAAAGAGGGCTCAGCCACAGATGTGGAGAGATTGGGACTCTCAGACACTGCTGGTGGGACTGTCAAATGATACAACCACTGTGGAAAGCAGTATGGTGATTCCTTAAAAAGTTGGCATTAGAAATACCATTTGATCCAGCAATCCCATTATTAGGTATATATCCTAAAGAAGTGAGAGCCAGGACTAGAACAGATATATGCACACCAGTGTTCATCGTGGGAACTCTGGTGGTGTAGTGCCTAAGGCACCTGACTTTGCTAACCGGAAGGCTGGCAGTTCAAATCCACCGGCCACTCCTCAGAAGGAAGATTGGGCGATCTACTTCCATAGTGATAATGTCTCGGAAACCCAAGAAGGGGTCTCTATGAGTCGGATCTGACTTGACAGTAGTGGGTTTTTTGGTTTATGTTCATCACAGCACTATTTACAATAGCAAGAAGATGGAAACAACCTAGGTGCCCACCAACAGAAGAATGGATAACCATATTATGGTACACACACACAATGGAATACTATGCAACACTGAAGAATAATGTAGAATCTGCAAAATGCCACATAACATGGATGAACTTGGAGGACATTATGCTAAGTGAAATAAGTCAATCACAGAAGGACAAAAACAATATTAGTTCATTAGTTTTAAAAGTCAAGGAAACATTTATATATGGAAGGAAACTTTCTTTGCTAATTACCAGGGATGAGAGGGGAGGGGAGGGAATACTGCAAAAAAAAAAAAAAAAAATGCAGTGACCCATGTCACTTTAGTTTTGTATATTTCACTGTACATAAATTATATTTCAATAAAATGTATTTTTTAAAATTAATTAATTAAAAAAAAGAGGGCTCAGCCAGGCCCCTACTCCAGGAGGGAGGGGAGCAGTGGCGGGAATGTCTGCCAGGAAAAACTCCAAGGGCCAGAGGATTCGGTTGGGCCCTGGAATCCTCACAGGATGGAAGATTCCAGCAGGAATTAAAGGATTACAATGGTTGGATTTCTGATGGGGCATAGGACTCCCAACAGACCACAGGGCTCTGACATGGTTAAGGTTCCCAGTTAGGCAGAGGATTCTCCCAAGGGGTAAGACTGATTAAGGCACCAATTAGTAACAAGCCAGAGATTCCTAATGGGAACACAGATTCCCAGGGCGCTGAGATTCTACTGGCGTGGAGAATTCTAAAAGCAGGGAGATGGAACGGGGCAGGCAACGCTGATGGGTTGCAGAACTGAGGGTGGGTGGATTTTCCCAACAGGCCAGGCATCCCACCAGGCCACAGAATTCTAAAGGGTTGGGGACTTCTAACAAGGCAAAGAGATCTAATGGGGCAGAGAACTCTGATGGGTTGGAGAATTTTATGGGAAGGATCATTTTAACAAGCTACACAATTCTAATGGGTGAGATGGTCCTCCCCACCACCTGCCTGCTAGTATGTCATACTCTGGTGGCTTGCGTGTTGCTGGGAGGCTGGAAGGTATGCCAGCGGTATTTTAAACACCAGCAGGGTCACCCATGGGGGACAGGGTTCAGTGGAGTTTCCAGACCAAGAAAGGCCTGGTGATCTACTTCCAAAAATAACCCCATAAAAATCTTAACAAATCGCAACAGAATAGTGTCCTATGTGGTGCGGGAACATGAGTCTCCTACACTGGATGGCACTCAAAATCCACAATGGCTGCAAGAGTGGGCGTGTGCAGACCACCAAGGGGGAAGGCGGCATGGGACAGGGCAGCATTTGTTCTGTTATTGATAAGGTCCCATGAGTCCCAGCCTACCCAACAGCAAGTGAGGAGACAGTTCTACCGTCCACCAACTCTAACGGGCAGACCATTCTAACAGGCCCTAGAATTCTGATGGGTACATATGAGGCCACAGGTTGGGGCAGAATTCTAAATGGCACAGGACTCTCCCAGGTGAAGCCTTGGTACCTGTGGTAGTTAAAGTTGTGTGTCAATGTGGCTGGGCCTGGTTCAGTGGCTGGGCAGCTGGATGCAGTATTCCCCATGATGAGACTGGTAATCAACTCCATGGTGGAATCTACTGGGAGCAGCTGAGTAGCTGCCTTAGGGATGTGGTCTGCCTCACGTATATAAGGAGAAGCCTTGGGGAATGGTCTCTAGTTTACGGCACATTTGAAGCCTGGATATAGCCATGTCGTTGTGCAGCAGCCTGCCATGCTCTGCCAACCTTGGGACTTATAATGGCCTTGAGTTAATGGCCTGCAGTGTGGTTTGGTAACATTGGGACTGTGCCATTTTATTTGTCGACCTTGGGCCTGTTAGCCTCAGCAGCTAGTAGTTGCCTGAGTGAAAAGACGCCTCTAGCTTCAGTGGGCCGGGAGCAAGAGGCAGAGCTGAAGCTCAAAGTGGAGGGGCTTTCAACCAGCCCCTAGAGCCTGGCACTTGGGACTCGACTTCTAGCCTCCTGAACTGTAAGAGAATAAACTCTGGTTTGTTAAGGCATCCCGTTTGTGGTGTAATCCTGTCAGAGCAGCACTAGGGGACCAGGATAGCACCGTACCTATCTCGGAGCCACCGCCTTCTGCCTGCAGCGCCCACAGCAAGATCTCGCTGCCTGTGGCCGCTGCCACCATCTTGTCATGCTCTCCCAAAGCCCCACCAGGCACTCGGGCGGTGAGTGCCAGCCTCTCGATGGGCCAGTCCAGGCGAGGGCTCGAAAACACCAACTGCCAGCCCGAGGCTTCCTTCAGCCTGTAGGATTGGGGGGACGTCATCAACCCTCAGCCCAAGCCCTCCCTCCTCCACAAGGCTCAACGCCCCCGGCCACCCTGCTGCCCAAGCACCTGTAGCAGACAAGAAACTGGGTATAGGCCACCGCAATCCAGTTGTGGTGTCCACATACCAAGCGCACCATCCCAGGCTCCTCTGGTAACCCTGGCAGGGAAGAGTCGTGGTCAGGGCAGGGTCGCAGGGGCCCCAGTAAGTCACCCTACCTCCCCGGAGCCAGAAACATACCCGAGGGAGAAGGAGGGGCCTTCTCATCCAGCAGGCGACCCAGCAGCCCAGCGTTGCCCAGGTTGGGGGGCATTGTGTTGCTCCGTCGAACAGGGGCTGGGCGGCCCCCTGCCTGGGGTGCCACCAGGCTGTGCCGGCTTCTCCGCTTCAGGGGGAACACTAGAGGATGGGGGTGGGGAGGTTGGTGGCACAGAGTATCAGGGGTATAAAGACACTAAACTTAAAACCAAACCAAACTCACTGCTATTGAGTTGATTCTGACTCATAGCAACCTCATTGGGTTTCCAAGGCTGTAAATCTTTACAGGAGTAGATCACCCCATCTTCCGTCCATGGAGCAGCTGGTGGGTTTGAACCGCTGACCTTCTGCTTAGCAGTCAAACACCTTACCCACTATGCCACCAAAACCAAAAAACCAAACTCACTGCCATCGAGTCAATTCTGACTCATAGCAACCCCTCCTTGGGTTTCCAAGGTGGTATCACTACGGAGGTGGACTGCCCAACCTTTCTTCCAAGGAGTGGCTGGTGGGTTTGAACCACCAGCCTTCTGGTTAGCAGTCAAATGCCTTAGGCACTACACCACCAGAGCTCCTTTATAATGACACTACCATGTAGCAAACACTGAAAATATGCCACTGATTTTCCCACAGACAGAACATAATCCCTTGGCACCTAAAGCTGGTGCTGGGAGTGGGATTCAATATTCAATCACACATCGAGTTACTCCTTCTTCAGTTCCTCAGGGCCAGATACAGAGGAAGACTCAATTTGGTGCTGCTGCAAAGCCTCTCAAACACTTGCTAAAACAACAAAAAAAATCCAAATGTACTGCCATGAAGTCAATTCTGACTCATAGCAACCTTACAGGACAGAGTGGAACTGCCCCATAGCATTTCCAAGGCTGTAATCTCTACAGCCACTCCTCGGAAGGAAGGTTGGGCAATCCTACTTCCGTAGTGATACTGCCTCGGAAACCCAAGGAGGGGTCGCTATGAGTCGGGGCCGATTCGACGGCACATAACAACAACATAACAATCTCTACAGCAGCAGGCTGCCACATCTTTCTCCTTTGGAGGAGGAGTTCGTGGGTTGAAACCACCCACCTTTTGGTTAGCAGCCAAGCGCTTAACCTCTGTGCCATCAGGATTCCTTAACACTTGGTATAATTTCCTTCTAAATAAATGGAGAGCAAGTAAGCCCTTAAAGGAGTTCTCTCGTGGTGAGTGGTTAAAGCATTTGGCTGCTAACCAAAATGTCAGTGGTTCAAAGCCACCAGCCACTCCATGGAAGAGAGATGAGGCAGTCTGCTTCTGTAAAGATTTACAAGCTTGGAAATCCAACGGGGTTCAGTTTGAATCAGAATTGGCTCAACGGCAGTGAGGTTGTTTTGTTTTGTTTTTAGGGAAGCCCATGGTAGGCCAACAGCATCCAGACAGAGTTTAATAACACTGTTATGTTTGGGTTAAAAAGACAGGAAGAAAGGCCTGGTGATCTCTTTGGCAAATTAGCCAGTGACAACCCTACAGATCACAACAGAGTATCGTCCCCTTACCAACCATCACAAAGATGGGTCAGGACCAGGCAACGATTTGCTTTGTTGAGTTGGAGCAGACTAAGATGGCAGCTAACAATAACTGTGTTTGGTCTTAATTTTCATGTTTACTTTGTATATGTGATATTAACATAATGATAGAAAGTTTCTATGTAAAATATTTTTTGAACTAAGTTAAGCTAAATTAATAAAGTAATTGTGCAGATTTTCATATCCATGACACTTCATGAAGGTAGTCAGCAATGACTGATGTTAGGGAAATACAGCTATAAATTTAAACTTCCCTACTCTGTTCCTTCGCATAGTGCCCAAGGCACTCGACTGCTAACCAGAAGGCTGGCGGTTCAAACCCACCAGCCACTCCTCGGAAGGAAGGTTGGGCAATCTACTTCCATAGTGATACTGCCTTGGAAATCCAAGGAGGGGTCACTATGGTCGGGTCCGACTCGACAGTACATAACAACAACAACTCTGTTCCTTCTACCCACCACCAAAGACTAGTGGACTCCATTTCCCAATAGCCCCTGGGGCATATTGTCTATGGCCAGTGGGCCAACTGCTCTAGGGTCTCAAGGTGATTGTAGTCACAAACTTTCCTTTAATCCCCTCCATGCAAAGGATCCCAGCCCCTCTTATGGCTCCCCACGAGTAAATCAAACTTGGACTACAAATCCTATCAGGCCCTAGAGCACACTTCTGAGCCTCAAGGAAGACGAGATGGCCCACTGCCTCATGGGAAATGCAGTTCCTACTTCATCGCCAAGCATCAACCTAAGCATCTGATGCAGAACTACAACTCCCATTAAGTCCCAGGGCTCACAGCAAAGGCACCCAGAAGGGCTGGGGCCCCAGGAACAATGTAGTCTATTTACCACCCCCTCCATCCGTCAGGAGTGCCCACCTGGTGGGGGCAGGTAACCGTTGAAGAGGACATTTCCGCAAGAAGATCGATCCAGCTCTTCCCGGAGCTGCAGGCGGCGAACTGAGAGAGAACTCCAAGGCTGAACTTGAGGCGCACTGAGACAGACAGACACCCCCCCCCCGGGCCCAATTCCTTCCCTGACAGAATGCCATCACTCCCTTCAGACCCCAACCAAATCCAGTGTTCTCAGCTTTAACCCAGACCTCTTCAGGAGGAAGGAGGAAGAGGGGCAGGGAGGCGTCAGGGAGGTCACTGGAAGGCTGGTGTTCTATGCACATGAGAATGCCAATTGGGGACCTTCACTTACCCAGAGGAGTGAGCCCATAGAACTGGGCTTCATGGAGGAGGCTGGAACCATGGACACCCCTGGGTAGTAGAATTAACTAAGAGTCAGGGTCTGAGGGATGAAGGTAGTGGGAAGGGAGCATGGAACTCGAGGAGGCGGTTCCTACATGGGCCATCCCCAGGGCACAGCGTTCTGATGGATCAGTGTAAGGAGTGAAGACAGGGGCGGTGGACCTGTGAGCGTGTGTGGGAGTATGATCAAGATTCTGCATGAGAATTCTCACAGAGCGAGAGAACGAGACTTCTCAGGGGCTGAAGGTGGGGGACCACTTCCTTCTACCCTCCAAGCTAACCTGGGGTCCAGTTCTTTGGTGCGCAGGAAGTTGAGGATGGGGGCGAAGACGGTGGGGTCCCTGTCGATAAAGATCTGCGGGAGAGGGGACCAAAGGATGGGCCAAGTGAGGGGAGTCCGTCCCCTTCTCCTACCGGCCCCCCAATTCCTGCCCTTCGTCCTACTCACCGCTCCAGTTTCATCTTTTAGCGTGGAGATTCTTCCGCTCAGAAGACTGAAGTGAGGGTACGCAAAGCAAGTGTCACGGGCCGGGAGAGTGTGGGGCTTCCCCTCCCTTCCCTGCTCGTTCCTTCCCCCCCGCACCCCAAACTCGCTCTCCCGATCACCTGGAGAAGAAGGAGTCCGGAATCCAGGTGAGAGTCTGGCGGGAGGTACTGAATCTGGGTGGGGAGTGCGTGCGGACGCGTGAGATGATGGGAGCGGGGAGGAAGAGGAGGGAGGCGACCCACTGCCCCAGGACTAGGGGCTTTTTTTTCCCCGCCCGGGCGCTTTTCCAGGCTCTCACACCTCCAGCGGGGGGGCGGAGCAATCCTTGATGGACAGGGATTCCGAGAGGCAGGCACGCCCACTCCGCTCCCCGACCCCAAGGACTCCTCTACACTCACCTCTTGCCCCCCACGTTCAGATGAATCACCTCCCCTGGAGGCCCCCGACCCGGGACCCCCTCAGCTGCAGGAGCCTTTGCTGCCATGGCCTCTAGGCGAGCCCGCCGGCCTGCGCCCGCTTCCGGGTTTGCACCCAGACCCCGCCCCCACCACCTGCTCATTGGTCCGGTGACTTCTCGAGCCACCAGCGATTGGACAGTGAGCTCATCCGTCACATCTACGTAAACGCCTCCTTAAAGGGGCCTTCCTTGCGTGGCGTGAACCCCGTGACTCTTTCAGGGAAGTTTAGTTGCTGAGAGATAACAAAACATCTCCCTATCGCTCCTAGGATCTCTTTTTTTACGTATGGTATCTAGGTGCCTCGCCCGGACAGTGAGATTGGATCCTGAATTTAGTCCACACCACTAGAGACTTCAGATGTTCTCCGGAACCGCGGTCCCTCCTACAGCCCTCCCCCAAAGCCTCCTGGACGCGGCCCCAAAACGCGCACCAACCACGTAGACCGTCAAAGCCAAAGGGTTTATTATAGGTACTTACAGTGTGCGCCCGCCACACCGCCCCACACCCCCGGATCCCAGCGGCTTCTCCTGGCGGCCATGGGGGCTGCCCACAATTCGTTCACGCAACCCCCAGGGAGGTGCTCCAGCCAGAAGCATGCAGGGGGAGGGCTCCCGCTCGCCCCACCCCTCATGAAAGGGCATGTACAGCTGGAGGGGGGAGGAGAGAGGAAGACAGTTTTGAGCTTTGACGCCCCCTCCCATTGAAAGCCTTCGCGGATGCGGGGCAGGGGAGGGGGGAGTTGACGTTTTGCAAAAAATAAACTAAGTCAGGAGTTAACCGCATGGCTCTGAGGCGGCAGAGTGCGGGGTGACAGGGCCCCCCACACTCCCCCCTCCCAGACAGATCAAGGCAGCATTGGAAGTGAGGTAAAGGCGGGGAGGGGGCGTCCCCTCCCCACCCCTAGCACCCTGGACGGTCCAGGGGACCTCACCAGCGCCCCCCCTTCCCATCCCTAGGGTGGAGAGGGGGGCAGGAATTATTGCCCCCACAACCCCAGCTTCTCCGGGCAGGATCTGGGGGTCGGGGCAGGGGACTTGGCTCAACTGGTCCCCTCCCCGGCCCCCCCAAGCTCAGTTATTGCATAAAAATAATGGAGCCCCAGCACCTGGGGTGGAGGTGGCCAGCGGGAAGGGGCCGAGATATGGCTATGGGGCAGCTCTCCCTCCACCACGCCTTGGGGTGCAGGAGATGGCCCCTCCTTTCCAGTGCCCGTCATGCCAAGTCCGCAGTGTTGGAACTAGGGGCTCCCGCCCCTGCGGAAGAGAAAGTGTCTTTGTGCCCACGGAGTGAAGAGGAGGTGCGGGAAACTTGTCAGGCCCGGGTGCTGGGGGAGTCACTTCCGGCGCCCGCTGGCCCTGCGCTCCCCTGCCTCCCGCTTGGGGTTGCCTTCGTCAGTGGACGATGTCGTGGGTAGCGTCTGGCCCCAGCGGGCTATCTCGGCGTGTTCCGCCACTGAGGCAGCCACGGCCTCTAGCCAGCCGTTCATCTCCTCCTGGGGGGAGAATCCGAAAAGGGTGGTATTTGGAAAAGAGGATTTCTAGTAATAAATAAATCTGGAATCAAAGCTGGCCCCTCTGACCCTGCTTCCTCAGCTATTAAAGAATCGTAATGTAAACAGTGCTATGGCCCTTACTGTGTGCCAGCCTCTATTCTAAGCACTTTTGTGGATTAATCCTACACATTCAAAAACCAAACTCACTGCCATCGAGTGGATTCTGACTCACAGTGATCCCCATTGGCTTCCCAATACAGTAAATCTTTACAGAAGTAGATTGCCCAGTCTTCCTTCCTGGGAATGGCTGGTGGATTTGAACCACCAACCTTCTGGTTAGCCTTAGGCACTGCACCACCAGAGCTCCTTAATCCTACACAATAGACTCTCTGGTAATTCTCACTATAAACAACAATTAAAACCAATGATGATAATGGCAGTAGACTCCTATAGAGCCATGTACCAGGCCCTGTGTTAAGTGCTCTGTTAATTTAATTCTTACAGTAACCCTCTTAAATGGACCTCTGGTAGCGTAGTGCCTACAGCGGCACTTGACTGCTAACCAGAAGGCTGGTGGTTCAAACCCACCAGCCACTCCTCAGAAGGAAGGCTGGGCAATCTACTTCCATAGTGATACAGCCTTGGAAACTCAAGGAGGGGTCCCTGTGAGTCGGGTCCAACTCCATGGCACACAACAATAACAACCCTCTTAAAAAAAAAAAAAAAAAAAAAAACTGGCTGGCATTGAGTCCATTCCAACTCAGTGACCCCCATTGGGTTTCTGAGGTGGTAAATCTTTAAGGAAGTAGATTGCCCCATTTTCCTTCCACAGAGCAGCTGGTGAATTTGAACCACCAACCTTGTTAGCGATCAAATGCCTTAGGCACTAAGCTACCAGCACTCCTTAAAAATTATCTCCATTTTACAGATAAGTGAAATGTGGCACTGGGAGAATAAAGGCCTGCTTCTTTGCCTCTGGTGACTGAACGAGCTAACGAGTGTAGTCACTCTCAGCATCTTCAAACGGCTCCATGCCTCCTCCTCCTGCTCCCTGTCCTTGTCCCTTGCCCCAACCCTGGGGTCCACTCTCCTTCTGTCTCTCTCACTCACTTCTTCTCCCCATATACCTACCCTGCTCCAGCTACATCCTCTCCCACTTGGGTCCCTGCCCTGGCAGCCTCCTGCCTCCCAGCCCCCACTCTTGCCCCCTCCAATCTACCCTGCAAATGATAGCTATAAGGATCTTTCTTATGCATCACTATAACCCTCCCTGACTCAAAACCCTACCATGGCTCCCCAGTGCCCTTGGGATAAAATCCAAACCTCTTCCAAACAGCCCCACAATGCCCTACAATATCCAGCCCCCTGAGAATCTTTTCAGGTGAGAATCTTTCCTCCCTGAACTCTGGCCTCCAGCATCACAGCTAACCTTTCGCAATTCTTCATCTCCAATTCTACGCGTGTGCAGTTGCCTCTGCCTGCGTGACCCCGTACCTCCTTTTTAGCTGAATCCCTCCGCCCTTCAGTCTTTTTCCAGTCTCAGTTCAGAGGCCAAGGCAAGGGTGTTGGATCTGTTGAGGGCCTCCAGGCAGCCCTCCCTGCACGCTTCCCTCCCGGCACCATCAGGAACCTTTCCACTGTCACAGCCCATAAGCTTCCCATCCCAGCCTTGATAGCTCTGGCCTGTGTATTCTCCATCACTCCCAGCCACGAACCACAGGTGGCTCTTGAGGCCCACAGAGGGGAGAGGAAGGTCCACATCTCACCTCATCTTTAGCCTGCAGCAAAAACTCACTGCCATCCTGGGTCCTGCACAAAAGGATACAGGACTTAGAGAAACTGGGGCAGAAGCCTAACCCACCCACCCACCAACCCACCACCTGTCCTCCAGGCCTGCCAGGGTCTTGTTGGGAGGGGGGAAGCTGGGCCTCAAATGCCCTCCCATCTGCCCCCTGGGGGTTTGGGGCTCACTGGAGCTTGAAGACATGTTTCTTTTTCTTGTAGTCACTGGCCACCTCGCTGGTGGCCTTGTGCAGGCTCAGCAGTGGTTCCCCGCCATGTGTGCTCCCTGACGAAGGTCCCTTGGAGTCCTTGTAGAAGCCCAGCTCCCCTTTGCTGAGCACGCAGTACAGGCTCACCCAAGACCTGCAGTGATGAGATGGGGCTCGAAACAGAACCATGCACTCTGCCTGGTTGCTCTTCATTAATACCCTTCACGGGGTGGACTGTTCTAAGCCATCCTATCTTTTGCCCTAGCTGAGCCCTAAGCCAAGAGTGCTCTTTCTACCGCTGTTGCAGAGTTGAGAGAAGTCTAGGTCTCCCAAGACCAAGCCTTTGCCCAGGCTGGCCTCTGCGGGTACTATCCTTCCTCGTCTCCTCTCATACTACATTCCCCAAGGGCAGTATTTAAGCCGCCTTCTTGCTAAGTTGCTCAGGCACGTTCCTCAACTCAGGAATCCTTGTACCTCTCTTCCAGAGTTCCCCGAAAGAAGATCTATGTATTCTCCATCACTCCCAGCCTCTACTGTAGGAAAGGAGGAATTCCTGTCTCATCCAGTCCCAGCCCCAATCCAGGAGAAAGTCCCCCAAGAGCAAAATTCACTCTTTTTCCCCACCTTGGTCTAGGCACAAGAAAAAAAACTACGTTCTGACACCACTTGCAAAACTGCCCTGCCCACTTCATGTCTTGTGTCTAGCCCCACTTCTCTTGTTAACAGGAACCTCCCTTTTGGCTCGCTGTCTCGCTCGCTCCAGATTCTGCCTCTCATTTGGACGAAAGAATCGGACTCGACTCCAAGGACAGACACATCACAGTTAGGCCCTGTTCCCACTTGGAAAACAACACGAGGTGCCTCATAAACAGCCCATCTATTGGACGGTTGGTTTGGGCTCGGACCCTTTTTAGACCCTCCTCCAATTTGTAACTTTAAGGCTGGACCTATCCCATTCCTTGGTGAGATGATCTCTTCAGGCTCCACCTAAGTCCTCTTCCAATGAGAAACCCACAGGCTGGACACCACGCCCACTTCCCTGTTAGCTACCAGCAACTGCTGGGTTGGTGGCTTTGAGACTAGGTCGCAATTTATTTACTTTCGGTCAGATCCCGCCCCCACCTAGCTCCACCCATTCCCTCATTGGACGCACTAAGCTTAAGCCCAGCTCCTCCTACTCAGTGATTGGCTTCCTTGAAGTTGAGCCCCGCTCTTCCTCAGGCCGCACCGCCCCTGCCCCACCCCTATCTGCTGGACGCCCAGAAGCTGGGTAACACCACTTCTCAGGCCCACCTCCTCACTCATTGGACACCCCGGGGCTTGGGTTCCGCTTTCTAATGCCCCGCCTAACCTGCTCACCGGTTGGAAGACTTGCGGTTGGCGTCGAGCTCGCGCTTGCGCAGCAGGAAGCCTTCGTGCTGCACTGTATGGGTGGGCGGTGGCGGAGGCGCGGGGGCGGAGCCTCCCTGGGCTGGGGCGGAGCGCGAGCGCCGGCTTCCCCCGCCCTCACCACCCTCGCGGGGCCGCGGCCGCCGGCGCGGCTTGGGACGGTCCCGTGCCCGCGGCCGGTCCGGCCGAGGTGTCCGCTCGGGCGGCTCAAGCCCGTTGGGCAGGCGGCCGGGGGGAAGCTCGCGAGGCTGTGGCAGCGACGGCTGTGTGGAGGGAGGGTGGAGAGGGGTACTGTCCAAAGGAGGGGGGGTCTCATGCCTGAGGATCCTATCTGCCTGGGGGGGCGGGGCGTCTCTCTTGGAAGCGAGCCTGAGAAGACCTCAAGGCTCGAAGTCCAATTCCTAGAGGCACCATCGGTCTTGGAATTTAATCTGTCAGGGCTCATATTTGGAATCCCTCATGATAGTGGGAGTAAGGAGCGAGGTCTAGGGCAGAGGGGTACAAGGAAGCGGGTGTCCAGCTTTCTGTAGGAGGAACATGGGCCTTCCATCTGTGTGGGCTCAGGAGTCCCCCCATCTATCTGTGAGTAAATTTGGGGCCCACTGGGCTGTGGAGAAATATGGAGGCCAGGATATATGTGGGAACAGTCTGGAGAGTTATTTGGGGGCCGAGGCTCCCAGGGGATAGATTCTCTCAATCCAGTCCCAGCCCCAACCTGTCTTCCTCAGGGAGCAAAATATGGGGACATCTGGGAACCCTCTCCATCCCTTGGGAGTGTGTGCTGCTCTCTGCAGGGACACTGGCACTGGCTGTTGCAGGGATCCTGACCCGTGCCTCTGAGGAGAGGGGACGCCATGCCAACCCCATGCCAAAGCCCAGCTTACCCCAGCAGGGAGCCCGGGGCTTGCCTCTTTCTCCTGCAGCTGCTCGACAATGTCAGCCAGGGTGGCCTTCCTGAGGGTGGGAGCAGACAGGCCCAATAACCGAGAGGCCTGCTCCCAGGCACCAGCGTGGCTGGACCAACCCTGAAATCTCAGGCCCTCGGACTGCTGCAACCTCCTCTCCCAGATGCTCACCTAGGTGTTCAGGCCATGGCTGCTGACGGAGGAAAAGATACTTCCCCCTCCCGTTTTAAGTAGTACAAAGAGCAACATGCAAACTGGTGCCTTCAAGCCTTTGAACAAAAAACTCCACCCACCCTCTGAGCTCCTAGGCCCCGTGGGCTTCCCCTGTCCCAGCCTGATCACTCTGGGTCCTCATGTCTGCTGAGAGGTCCTTTCCCCATGGGACTGGGAGCCTCGGGAGGCAGGGCCAGAGCGGGTTTCATCACGGCTGTCCCCAGCACACACCAGGCCCAGTGGGCAATTCAGCAAATTGTTCATGAAATACTAAGGTAAAAAGGGGTCGAGAAGTCGCCATCTCCAAGGCATATGTGACCAAAGGTCTCTTTCTTGGGATACAGTGGACTCAACTAATCCTGCACAACCCACTCAGGTTCATGCTGGGCTCTGAGAGGCCTGGATTCAAGTCCAGGCTGAGCAGCTTGTCCTCTCTGTGCCTCGGTTACTCCAGCCACAGAATGAAAAGGACAGCAGTCCCCACTCCACAGGGCTGTTGAGAGGATTCAGGGTGGTTGTGATAAGGGGTCTGATCTGCAGTCAGGAGGGTGATGGTTCCATTAGCTCAGCCGGGAAACTTAGGTGCAGAGAGGACAAGATCCGTGCCAAGGGCCACCCAGGACTTTGAGACCCTGGAAGCCGTGGCAACAGAAGAGCTGCCTAGCTGGGACAAAGGGCACATCTCCAACAGAATCTCAGCCTCAGTGTACATCTCTGCCAAGTGGGTACCACAGTGATATCTCCCGCATTAGGGCGTCCTGAGTCCCCTCTGCTAGGACTGCGCGGCTCCAGGAGCTTCCCCGCCCCCTTCCCTCACTCCCTGGCCACCTGGGGCCTCACCCCTTGGCTAGGTCTCCTCTGGTGGGCGTCTCCTGCTCGCTGGACTCCTGCCGTTCCAACCGCCGCTCCCGCCGCTCTCGCCGCCGCTCCATCTGCTCATAGCGGCCCAGGGTAAGGCTGTGTGCCGCCTCGTGCTCCGCAGACTCCTGCCGCTCGGGCCGCCGCCTCCGCGCAGCCTCCTCGGGTTGATCGGCCGACTCCTGGCGCTCCGGCCGCCGCCTCCTGGGCAGCTCCTCGGCACGGTCGGCTGACTCCTGGCGCTCCGGCCGCGGCCGGTCCTGCTCCGCCGCTGCGGGGACCTTGGGGACTTCCGCTGCGTCCTCGGGGAGGGCCGGCGGGGACGCGGGCTCCACCCTCACCGGGATCTCCGGTAGCCGGTCGATGCGCGGCTGGAGGCGCTCGGGCTTGAGCTCCTGGCGCACAAACCCCACCCGGGTCCGCACCTCGGCCGACAGCGTGTCTGAGGCCCGGCGGGCCAGGGGCTCCAGGCCCCTCTCGTAGCCCCCGGGCCGCAGCAGGGGCGCCGCCTTGGCCGCCAGTTCCGTGGGGTCCCCGAAGAACTTGCGTCCCAGGAGGGGCGTGGGGGGCTGCTTGCTCTGCTCGGCCTTGAGTTTTTCTATCTGGGGACGGAGGGACCAGGGTCAGGTGCAGGAAGGGCGGGTGGGCTGGTCCGGGGAGGCGTTGTGGGTGCTGCCGGCCTCACCAGCCACTTGGGACTGGTTACTAATTCCTTGACAAAGCAAGGTTGTCCAGGCCTCTATGTAATTCCTGTTTCCTTCTGCACACACGTCTCTTTTTATTACAGTGGTTTGTTCTCATTCTTCAAGGCCTGGGTCAGATCACCCAGGTGGGGACAAATTCTTCTGGGCCCCCACAGCCCCCTGTGCCTGTCCTATCTGGCCTGACCCCGCTGTCTGGCCCTCCTCTGAGCTGGCACTGTCTGGACTGAGAGCCTGGTGAGGGCTGAGCGCCAAGTCTGGGTGAGTCTGTCTCCTACAGAGGGGTGTGGGGTAGGGGTCGCGGGAGGGCCGGGGCGGGGTCTGGGGTGCTGACCGTGGTCAGGCGCCGCAGGGAGCTGAACCTCTCTTCCCAGGCGGCGGCCGCCTTGCGGAAGGCTTCGTGCCGTCGGATCAGCTGCTCCACCTCGTCCACGCTGCTGCCCAGCTCGCGGCTCTGCAGGAGCGGCTCCTGGGCCGTCAGCCAGGCGTCGGCCACCACTGCCTCCTGGGCGAACTGGTGCACCTCCAGCACTGGGGGGAGACAGGTGGGGCAAGGGCGCTGGGGGCTCCTGGACAGTCGCTTTGTCTGGTCTTCCCCACCCCCACGCCTGGCTTCCCACTTCAGAGTTTAGATCGCTCAGTCTAACATGTCCCCCTCCTGCCCATGCTTCCTCCATCCCCATCCAACCTCCCTGTGCCCTACAGGAGTGGCAGACGCAGGTCACCCCCAAAGTGACTGCCACCAGGGAGCCGATGGCAAGGCAGTGTCCTTATCACCCTTCCAGGCCTTCGTGTTTCCGCCAGCTCCCTTGAGTGCCATGTAAACCAGTGTCACCCTCTGGGCCTTGTCCCTACGTGGCAGACTATGTCCCTGTGCCTTGAGCCAAGCGTGTCCAGGTTCCCACTCACTCTGCTGCAGCCACTCCCAGTGGCGGTCCCACTTGTCTGACACCTCCTCCTTCCTGGTTCCCAGCTTGTCTAGCTGTGCCTGGATCTGGGAGTGGTGGGTGGGCAGGAGAGTTGTCAGGGTGGGGTGCCTCTGGTTCCCACCCCAACCGGCCTAAGGAGCAGAGGGGGACCCCTGGAACCCTCCCCACCTCGTCAGCCATGGCACTCTTGTTGAGTAGCAGAGAGCGCCCCAGCTCCTGGCAGGCGGTCAGCTCTGGCACCCGAGCTTCCAGCTCGGTCTTCAGGCCCTGATGGTAGTTCATGAGCAGCTCCACCGATGACACGTCCCTGCAGTGGGTGGCGGGCAGTGATCTCTGAGTCCCCTGGCCCACCCCACGGACACACCTCCTGACTCTATGTGGGAATCCATACCACACAGGGACAGCCACCTTCTATGACCAAGTTCCGAGGGTCCAAGGGAGTCCTACACAGATTCAATGATCCCAACACTCCAAGATGTTAAAACTTCCCATCTTTGTGTTTCTAATTCTGTAGGGTCTCGATATCTAATTTTCCTAATTTTCTATAGCTATGATTCTGAGGGTCCCATTTGCCAGTGATTCTAGCCTTCTAAGTCTGCACTGTCCAATCCAGTAGCCACTAGCTGCGCATGGCAATTGAGCACTTAAAATGTGGCTAGTGCAAACGGAGATGTCTTTAAAGTGTCAAATGCAAGCAGACTTTGAAGAATCAGTAAGCAACTATTCAGCATAAAACATATCTCATTAATAATTTTAATACTATGTGTTGCAATGATCATTTCTGGGTATATTGGGTTAAATAAATTATTGGAATGAATTTTACTTGCTTGTCTTTATTTTTGTAATGTTGCTACCAGAAAATTTAAAATGATCTATGTGGCTCACTGCTGTAGCTTGCTCATTGGACAGTGCCATGCTATGCCTTCATACGTCCAAAACAAACCAAATTTTGGAAGGTTCTACCAGACAGGGATTATAATTTTCTAAGACTTACTATAAAGAGCTCTGGTGGCACAGTGCCTAAGGCATTTGACTGCTAACCAGAAGGTTGGCAGTTCAAACCCAGCAGCCTGCTCCCTGGAAGGAAGATGGGGCAATCTACCTGCGTAAAGATTTACCACCTTGGAAACCAGTGGAGGTCGCTATGAGTTGGAATCGACTCCATGTCAGTCGGTTCCAAACTTATCCTTGAAGGTCCCACCATGGAATGATCCCCGAGACTCACGGCGTCTAAAATGATCCCGATTCTCCCCCTGCCCCAAACCGGCCCTCCCTTGATATTCCCCATCTCAGTAAACTCACCCACTCTTCATTCCTGACTTTCCCTTAGCCCTTGGAGCCAATCCATCAGTCAGAGTCAACATTTATAACTTTTAAAATATATCCTGTGAAGTGACAGGACACCTGAGGTTTGTTTTAAAATAACTCAGCAGAAGGAAGGAGGGGTATTTAGATGGGGAAACATTGGACAAATGTTGAGGGCTGTTGAAGCCAGGCGATGTTACTCTGTTACCTTTGTGTATGTTGGAAAATTTTCATAATTAAAAGATATTTTAAATTCCTGAAACCAATCACGTCTTTCTTCTTCTACAATCAGTGCGCTGGTCCAGGCCCCCACCATCTTGCGCCTGGATGATTGCGACAGCCTCTGCAGGGGGCTCCCTGTTTCTGCCCTTGGCCTCCACAGTCTATCCCCTGGGGGCATCTGGAGTGCTTGTTTTTTCAAAGGTATATCCTATCACACCACTCCCCTGCTCTAACCTCTCCTATGGCTCCCATCTCATTCCTCAGGAGCATACGTGGCCTCAGAGCCCTATTCGCCCTCCACTTTCCACTCCCCCTTCACCCACTAGTCCAGGAACCATGGTCTTCCACCCTTCCACAAACACAAGTAACTACAGCCCGTCTCGGGGAATCTTTGCCCTTTCTGTCTCTTCTACCTGGAAAGCCCTTCCCCCACACTCTTCCTGACTCACCCCTCACTTCATTCAGGTCTCCACTCAAATGCCACATCTCAGCAGTCTGGTCAGCTCTGGTCCCCTCCCCTCCCCCGGCTTTTCCTTCATAGCATATACCAGTGTCTGAAATCACTTAGTTATTTGATTGTTCACTTATCTGTTGCCTGTCCACATCCTCAGAAGGTAAGCTGCAGGAGGGCAAGACCTGGCACTTAGGAGGCATTCGATACATGTCACATATTTGCAGAGTGAATGTCCTGGTATCACAGCAATGATGGCGTGTGTCCATCACTGCCAGGTCCTCCCCTTACTGGGCACACACACCATCAGACCGCCTCCCCTACAGACAGGTTAGGGCCCTGTGGCTGGCAGGTGAGCCAAGGCTTAGATCCTAGAACCTTTCATGTGATCCTCCCCACTCTTATTTTCATCTGTGGCTAGATGCAGAGGATCCAGTAAATGATTCCTGGGGACAGTGACAGAAGGACCCTTGGGCAGGACCGACAGGACCCACATGAGCCACTGTGTAAACAGTAAGTCACTATCTACTGTGTTAAGCCATGAGATGTTAGAACTGTCTGTTGCAGTGGTTTGCCCATCTTGACTAACAGAGTCTCCAGCCTCCCCTGCCCCATCCTGGTTTCAGCCCGTCCTGCTCTGTGACAGCCTCATGGGGAGGGGAAACCCACTGCCATCAACTCTGACACATAAGTGACCCTGTAGAACAGAATAGAACTGATGCACAGGGTTGCCAAGGCTGTCAATCTTTACCGAGGCAAAACCCAAACCAAACCCACTGCTAAGTCAATTCCCACTCACAGCACCCCTGAAGCACAGAGTAGAACTCCCTCATAGGGTTTCCAAGGCTGTAAATCTTTAAAGCAAAGTCCAAACCAACCCCATAGCTATCAAGTGGATTCTGCCTAACAGCACCCCTAGAGGACAGAGGAGAAAAGCCCCATAAATTTTCCAAGGCTATAAACCTTTCTCCCATAGGGAGGACGGTGGGTTCCAACCATTGACATTTCAGTTAGCAGCCATGCACTTTAACCACTGCACCACCAGAGCTCAGGCAACAGGAAGGACAGAGGGCAGGAGGGCGTCCCCTGCTCTGAGCCCCCAGTGCGCCAACTAAGAGGTTTTAATACATGCAAAATATTTCAAACAGTGCCTGGCATGGCGCCGGGGAAGCGGAGGCCCAGAGAGCATACAAGGTGGCCACTGGCATGACTGCTTATAGAGGTGCCATAGAGGCAATGGCTGTTGGGGTCTCCAATAGTTAGGGGGCTGTTGCTGGGTTTGGGGAGGCCGCCCAGAGGCAGGTGGGAAGCCTGAGGTGGGGTGAGGGGCACCTGGGCTTGTCAGCTGCCCCAATCTGGCTGGCGATGCCGTCCATCCAGGAGAGCAGGTCGCGGGCTTGGCTGTGGAAGCGCAGGGCATCGGCCGTGGAGCTGACGTGCAGGCGCGCGTCCTCGCAGGCTGCCAGCAGCCCCTTCCAGCCCTGCAGCACCTCTTGCTCCCGGCTGGCGATGGCCTCGGCATGCTCGCCCGCGTACACCGTCCGCAGCTGGGCTGCACCCTCCTGCAGCTGCCGTACCTGAGGGGCACGCCAGGGTCCGGCACCGGCCCTCCAAGGGGCCCGGACTCCGCCCTCCCTCTCCCCTACCTGCTGGCTAGCTGCAGAGCCCCAACATGTAAGGAGCCTGGGTTCCTGGGATCCCATAACTGGACTGCTTTCATGTCTGCTGCCTGATTTCTTTTTGATTCCTCCTTCCGACTTCTTTTTACCAGATCTCCTCAACTGGCTTCTTAGAAAGGCCCACTATCAGGTATCTAGGAGCTCTGGTAGCATAGTGGCTAAAGCACTTGACTGCTAACCAGAAGGCTGGCGGTTCAAACCCACCAGCCACTCCTCGGAAGGAAGGTTGGGCAATCCTACTTCCGTAGTGATACTGCCTCGGAAATCCAAGGAGGGGTCGCTATGAGTTGGGGCCGACTCGACGGCATATAACAACAACCAGGTTTCTCTTACTCTACTGCCTGATTTCTTTTGCTAAGAGGGTTCTATTTTGATTGTATCTGTTACCTTACTTTTTCCAAGACCATCTCCACCTTGTTCCAAATTGATCGTCTGACTTCTTTCATAAAACTTTTCCCCACCCCTGATATGTTAGATCTGCGGCCCATTTCCCCCCTCCCCTCCCATATATACCTACTTTTCCACTTTATTTACTTCAGACCCAATTTCTTCCAGAACGGCTATTCAATTACCATCGCATGGCCTCTCTGACTTCTATTGGTTCTGCTGTACAAGTTCAAGTAGACTCACGGTTCACTTTCTATTGGTTCAGTTGCCTGATCTCTTTCGGAGTGACCACCCTCTTCTATCAGACCCACCAATTAATCGCTCTTCATCTCGCAGCCCAGTTTCTAACAGCTATTTGGATGATTTAAATACAAATACTTGTCCAGTCTCTATTATACCTCTGTTAAGTCCTGCTGCTGGAGTTCTATTGGACCCACAGCTACACTTCCATCTGAATCCTCAGCTCCTCACCCGATCCCTATCAGACCCGCTGCCTGGTATCTATGAGCTATCAGACCCACTGCCTGGTGTCTACGAGCTCTGCGGCCATTTCCACTAATGCCATTCCCACCAAATTTTTTTAGAAAAATCACATGACTTTTATCAGAGACCTGCTGCCTCATTTCTATTTGCCCCACAGGCAAATTTCTCTGAGCCCTCCTTTCAGCCTCCATCTGGATGAACATAAGATTCACTCCTCCGTTTCCAGGAGAACCATGGCCCAAACTCCATTAGAAAACATGTCTAACGTCTATGCAGGGCTTCAACCCTGTCAGTTCCCGTTTGATCCCCTGCTGAGCACAGTGAACCGGTTCAAAGCCCTGTTTCTATTGGACTTAGTGGTCAACTTTTTCCCACTGCCTAACTTCTCTGCATTAGGCAATCAGTTCATTTTCTTCCATCCCATCATTTAATTTCTCCCTGTTTCATGGCCTTTTTTTTTTTCTTTAAACCTGTTCCAGTGCCTAATTCCCACCTGCCCCACAGCCTGATCAATATTACTCAACTGCCACCCTCCCTGCTCAGGCCCTCCCCCCGCCCAGCATGGCCGCCAGGGCCCCACCTGGGACACGAGAAGCTGAAGGTCATGCTCAAAGGCGCGCAAGGTCCGCTGCATGGAGCCAGCGCTGGGTCTGGGCTCCGGTGGGGCCGTCAGGCGGGGCAGTCGCCTCCGCTTCTCCTCGATCTGTCCCTGAAGCTCGCGGGCATCGCTGAAGAACTTATGCAGCTCCCGGGAGGCGGCGAGCAGCTGGGCCCTCGTGCCCATGAGCTCCAGCAGCTCGGCCCAGGCCTCGTTCAGCCCGTCCTTCCACTCAGCCATGGTGGCCGCCGCCGTGTGGCCACACTCAATGAGCTCGTCCACCATCTGGTTCACCGCAGCCAGCCGTTCCCGCCCGGCTGTGCCCGTCTCGCTGGCGAACTCCGAGAACTTCTCCTGCAGCACCTGCCACCAGGAGCAGGGGACACACAGAGGCCAGGGTACCACATATGTTAGCCCCCCGCAACCCACCATCTGGTGGAACCTAGGAGTCATAACAACAACGGTAATAAAAATAACAGCTAACACGGTAGGGACGACAGTTGCAATCATAGGAGGGGCCGGTCCCTGGAGAAGGACGTCATGCTTGGTAAAGTAGAGGGTCAGCGAAAAAGAGGAAGACCCTCAATGAATGGACTGACACAGTGGCTGCAACAGTGGGTTCAAACACGGGAATGACTGTGAGGCTGGTGCAGAGCCAGGCAGTGTTTCCTGCTGTTGTACGTGGAGTCACTATGAGTCAGAATCAACTGGACAACACCTAACAACTAACCACAACAATAACTAACACTTGCTGTGTTAGGCTCTGTGTGTGCCAAGCACGTTCTAAGCACTTTTTTTTTTTTTTCCCCCAATAGAGACACTTTTATTAAGCTTTGGACAGGACCAAGACAATCATCCTAGATGAGGGAAACCATTTAGCATGAGAAAGCCGAATGCAGTCCTCTAAGCTTTTAAAAAGCCAATCCAAACTTGATGCAGGAAGCTTATTCTGACTCATGGCAACCCCGTGTATTACAGAGTGGAACTGCTCTTTAGTGTTTTCTTGGCTTCACAGGAAGGAGCTCTGTTGGTGTAGTGGTTAATGCATTCGGCTGTTAACCAAAAGGTCAATGGTTCGAACCCACCAGCTGCTCCATGGAAGAAAGATGAGGCAGTCTGCTTCCATAAAGACTTACAGCCTTGGACACCCAATGAGGGTCACTATGAGTCAGAATCGACCCGACGGCAGTGGGTTTGGGTTGAGTTAATCTTTGCAGAAGCAGATAGCCAGCCCTTTCTTCTGAGGCACTGCTGGGTAGGTTTGAACCACCAACCTGTAGGTCAGTGGTCAAGGGTAAACCATCTGTATCACCCAGGGACCTCCGAAGTGCCTCACCTTACCCTCAAACCAAACCCACTGCCGTTGAGTTGGTTCCAACTCCTAGTGACCCAATAGGACAGAGTAGAACTGCCCCATAGGGTTTCCAAGGCTGTAAATCTTTATGGAAGCAGACTTCCACATCGTTCTCCAGAGGAGGGCCTGGCAGGTTCAAACAGTCCACTTCTTAGTTCGCAACTGACCACTTTAACCACTGCGCCACCAGGGCTGGCTGTGCTTCCCGTTACTATATTAGTTCACTTGTCTCACAACAGAGCCATGAGGTGGGTGCTATTATTATCATCACCTGGATGGGGACCCTGCTTCCCACAGAGCCTCGGTGGTACGCACAGCGGCGGCTGGCATCATCGTTACGAAGGCTGCTCACCGTGACGTGCTCAAAGTCTTGGCCGAGCTCGGGTGAGCCAGCCACCACCTCCTTCTCGGCGATCCAGTGCTCGAGCTCGTCCACCTGGCGGCTGAGCTGGTACAGCCAGTACTGCTGCTCCAGGCCCACCCTGCGCTCCTCCCCCAGCTCCTTGAGCGCCACGTACAGACGGTCCACCTGGGACTGCCGTCGGCTGATCTGCTCGCTAAGGGGACAGGGAGGGGCAGGGATGGCACCTCTGAGACTTCCAGGGCAGGGCCCACACACCCTGACACCCTCCAGGACTGGATCATGTTCCTCAATCCCCCCAGGGAGGAGTATTTTCCGTTGACCCTTTGGGTCAGGGTCACGTCCCCTCAGACTCTGCTGGGATGGACTCTACCTTCGAATGGTCTACATTCGGCCAGTTCCACACCCAGGGGCAGCTCTGCTTCCCTCGATTGATAAGCTTGGCCCCCCAGACTCCATCTCCCTCCTCTAGGCCTCATCCCGTTTCCATGTGCGCCACAGTGCCTCTCCCTTCCAGTGACCTGCATGGGGCTCCGAGTTCATCCCACCCACCACTCCTCCTGTGCACAATCTCTGGGGTCCTGAGCCTCACTTGAACCAAGGTCCACCCTGTGCCCTCCTCTCAAAACTCATTCCCATCCAAGGCCTCAGAGCTCCCAGGCGCACCCTCATCTTGACTGCAGGTGGGTGGGCCCAGGCCTCCAGATCCAATCTCAGCAGTCCAGGCTTCTCTATCCTCCCAGACAACAGGGAGGAAGAGGACACTTCCCTGTACGGAGCTCTCGGTTCCCTCCTCAGTCCTAGACATTGCCCCCCATCCAGGCAATGAAGCCTCCACCCCTCCGCTCAAACCCCAGGGCTCCTGGCCCCCACCCCCAAGCATTCCTGGCACTGCCCCTCCCCGTCTGACCAGCCTACGTGCCAAAATCTGAGGGCTCTGGCTTGCAAGACCGCCTCCCAGTACCCAGTCCACTCTTAGCCCCAATTTCTAACGGCTAGGCCTCAACCTCACTCACCGTACCCTGCCCCGACACCGGGCCCCGCCCCTCGGGGCCCCGCCCACCTGTCCGGATGCCCCATCTCCAGCAGCGCCCGGCACTGGCGCGACAGCTGCGCGATGCTTTCCTCGTAGTTCTCCACGCCCTGCTCCAGCTGCAAGTGCTTCTTGAGCAGCTGCAGGGTGCTCTGTTCGTCCTGCGGGCACAAGGCGCCTGCGATGAGGCGGCAGCGGCCGGCCCGGGCTCCGGCGCCCCTGCACCCCCTGCACCCCCGTCCGGGCGCACCTTGCCCTTGTCCTCACTCATCATGAGCAGCTCTTGCTCGCCCAGCCACGCCTCCACCTCGGCCATGTCGAAGTAGTACTGTTCCACCTGAAAGGCGGCGTCCAGCGCCTGCTGCCGCCGCTCGGCTGCCTCCCGCAGGCCGGCCCAGGCGCCCCGCAGCTGCTCCAGGCCGCTGCGCACGGCGTCGGCCTCCGGGCTGCGCAGCGACGCCAGTGCGCTCGCACGCTCCAGCACTTCCTCCAGGCGCGGCCCGTGAGCCTGGATCTCCCGCCGCAGGCCCTGGGAACGAGAGGATGGAGGGTGGTTCAGAGACCGGGCAAGACCCACGGAGATAACAACAAACACCCTTAGATCTTTTGCCATGTGCCAGGCACGTTTCGCCTGCACTTGCTCACTCATATGCCCAAGCTGCAGGTGGAACAAGTGAGGTCGCCCAAGAACAAAGGGTGTAGTAAAGGGTGACAGGATTTGAACTCTGAACGCTGGTTCTAGAGACTGTGCTCAGGACTAAGACGCCGAGCAAGTCATTGGTAACCTAACAGTTGAAAGGTAGGCCTGAGAATTGGGCAGATTAGGTTAAAATCCCAGCTCTGTAACTGCTTTTTCAGTTGAGGTGTCAGAGCTTATGTTAGGGGAGCACGGCAGGCCAGGCGGGTGAATGATTGAGCCGGAGGGAATTATAAGAACTGGTCAAGCAAGGAAGCGCCTGACCAGAGCCCATACCAAACCCCAGCACGTAACCCTTACTTACGAAAGACCCCAGCACCTGCCTCTTACTTACGAAGGCCCCCAACCATTTCCTGCCCACTGTATTAATGAAGTGCTTCAGCTCTACTTCCCGCCCCCATGCTAATAGGGTGCTTTAACCTTACTGGTTCCTGTAACACATACCCTGCTCTCAATCCGGTCCACTGAGGAACAGGAAAAGTAATACTATAAAAACCCTTTTTTTTCACACCCGGGGGGCACGACTTCTCGGCCCCTCTCAGGGACCCATAAACCTCACCCGGGTCCCTCTCGGGGACCCGTGAACCTCGCCCGGGGTGCAGAATAAAGCTTTCCTTGCTCTACCTTCTGCGTCCCTTCTCTTCCTTATCACGACCTTACAGCTTACATACAGTAACGTGGCCCGCTGACTCTTAGCTGTACAGCCCAACACATTTTTACACACTCATGTCAACTACCTAACTCAAGATACAGAACTCCTATTACCCCAGAAAAGGGCTTTGGTGGTGTAGCCGTTAAGGCATTGGGCTGCTAGCCAGAAACTCCGCAGTTCAAACCCACCAGCGACTCTGCAAGAGAAAGAGGAGGCAGTCTGCTTCTATAAAGATTGACAGCCTTGGAAACCCTGTGGGGCAGTTCCACTCTGTCCTCTAGGGGCGCTGTGAGTCAGCATGGACTCCACAGCAGTGGGTTTGGTTTGGGCTTTGCTTCTGTAAAGATTTACAGCCTTGGAAACCCTTTGGGGCAGTTCTACTCTGTCCTCTAGGGGCGCTGTGAATCAAAAATTGATTCAATGGCAGAGGGTTTGGTTTCTGGTTTATTACTTCAGAAGTTTCCCTCATTCAGCTCTGTAAGCTGCTGAGTATCTTAGTTTTAACCTCTGTGCCTCGATTTCGTCAACCAGTAAACATGGATAATGAAAACTAGCACTTACTGAGTGCCTTCTACCTGCCAGCACTTTGCTAAGCAGGGGCTTGACATACTGTAGCCACTCGTCAGCTTTTCAGTACGATTCCAGGAGCCAGGCATCATCATCACACCCATTTTACAAAGGAGAAAACAGAGGCATGAGGAGGTTGAGAAGCTGGCCACCACGTGGTTGCCGGTGGCCTGCTAATGCCTAGCTCGAGGGTTTGTGTGAGATAAACCACATTAAGCATTTAGAAGTCAGCCTGTCACACAGGAAGCGCCCAATCAATACTGCTGTTGTTGCTATGTGCTGTTGAGTTGATTCCGACTCCTAATGACCAGCCACCCCTCGGAAGGAAGATCGGGCAATCTACTTCCGGAGAGATACTGCCTCAGAAACGACTCTACAGCAGTGAGTTTTTTTTTTTTCCTTTTCTGGTTAATGACCCTATAGGACAGTGTAGAACTGCCCTATGGGATTCCCTACGGGATCCCACGCTGACTACAGATCTCCAGGACTTTTCTCCTGAAGAGCAGCTGGTAGGTTCGAACAAATGACCTTTTGGTTAACAGCCAAACACTTAACCATTGTGCCACCAGGCTCCTCAGTCAATAGGAGTTGCTGTTCTACTCTGAACAGCTCCTGTGTTTCCAGCACACTCAGCACGTACACAACTGAGCTCTCCTCGTGATAAGCACTGAACACACTTGATTGGGCCTGTTCTGTTTGTCCCCAACACTGTCAACAGCCAAGAATATTTTCATCGAGATAGCAAACAAAACGTAAGAAGAATTACAGACTCTTAAGAGCTCCATCAGAGGCAAGCATGATCATGAAGTTTTCCAATTCTTTTGTGCACTCACCCTGGCAAAATGGGATGATGATAGTATCTACCTCTTAAGGTTATGGTGGGAATTAAAAAATCGACATAAACCCATAGGATGGTACTTGGCACATGCCAAAAAACAAAACCCACTGCCGTGGAGTCCATTCCAACTCAAAGAACCTATAGAGGACAGAAAGAACCGCCCTGTAGGGTTTCTGAGGCTGTAAATCTTTATTTACGGAAGTAGACTGGCCCATCTGTCTCTCGCAGAGCTGCTGGTGGGTTCGAACCACTGACCTTTAGATTAGCAGACGAGTGCTTTAACCACTGAACAACCGTGCTCCTACTAGGCCTTTAATCGCTGCATTGTTATTACCATTATTTTCAATAAAATACTTTGGGCTTCGGTGAAAGTGTTGCTTTGACCAAAGGGTTCTCTACTAAGCACTCTGAGAACCACTGCTCTGGACCAACTCTCTGCTTGTTTAGATTTGGAAACTGAGGTCCAGAGAGGTGAACAGATCCAAAGAGATTTTAGAGGGGTGCAGTCGGTCTCACTGGGGTCGGACTATATATCCTAAGAGTGCGGCACCCATCTCTAATTAATTAATCTGTGTGCTGTCTTCCTAGGGGTGTTTTGGGGTTTTGTTAGTTTTTCTTTTCTTTGCCCAGTAGCCATTCTCCTTACTTTTAGTCCCAGGACCCCGATTTTCCTTTGGGGAAGCAGTAGGCTTCCACCTCTCAGGTTGTTGTTGTTGTTGTTATGTGCCGTCGAGTTGGCCCTGACTCATAGCGACCCCAAAATATCACTACGGAAGTAGGATTGCCCAACCTTCCTTCCGAGGAGTGGCTGCTAGGTTTGAACCGCCAGCCGTCTGGTTAGCAGGCAAGTGTCTTAGCCACCATACTACCAAAGTTCCCTCTCGCAGGTTAGGCAGTTAAATTAAGGTTTCAGGAGTGGGCGTTTACCTCAGCCCAGGCCAATCAAAGCAGTGCAAATCTCTGGCCACCATGATTGGTTCAAGGATGAGCATGTAACCCAAGCAGAGCCAATGAGAGTCATTCCTAGGATGCTAGAATGACGGAGGGGGAGTATCTCTCTTCAGTTTGCTGGTGGGACGTGAACTTGAATCTGCTGGAAGCCTCTACTACCAGGAAGGGTGAGTCAGCCTGGGGACAGCGCTAGCAGAAATGACAGTGAAGGGATTCATGACAATATCACGGGCATACCTAGGTGTAGCTGTACTGCTGTCCATATATTGCTGTTTTCAATGACAACAGTCGAAACGATTCTTCTGGGGCTTTAACGACTTTGAGTTGTGTTTGCTCACTTGTATCCGAATACGTCCTAGCCCACATCCTCTCCCTGGCCCTACTTACCTGGTTCTTCTTCATGTGTTGCTGGACTGCCTGCAAGCCGCTGCCTCGCTCTGTCTGCATGGCCAGCGGGAGCCGCTCCTGGACCCAGGCCTGGAGAGGACACAGGGGGCAGGTCAGGGGAGGAAGCTCCCAAGGACCCTCCATCCCAACTACATGTTGAGCCTCTTGTACAGATCCGGTCCCCAGGGCCTGGTCACTGCTCCTCCTCTTTTACCCACTCCGTCCTGCCCTCTGCACTCGGCCCACATCATGCTTACCTGTGGCTTTCACACACGCAGTTCTCACTTCCCACTCCTTTAGCCTGGCTCCTGCATCCTCTCCCTTCAGGGTTCAGCTCAGATGACCCCGTCCTCCAGGAGCCCTCCCTGACTTGGAGTCTTGGCCAGTTGCCTCTTGGACTCACAGCTCCCACGCCTCCCCCACTACAGCCCTAGCCACCCTGGGTCCTCACTTGTCTGGGAACAAGTCTTCTCGCCATTGGACTCTGAGCCCTCATTCCTGTGGCCCAGCGTCATCCAAGCACAGGGCTGGGCCCAGGAAGATCAAGTGAAGGAGAAAATGAGTGAGTGAGTGTGAGGGAGAAAATTAGTGTGACTGAAATGAATAAGCAGATCTGGAAATGAGTGACTGCAATGAATGAGTGGATAAGTGAGTGACGAAATAAACAAGAAAATCAGTGAAGGAAGGAATAAGAGATGAATGATAAACGGTTGACTTCACATATACGTCAGAGTGAAAATGACTGAGGGAATGGCAGTGAATGTGAATGGATGAATAAGTGATTCCGCCAGTGTGTCAGTGATGGGTCTCTCAGCCAATCGTTCTTGAAGCTGCGCCCTGCTCCTGGTCCCCGCCCTCTCAGGCCCCCTTGTCCCCGCCCCCGCCCCACTCTCCGCCCCCTCCTTCCAGATTCAGGTCCCGCCCGGGATCCCCAGCTGGTCCTTACTAGTTCGTCATCCAGGTCGTGCGCCACCTGGTGCAGCTCCTTGGAGGCGAGGAGCAGGCGACGGCGCTCCTGCAGCGGCTCGAGCAGGCGCACCAGGCGCTCGCCGACCGCGCTCTGCCGCTCGCCCACTAGCTCCTTGCTTGCGGGCTCCAGCGGTAGCGCGGCGGTCTGCGCCTGCAACTCTCCCACCTCGCGGTACCACTCTTCCATCTGCGACTCCATCGACTGTGGAGACGGGGGCAGAGTCAGCGGGCCCCAACCGCCCTTCCTAGCCTGCTGTGCCTCTCCGGTACCCTTAAGGTGACAGCCACATTCCTCACCGCGTCTCCTCATTCCGCTCCACCTTTGTTCCATCCCCTCCAGGGCACTGCTCTCCTCACTGATCTGCCCCACACTAAGCTACTGCCTGTCTTTGTTGTTGCTTCTGCCAAGCCTGCTACTGTCAATCAGATTTCAGCTCAGATACACCTTTCCAAAGAGTCTTACCTTCTAAGGAGGACCTGCTTCACAGAAGAGGAAACTAAGGCTCAGAGAGGTTAAGTAATTTAGCCAAAGAACCACCCTATCTAGATTTCAAAATAAAACACAAAGGTACAGCGACTGAAATGATTGATGGGCCATAAGGTTAGAAAGTGCAAAAGCAGACCCAAGTAACCATAAAAATTCATATATTTTATAGATGCCATATCAAACCCTCAAAGAAAAGATGGATTATTGAGTGAACGGTGATGAACCAACTAGCTAACTAGTCAACTGGATCTCTTTCTCCCTTTTTACACTGAAAACAATTCCAGATGGATTAACAACTTAAATGGGGTAAGTAAATCCATATGGCACTAGAAAGAAACCTGGGTGAATAATTTTATAATCTTGAGATGGAGAGAATCTTCCCAAATATAAAAATCATAAAGGGAAACGTTATAAATTTGATTCCATGAAAATAGAAATACTTCTGCATCAACCAGAATTTCATCATGGAGTTAAATGACAAACTGGAAAAATACGTGATACACGTCAGAACAAGGAACTTGTTTCTGTAGCAATCTGATCAGCCCCAATTAGTCTGCTGCCTTTGTTTTCATCCCATTTGCCACCATCAGGCAACTCTGTCTTTACTTGTGTGCTTTTTATTGGTTTCTTTCCCCCTACATCTTGAGCTCCTTGAGGTCAGGGACTGTGTCATGTTCACTGCTATATTCCCAAGTGCCTAGAATAGTAGTGTCTGGCACATAATTCTATTCTGATTTGTTAAATGCATGAATGAAGGCCATCAACAAGGAAAAAGACTGCCCAAAAGAGAAATGGGCAACAGATGTGAACAGGCAACACACAGAAGAAGAAACAAGCATATGAAAAGATGCTCAGTCTCCTTAATCAGCAAGAAAATGCAAATTAAAGTCAGATAGCCTTTTCTTTTTATCCGACTGGCAAAAATTTAAAAGACTGGTCATATCTAATGTTGGCAAAGATGCGGGGAGTTGGACACACTCACCCACTATGGGTGGCAGGGTAAATTGGTAGAGCCTTTTTGGAAGGCAAATTGGCAGGTCCCATCCAAATGTAAAATGTGCGTATTCCTTAATCCATCAAATTCACTTCCACTTCGAGGAATGTATCCTAAAAAAATACTGGCACATATGCACAAAGAGGGAGCATGTTTGTCCAAGGATAGTCACCATAGCAGACTTTGTAATGGGAAAAAGCCACAGAAAACCTCAGTGCCCATCAAGAATGAAACAGCTGAACAAATCCACACCAATATGCCAAGATTTACTGTGAAGAGGAAAACACGATTTAGAATCTCTGTATGTATATATTCTCTGTATACCCACTCCTCACTTACCCACATGGCTAGGTTCCAAAGACGAGGTTGTTATTCGAAAATGGGCATTGTGTGAAAATGAAGGATGGCCACATCGGTTACCAAATGGAGGACGGCTACGTCACTACACAACTGCCAAACCACTGAGAATCATGGCCCAGCCAACATACATATAACCTTACTCATCACAGCCAGCACTATTCTTGCTTCACACCTGGTTTGTTACTGCCAAACATATGTAGTTAATGTACAAAACACTTGGATAGTAGATTTTTTTCACTATCATCATTAATATGAAATGTCAGAGAACAAAGATACTCATTGAGGAGTGGGTGTATTAGGTTGCACATACTTAACAATTCTCTGGAGGAAAGAGGAAATGAATAACAGATGGTACCTATTGGAAGGAGCTCTGGTGGCATACTGCATGAGGCATTTGACTACTAACCAGAAGGTTGGCGGTTCAAACCCACCTGCCATTCTGAGGAAGAAAGACTGGGCAATCTATTTCCGTAAAGATTTCCTGCCTCACAAACCCAGTAAGGTCACCATGAGTTGGCATCGATTCGATGGCAGTGGGTTGGTTTTTGGTTTGGTAGCTGTTGGGGGGGGGGTGTTGTACACTCAGTGAATGAGGAATACTGAGGTGAGAGACTTTTCATTTAGGATTTTTAAATATAGTTTCTGATGTCTGAGCTATGAAAATGTATTTATTCAAAAATTTGTAAAACAACACATTTAAAAATCCATATGTGTATAATCTTAAATACATAGAAAGGGATTAAGGAGGAGATACACCAGATGATAACTGAGGGTCCCTTAATTAAGGATGTGGGACTGGGATACTACTTGAAAGGAGACATTAATTTAATTTAACTGAAGGCTTCTGGGTTAGTTAGATCTTTTACCAAAATAATAATTTACGCATTACTTGCGTGATTCTAAACAGATGGGGGAAAGTCACTAGAGAAGAAAACAAAATAATAATAACGAAATTAAGTGATAACACATTGTGGCAAATGACTACAAACCAAAACTCAAGAACCTAGTCTTTTGCTCCAGCTTGAATAGTGCAAAGCTGTTACTCTACCTGCCCAATAACCACAAACCCCAGCCACTGCACTTCTGGCAGCACCTTAAATCTTACTTTCAAGTCCTGAGATTCCTGAGGGCCTGATAAAACCCAGAGTTCCAAAAGTGGCCACGTGACCCAGGCCCAACCAATCAGAACACTGCAATCATCCCAGACACAGGGATTGGGTAAGGGGTGATCATGTGACCGAAAGGAGGCTAGCAAAAACTCTGAGGCTGCTAAAACCAGGGAAGGTGGAAATAAATAAGGCAGGCAAATTGTAGAAATTAAGGCCAAGGGTGGTCATGTGACTCAGGCTTGGCCAATGAGAATATTGAATCACCCTGGCCACAGGGAATACGTCAGGGATGGGCAGGTGAGCTTCCCATGAAAATCCTTCCCTCCTTTTTGCTGGAAAAGTATGCACAAAAGAGTAGGATTCTTAAACTGTTAGGCTATACTGAGGGCCATCTTGCCATCATGAGGGAAGACGTTTTCAGATGAAAAAGCCAACACGAAGGAAAGCAGGGCCCAGACATGGAGACACAGTCCTGAGGGCACGATTTGATCCAGCCGTGCTGGAAGCTGATGCCGCCGGGATTTTTCAGCTTTGTGAGCCAATAAATTCCCCTTATTGGCTTAAGTCCATTTGGGTTGGGGTTCTAGGAACTGCACCTCAAAGAGTCTCAAACAATACAGTTCACAATCTCTAACCAGTGGCTGTGGAGTTGAAACTGACTTATAGCAACTCCTGTGTGTCAGTGGGAGCTCTGGTGGCATAGTGTCTAAGGCATGTGACTACTAACCAGAAGGCTGGCAGTTCAAACCCACCAGCCACTCCTCAGAAGGAAGGCTAGGCAATCTACTTCTGCAGAGTTACCACCTCGGTAACACAAGGAGGGGTCGCTATGAGTCGGGACTGACTTGATGGCAGTGAGTTTGCTTTGTGTGTGTGTGTGTGTGTGCACGTGCAGAATCATGATCCATAGGGTTTTCGGTGATTGAATTTTTGGAACCGGATTGCCAAGCCTTCCTTGTGAGATTCCTCTGGGTGGCCTCCAACCAGACAAGTGTTTACACATCCAAAGACTCCTCACAACCTCACAAACCCAACGAAACTCACTGCTATTGAGTCAAATCCAGCTCATAGTGACCCCCACTGGGTTTCTGAGGCAGTAAATCTTTACAGAAGTAGACAGCCCCATCTTGCTTCTGCAGAGTGGCTGGTGGGTTTGAACTGCTGACCTTCTGGTTAGCAGCCAAATGTCTTACCCACTATGCCACCAGAGCTCCTTCTCACAACCTCTAGGGGCCATAAAAATGGGACAAAATTAAAATTTATAACAAGTCAAAACCAGGGAAGGTGGAAATAAATAAGGATGGCAAATTGTAGAAATTAAAAAAAAAAAAAAAAAAGGCATCCCAGGATCCAGAAGCTCCTTCACCGTTCTGGTTCCCTAGTGCCACTCTGACAGGAATACACCACCAATGGGAGGCTTGAACAAACAGGAGTTTATTCTCTTACAGTTGGGAGGCTTGAAGTCTGAGTTCAGAGTGCCAGGCTCTAGGGGCTGGGTGAAAGCCCCTCGACCTTGGACTCCAGCTCTGCCTCCTGCTCCCAGCCCACTGAAGCTAGAGGCATTTCTTCACTCAGACAGCTGCTGGCTGCTGAGGCTGAGAAGCCCAAGATTGACAAGTAAAAAGGCACAGTCCCGATGTTACCAAACCACACAGTAGGCCATTAATTCAACTCCATTGAAACTCCCAAGGTCGGCACAGTATGGCAGGCTGCTGACAATGACACAGCTACATGCAGGGTTGAAGTGTGCCATAGGCTAGAGACCATTCCCCAAGACTTCTCCTTATTGACAGGAAGCAGACCACATCCCTAAGGCAGCTACTCAGCTGCTCACAGTAGATCCCACCATGGAGTTGATTGTCAGTCTCATCATGGGGAATACTACATCCAGCTGCCCAGCCACTCAACCAGGCCCAGCCAAGTTGACACACAACCTTAACTGCCACATTCACTAAGACTCTTTTGACTCCAGAATCACTGTAGTAATGTACAGAAAGATCAGAAGGGCATAGGATTCAGGACACACTTAAGTACTGTCTGAAATTTCAAGGCCGTAGGTTCCAGCTCTCCATTAGACAACAGCATCCCCTGCACAGCACCTCCAGCCAGTGAGCAGAGGACCTGCAATGGAATCATTCCAGGGACCAACACTCTTCTCCATCTACAAAAATGCCACATAATCCCAACTTAATGTCTAGCTTTTTGGCAACCTGGGCAAAGGATACAGGAAAGAGATACAAAGGGCTGTAAAAAAAAAGACGTTCAGCAGGATTTCAAATGCTCATGGAAGCCAGACTTTCCGGAGTCACGGAGGCTTTATGAACACCCAAACACAATGTTTTCAAAAGATGTTCAGTCATCCCGATCCTAGGAACATATCCAGGAGAAGTGACAGCAGAAACACAAACAGAATGTGTACACATTGGTGTACACTGGAAGCACTGTTCACAACAGGCAGAATGTGGAAACAATCAAATTGTCCACCAACAGAGGAATGGATACACAGTGGTCCACACACACAATGGACTGCTACTCAGCCATAAAGAAAAATGCAGCCCTGCAGCCTGCCACAGCCTGGTGGGCTTCGAAAACCACATGCTGGGTGACATAAGTCAGTCACAAAAGGACAAACGCTGTGTGATCTTGCTTATACGAATAAGCAAATATATAGCAAGCAATGATTGTAAGTGGTGACCAAGGGTGGGCGTGAGTGGGATAGGGGTACTGATGCTTGGGGGCATGAGATTTATGTTAATGGGGGTGGAATAATTTGGAAAAAGGCAGCTAGGATGGTTCCACAGCCCGCAGAGCATAATCAGTGTCAATGAATTGTACATGTAGAACTGGGAGGGGGGACATGTTTATTATGGATGTTTTCATCACAATAAAAAAAAATGCTCAATAGCCCTCCGCATTAAGGAAGGTGCAAATTAAATAACTACGAGATAGTATCTTTCATCTGTCGGAGTAGCAGAGATGCAAAAGCTTGATATCACCTAGTGATGGTGAACACATGGGCAGACAGGCACTGACATGTGGCAGGTGCGTCCACTATCTTTTCAGCAGAATGCTTGTCAATATTTATCAAATATTTTAATGCATGTACTTTTGGTCCAGAAATTGTATTTTGAGGACCATTTTTCTATAGAAATATTTGCACATGGGGCCAGCTCTATCTGGACAGAGATGTTTGCTGCAGTGTTATTCATACTAGCTTGTTGTTATGTGCCGTTGAGTCGTCTCCGACTCATTGTGACATCATGTACAGCAGAGTGAAACACTGCCCGGTCCGGGCCAGCCCCACGATCCCTGCTATACCTGAGCCCATTGTTGTAGCCACTCTGTCAGTCTGTCTTGTTGAGGGCCTTCCTCTTTT
>NW_006921686.1:9374689-9375743 GCF_000298275.1 Orycteropus afer afer
GGCAATCTACTTCCGTAAAGATTTACTACTTCGGAAACCCAGTGGGGGTCACTGTGAGTCAGAATCGACTCGATGGCAGTGGGTCTGGTGTTTTGGTTTATGCCGTGCAGCACTTTAAAAGAACAGAGTATGTTGCTATTTGTTGACAAGGAAGGATGTTCCAAGATGTTTTGTCTGGTGAAAAAGGTAAGTTTCAGTATGTATTCTGTGTGTGTGTGCAAACATAGAATGTTTCTAGGAGACCAGAGAAGGAGCTGTTGGGAGTGCCACACCTCTGGGGAGCGAGACAGTGTGTGTGAAGTGGGGGGAGAACTTTTGCTTTTCATTCCACATGATTTTGCTTGAACTTCTGACCACGCAGTAATACTAGTAGCATAACGCCCCATCCCGGGGTTTGCCCCATGCCAGCACTGCTCTGAGCATGGTTAACTCACGGTCGACTCACCAAGGGCTCACTCATTCAGTGCTCACAACATGAGGCCACTGACACAGGGATGCCTGTTGCTCTCGGGCACAGCTGTGTCTAGTGCCTGGCACGGTGCCTGGCACGCAGGAGGTGCTCGGTGAAGGTGTGGTGAACTTGGCCACTGTAATTAGTCATCATGCTGCTTTACTTCTCTTAGCTGGGGATTTGGTGCCGTCGAGTCGTCTCTGACTCATAGCGACCCCATGCACAGCAGAAGGAAACACCACCCGATCCCACGCCAGCTCCACGATCCCTGCTATACTCGAGCCCATTGTCTCCCATTGTTGAGCCACCGTGTCAATCCATCTCGTCGAAGGCCGTCCCCACTTTCATCAACCCTCCACCTTACCAAGCATGACATCCTTCTCCAGGGAATGGTCCCTTCTTACAACATGACAAAAGTAGGTGAGACAAAGTCTGCCCATCTTCGCTTCCAAGGAGCATTTCGGGTGCACTTCCTCCAGGACAGACCTGTAAGTTCTTTTAGCAGTCCACAGTACTTTCAGCATTCTTCGCCAGCACCACAACTCAAAAGCATCAACTCTTCTTTGGTCTTCCTTATTCATTGTCCAGCTTTCACATGCATAC
>NW_006921686.1:9377233-9378999 GCF_000298275.1 Orycteropus afer afer
GCCCAGATTCAGGACTGGAAGCCAGGACCACATGACCACCAAACTCAAGCTCTCAGCCCTTCTGCTTCTCTGTCACTGGGGACAGTGAGGCTCAGGAAGGTGGAGTCACTTGGCCTCAGTCACACAGCAGTGGAGTGGGGTTCACGCTCCAGACTGCAGCTCCTGAAGCTGGACTCCTGCCCAGGCCCCACTGAGCAGGAAACAGAAATGCTTACACAGAAGGCAAAGGGGAGGAGGAGAGCGTCTCCTTGTCCCGAGAAAGAGCCTTGCTGGGGTGAGGTGGGCGGGCGGGAGGGGTGTGTGGCGAGGGGCCCCCAGAGACTCAATCTCCAGCATTTTCCTCTGCCTGGTCCCCCTCAGATGGCAGGAGACCAGCTCCCCTTACACACACACACACACACACAGCCCAAGTAGGAGTTGGTGGCTGAACCTGACCAACTGGCCAGGGCCCTGAGGGCTGGGAAAGTGTGTGGGGAGGTGTCTTGGGAGGCCACCATCTGGCCTCTCGGGAGGGACAGTTGGGCGGGTGGCCCTGGGGGAGAGCTCAGTGATGGAACGTGGAGGAGAGCAGGGAACCTGTGTGGTGGCTGGGTCCCATGAAGATGGATGGAAGAACACCAAGGGAGGGAGGCAGCAATGGGGAATACAGACATAAACAGAGGAGTGAGAAGGGTGGAGAGGAACAAAGAGAAAGAGAGAAGGCCAAAGACTGAAAGAAAAGCAGAACGTGACAGAGAGAGAGAGAGAGAGGAAAGGAGACAGAGATGAGGGAGACAGAAACTAACAGACAAGCAGAGAGGCACAGAGACAGGGCAGGGCTGAGAGACACACGCAGAGAGAGGCAGAGGGGGCGGATCGCTCACATCTCCACACACCTGACACGGAACCAGCTCCTCCTCCAGCCCGGCCAGGCCCTGTTGGCCTGAGGGGTGGGGCAGGTAGGCAAAGTGCCAGGCTGCTGGCAGCTGCTCCCTGCCTCCCCTACATGCCCAAGGCCTAGGCTCTCAGGCGGCCCGTCCCCGCCCAAGTAGCAGCTCCGAAGCCCAGCTGAGTGCCATCTGGGAGCTGTGGCCTACTCTCTGCCTCGGGTTCCCTCTGCTGGGGAAAGGGTGCAGGAGCTGTGTGTGTACGTGGGGGCTGCCTCTGGCATCCATTGCTATGTGGTCCCAGGCCAGTCCCTTGTCCTCTCTGAGCCTCAGCCTCCCCCTTGAACAGTGGGGACCCTTCCTTACGGTCTCCTTGGCTTGGCTGGGATAAATCCTGCAAGGGGAGCAATGAGCAGCCTGGGCTGTCCTTTGGGAAGGGAGCCGGGTGGAAGGGAGTGTCTGGGCCAGAGCAGGGGGCCCCAAGTCCTCCTTCTGAAACCCAAATGGTGGATATGAGCATGCTGAGTTCACCAGTCACCCAAGAAAACGCAGATGCGAAAACCACAGTGCGGTCACACTTTCCATCCATCATGCTGGGCAAAATCTAAAAAGTCTGACAATATTAAGTCTTGGCGAGGATGGAAGGAAGTGGCAACTCTCATTCCCTACTCAGGAGAGAGCATTACTTAATGTGAAAACTTGGGCAAGCAATTTGTAAGATCACGTGAATTGAAAATAGTTCTAACTCTTAACACTACCTACTAGTGTTTCATACACCAGCGAACAGTCACCATCAAATCGATTCCATTCAGATGACGCCACGTGTGTCAGAGGAGAACTGTCCACATGGTTTCCAATGGCTGATTTTTTAGAAGTCCATCACCAGACCTGTCTTCTGAG
>NW_006921686.1:9379824-9382201 GCF_000298275.1 Orycteropus afer afer
TTTTTTTTTTTTTAAAGCGACAAGGATAAGGAGGAAATGCCCCACACATTATACAAACAGAAACAAATGAATTGACTGCATAACAACCAGGGGGAGGTGGGGCGATAACAAAATTAACTTTTGAAACAATATACCCTCAGTGACAGTAACCCTCAGGTGAAAGTGGATTGAAAAACCTCCACCTATAAACAAATACTAAACCCTAGTCAACAGATTTGTTTTTCATGGTAATATTTGTAATTCTGAAATTACTTTATGTGTTATGTCCTTTAATCTGCACAATGTCCATATGAGGTCAATACAATTATTACACCCATGTTACTGAATAGGAAACTGAGGCACAAAGAGCTAACTAACTTCTCAAGGTCACCCAGTTGGTTGAGCCACGCTCCAGCATCCATGCCCTTGGCCACAATGCCTCCCACAATCCTGCTGTCAACGAGTGTTAGCATTAGGGGGCTGGCCTTAGGACCGTGCTCACTTCATAACGGTGCCATCGGAGCCTCAGATCAAAGAAGCAAAGTCACTTGCCCAACATGACACAACTGCTAAGTGGCGGAGCTATGATTCAAGCCCAGGCCTGCCTGAGTCCTGGTCCATCAGGGTATCTGGGAATGGTTCATATTTCTGGGGAAACCATAATCCTAGCAGCTGCTGTGTATTTGTGTCTTCTGTGTGCCCCTCCTGACTCACTGTCCAAGCTTCTCCACTGGCTGGATGCCCGGCGGGAGGGGAGAGATGGGCTGGACCCAGTCACTAGGCTCATCTGCCCTCGGGCTTCTAGGTGGATGGAGCCAGGACTGGCGACCTAATTGGTGGAGCCTGGTGCAGAATAAGGAATTCTGGTGGCATAGTGCCTAAGGCACTTGACTGCTAACCAGAAGGCTGGTGGTTCAAACCCACCAGCCACTCCTCAGAAGGAAGACTGAGCAATCTACTTCCATAGAGATACCACCTTGGAAACCCAAGGAGGGGTCTCTGTGAGACGGATCTGACTCCACGGCAGTGAGTTTGGTTTTTGGTGCATAATAGAGTCCTTGGGTGGTGAAGTGGTTAACAGGCTCGAGCACTAACTGAAAGGCCGGAGGTCTGTGTCCACCTGGAGCTCCTGTCGGTAGTGTGTCATTTTACAGTGTAGTTTCATAGGGCTCCCAGGAGTGGGAATTGACTCAACAGCACACAACTACAAAGTCTGACTCCACAGCCCAGCTCTGCACCCTGCATTGCACCACCAAACCAAAAAACCAAACTCATTGCCATCGAGTTGGATCCGACGCCTAGCGACCCCTCCTTGGGTTTCCGAGGTGGTATCACTATGGAAGCAGATTGCCCAACCTTCCTTCCCAGGAGTGGCTGGTGGGTTTGAATCATCAGCCTTCTGGTTAACAGTCAAATGCCTCATACCACACTGCCTAAAAAAGAAAGAAACTACATAAAACCTGGCAATAAACCTACATTAAAAAAAATTATCACTGAATTGTACACTTAAAAATAGTTCAAATGACCATTTTTTTTGTTCTATATATTTTACCAGCATAAATTTTTTTTTAAGTAAGAATTTCAAGATGGCAGCAGTGGAACAATAAACAAGTACCGTGACTTTACTAGGCACTGGGCCCTGTGAACATGTGACAACCCGGAGGCCAGGCCTGGCTGGACTGAGAGGAACCCAGGAGACTGGGCCAGAGGACTGTGAGGCCTGGGCTATGACTTCCCGGCTCCTCCTTGAAGGATTGCCCTGGGCTGGCTGCCATGCCAGACAGGAGAGACATTACAGCTGCTGTCTGGCCACTCTCTCCTTCAGGGTTCTGAGGACCTCTCCCTCCACTGCCTCTTCAGGCTGGAGGAGGTGAAGGCTCCCCACTGTAAGTAGCCCCCTGGGGCTGCCCGCCCCCCCCGTAACTTCCTCACACCCTGCCCACACTTTTGTCAAGAGACTATTCAGCCCTCCTTGAACTTCCCTTGGAGAGGGCGGTGGTGGATCAGGGGTAGAAATCTCACCTTCAGGTGGGAGACCTGTGTTTGATTCCTGGCCTAAGTACCTCGGGCCCAGCCACCACCTGTCTGCCAGTGGAGGATTGTGTGTGACCCTTACACTGAACAGGTATCAGTGGAACTTCCAAACTAAGACCAGGAAGAAAGGCCTGGTGATCTACTTCTGAAAACCAGTTGATGAAAAACCCTCCTGGACTCCAGACCTTTCAGAGCCATGGATGCTGGATGAACCCCCAAAACTACTGGCCTGAGATGATCTTTCAACCTTAAATCAAAAGTAACTCCTAATGCTGTTAGATAGATAGAGATAAATATTGATTTGGGTGAAGAGAAGGGCAATGTACCAAATGTGAGTGACCAATATGGCAGCATTGAGGATGAG
>NW_006921686.1:9383146-9390917 GCF_000298275.1 Orycteropus afer afer
TGGGGAGGAAGTGGGAGGGGAGCTGCTGCATTGTAAATTTTGGTCAATGACATGAGACAAAGTATATGTGAACTGCTGTATGAAAAGTGAATTTATTCTGTAAATCTTCACCCAAATCCTAAAAAAAAAAAAAGAAAAGAAAAGAAATGAGTCATGAGAAAAAAAAAAAAAGTAACTCCTAAAGTCTTCTTAAGGAGCTCTGGTGGCATCGTGCCTAAGGCGTTTGACTGCTAACCAGAAGGTTGGCAGTACAAACCCACCAGCTGCTCCATGCAAAGAAGATGAGGCAATCCACCTCCATAAAGATTTACTGCCTCGGAAACCCAATGGGACTCACTATGAGTTGGAATTGACAGTGGCAATGAGTTTGAGTTTAAAATCTTCTTAAAACCATTAGCTTAACTAGTAAAAAAAGTCTGCTTCAAGCATTATGCTCTTTTAAGAAATCTCTAAATGGGATCAAAGGGATAACAGAAACTCAAAAGATTAGATAGGAACCTTAGGCGGCAGTGAGTTTATGTTACTGGGGGAGGAATGACTCAGAGAAGGAGGGTGGGACACAATGGAATACTATGCAACACTAAAGAATAATGTAGAATCTGTGAAACACTGCACAATGAGGATGAACTTGGAGGACATTACACTGAGTGAAATAAGTCAATCACAGAAGGACAAATACTGTAATAGTCCACTATTGTTAAAAAATCAAGGAAAGGTTTATATGTGGTGACCAGGGATGGGAGGGGAAGGGAGGGAACACTGCTAGACAGGTAAACAAGCACTGGTTTGGGTGAAGGGAAAGGCAAGGTACCAAAAGTGAGTGATCAACACGGTGGCACTGAGGAAGAGGAAGACATGGACAGGTACATGGAAGTACAGACAACAAAGATGAACCCTTCTGCATATACACTGCATATCATTTTATGTGCACATCTGCATCTCATGCATATCACATCTGCATATCTTACGTGTATACATTTGCACATCATTGTCAGTGATGGCAAGCATTGATAAACAGGTAGACAGAAGGGTGGAAAGGCTGAATGATCAGCTATGTCTGGGGGGAGTGTGCCCATGACCATGTATAGGGTTACTAGACGACATTTCTACAAGCATATTTGTATGTGCTGTAAGAATGTCTGGGTGTATACTAGAGCTGACAAGGGATAAGGTTGTGATGGCTTCTTGGCCACAGCCAGTTACCCAGAGGGCATGAGTAGTTGGACCTGTGGGCTCGGGACCATGGTCACAGGGAACTTTCACCTCAATTGGCATAACATACTACACAAAACATTGTTCCACCTCCTACTTTGGTGAGTAACTGGGGTCTTAAAAGACTGCAAGTGGTCATCTAGAGTCTCCTCGTCCAGAGCAAAGAAGAATGAAGAAAACCAAAAATGTATGGAAACAATTAGTCCAAGGGACTAGGAGACCATGTGATCCTCAGCCTATACAACTATGAGACCAGAAGAACTAGATGGTGCCCAGCTACCACTGTCAACCGCTGAGAGTGGGGATCAGTGTAGGAGATCCTGGATAAAGGAAGCAATCAACGTGGAACAAAACTCAAAATCATAAAAAAAAAAAAAAAAAAAAACAAGGGGCCAGTTTTGCTGGTCTGATAGATCCTGGGAAACCCCTGGGTCTATGACTCCTAGTTGCCCTTCAGGTCTGGAATTGAACTCACTCCTGGGGCTTCCAGCCAAATAGACAGGCATATGGGGTGAACATTTACATCAGGTAGATACAGTCCTCAGAGCGAGCAATCAATCAATCGTGGGAGAACAGAAGGGTAGTGTTTGCACAGGGAGGTAGGGTGGGGTGGGGGAGTAGGAGTGCATGAGAGGGAAGAACACAGGGAAGAGGTAACTGTAGGGAGGAAGAGAGAAGAGAGCTGTTACATTGTGGGGAATTGTAGTCAATTGTAGTCAATGTCATGAAACAAAATGTGTATGAACAGCTGTATGGGAAATGAATTTGCTCTATAAACTTTCACCCAAATCACAATAAAAATTAAAAAAAAAAAAAAGAAATGAAAAGGTGGGTGAGAATGTAATCAATGTTACTGAGATGTACATGTAGAAATTGTTGAATTGGTATATGTTTTGCTGTGTATATTCTCAACAACCAAACAAATAAAGGGGAAAAAAAGCAAAGATCATGTAAACACTATGGATCACCATGGTCTCATCGGCAATCAATCACTGATGGAACAGAACCAGACAGTATCTCGTTCCACTGAGCATGAGGCCACAACAACAAACGTCCCCTGGCTGAGATGCCCTCGACTCCTGGTTGGGACCCTGACAGTCCCAGCTCCCCATTTCCGGAGAGCTCATCCCATCCCAGGCACTTGCCAAGTCGGTCTTTCCTTGTACAACCTCATCCCGCCGTAGAAGGGCCATGCTATTATAGCCTTTCTTAGGATGGGAAGGCAGAGGCTCAGAGAGGGAATGAAGGTTGAGTTCTGACTGGGATTTGAACCCGTCTGTCTGCCTCCTGTGCCCAAGCTCTCCTCATTCAGCCCCCAGCTGCTCCCTCCTCTACCCGACCATGTGGGCCTGGGGTTGCTCTTGTCTCCTGCCGATATTCTGGGAGAGCTCTCTGAGCAAGCTTGGGGCCGAGTCATCCCTATGTGGCTGTGGTGGTTAGGTTTGTGTGTCAGCTTGGCTGGGCCTGGTTGAGTGGCTGGGCAGCTGGTGGTAGTTATTTCCCATGTTGAGACTGGTAATCAACTCCATAGTGGGATCTACCACAAGCAGCTGAGTAGCTGCCTTTGAGAATGTGGTCTGCTTCCTGTATTTAAGAAGTCTTGGGAATGGTCTCTAGCCTATGGCACGCTTGGACCCTGCATGTAGCCGAGTCGTTGTTCAGCAGCCTGCTATGCTCTGCTGACCTTGGGACTTACCACGGACTTAAGTTAATGGCCTGCCGTGTGGATTGGTAACATCGGGACTGTGCCTTTTTACTTGTCAACCTTGGGCTTGTCAGCCTCAGCAGCCAGCAGCTGTCTGAGTGAAGAAACACCTCTAGCTCCAGTGGGCCAGGAGCAGGAGGCAGAGCTGGACCCCAAGGTTGAGGGGCTTTCACCCAGCCCCTAGAGCCTGGCACTTTGAACTTGGACTTAAAGCCTCCAAATTGTAAGAATAAATTCCTGTTTGTTAAAGCCATCCCATTTGTGGTATGTTTCCTGTCAGAGTGGCACTAGGTAACCAGAACAGTGGCCATTGCCTGCCCAGCCAAGTGGGGTCCAGACCTTAGACAGGAATTGATTTTTCAGAGGCCAGAGAGTCACCTTCCCCATTGTGGTCTGAGAGCATCAAGGGAGGAGGGTGCATGGAAACCAAAAGGTACTGAGCAGTCTCTGATCCCAACTGCTTGGTGGCTGTGTGACCCTGGGCCAGCCACTGATCCTCTCCGGGCTGTGTTTGTCTCAGGGGAACAGTGAAGATAAAACAAGACCTCCCGAGTAGGGCTACTGGGAAGGAGAGGAGGGGTTAACAGTGCCTAGCACACAGCATGGATCAGCAGTTCTCAAAGTGTGGTCTGGGGACCCCTGGGAGCTCCCGAGATTTTCAGAGGCTCTGCAAAGTCACAACGATTTTTATAAATCACTGAGATGCTTGTTTCCTTCCTGCCTCTCATCCCCTCCTGAGTGTACAGTGGCATTTCCCAGAGACCATGTGACCTCTTCTCCTGGAACAGATGGGACACAGAAGCAGGTATGAGAACGCAGCTCTCTTCTCTGATGCTAGACATTAAAAGGAATTGTAAAACAGAAAAACAAATCTTTTTGGAAAATTTTTTTTGGAACATATCATTATTTTCATAAAAATATGTGATTTGTGTCAGTATGTAACAGACTGATTATTGTTATTTTTTAAGTGAGTCGATAATTTCAAGATTACTCAGTTTTCATTTTTAATACAGTAAATATTGATGAGTTATTATGCACAGAAACAAAAGTTCTTTGAAGAGCTCAAACATTTTATGACTGTAAAACCAAAACAACCAAACTCAATGCCATCGAGTCAATTCTGAGTCATAGCAATCAACCCCTCTTGGGTTTCTGAGGTAGTAAATCTTTACAGAAGTAGACTGCCCTATCTTCTTTCCATGGAGTGGCTGGTGGGTTTGAACCGCCGACCTTCTGGTTAACAGCCAAATGGCTTAGGCACTACGCCGCCAGAGCTCCTTTTATGAATGTAAAGGGGTCTTTAATCTGGACCAATCAGCACCCTCACGATAAAGGGAGAAAAGACTGAAATTGTCAAGGCTTTCATTTTACTTGGCTCCACAATCGATGCCCATGGAAGCAGCAGTCAAGAAATCAAATGAAATATTGCATCAGGCAAATATGCTGCAAAAAACGTCTGTAAAGTGTTTAAAAAAAAAAAAAGAAGAAGAAGAAGAAAAGATGTCATTTTGAAGATTTAGGTGCATTTGACGCCAGCCATAGTGTTTTCAATCACTTCATATACACATGAAAGTTGGACAGTGAACAAGGAAGAGTGAAGGGAAGTAGAGAGGTTTGAATTACGGGGTCGGTGAAGGAGGCAGAACGTAGCACAGGCTGCCAGAAGAACGAACAACTCTGTCCTGGAGGAAGTACAGCCAGAATCCTTGGAGGGGAGGATGGCAAGGTCTCATCCCACACACTTTGGACCTGTTATTGGGAGGGGCCCGCCCCTGGGGAAGGACATCACGCTCGGTAAAGCACAGGGTCAGTGAAAGACCCTCAAAGACTGACACGGTGGCTGCAACCACGGGCTCACCCATAGCAACCATGTGAGGATGGCATGGGGCCAGGCAGCATTTCATTCCGTTGCACATTGGGTCACTATGAGCTGGATCTGACTCGGCGGCATCTAACGACGACGACAAAAATGGGTCCCAGAGACCCAAACACTGGAGAGCCCTTGGTCCGTGTAAAGTCATGTGATCCCTCACCATCCTGTTCTCATCTATTTCTCTCTCTGCTCATTTGCCTCTGACCCCCATAAGGACAGCATTTTTTTTTTTTTTTGGTCAGTTTTACCCACCTAGAACAGTGCCTGACACACACAGGTGCTCAATAAATATTGGATGCATAGACGAATGAATACACACTAGCTACTGCTGTGATGATTTACAATCAGTCAAACTTTGTTGCCAGACACGGTGCCAAGTACTTTATAAACAAAACCATGCAGGAGGTACACCATAAGGAGTGGAAAAGAGTTCAGGGGCCTGGGCTAGAAAGTTCCCTCCTGGAGCCTCAGTTTCCCTTTGGTAAAAGGAGGCTCACCATAGTCAGACATTGTTCCCGGCACATCAAGACAGGAACTGTCACATCTTAGGAGGTAAGGAGCAACCCCTACCTAGGCTCATACCATCAGTCACTCCACATCAACAGCATGTAAAAGGCACAGGGCAGATGTCTATCTAGGAGCCTAGAAAGAGCAGATGCTGTTTCTAAGAGTCCTTTGTTTCATAAGGGAGACCCTGTTTGCCATGTGTCCTTGGGCCACGTGCTTCACCTACCATGCCTCAGATTCCCTGTCAGTAAAATGGAGCATCATAACAGTACCAACCTCCTAGGCTGCATGGAGGAGTCAATGAGCACTCGGCACAGAGACTGATAGGGGAAACACTCAATGAATGCTGTCATTATTACTCTATGCAAAGCTATTCCTCTACCTCCGGACCTTGGTTTCTCATCTGGGAATCAGGGATCAGACACCAGTGTGCTGTTCATTTATCTACTATTTCTTGGTTCTAATTCCTTCCTCTCCCCTTTGTACCTCTTGCTCTAGGGGTTTTGGCAGCATCAGTTACTACTAACTGGATTACCTCAGTCTTCCCTGTCAGCTCTCCCAATGCTTCCAACACATTTGAAATAAATCCCTGTATTAAATCCTCTCTGTTTGAAATACCTTGAGCAGGATCCAACCTTGACCCAGACACGACTGTGGCATACAGAGCCCCCATCTGGGCCGGCCAGGCCATACCTGCAGCTTCTTGAGCTGGCTGTTGACGGTGGCCAGGTCCCCGCCAGGGTCTACATCTTGCAGCTGGCTCTCCATGTGAAGGAGCTTCTTGTCCAGCTCCGCGAAGCTCTGCACCAGTTGGTCAGCCTTGCTGGCCTCAAAGAGCTGCCGGGCCTTGGCTTGGGTGGTGCTCTCCAGCTCGGCCCAGCACTGCCGGATCTCACCCAGCTTCTTCCGCACCGAGGCTGCCAGCTCCGGCTTCTCTTGCATCAGTTGCTGGCCCTCCTGTCCCAGGTGAGTGGGCGGCAGGAGATGAGGGGAACGAGTGGATGGTGGGGAGGGAGGGATGCAGAAAAACGAGGGGCAACAGTATACAGGGAGAAAAGTAGGGAGAGAGACAGAGGCAAGGAGTTGGAGACACACAAAGACAGAGACATGGAGGATGGGAGCAGACAGGCCAAGAGATGGACAGAATGAAGACATGGAAAGAGAGAGAGAGAGAGAGAGATGGAAGGTGAGACAGCCAGAAACAGACAGACAGACAAAGGCATGGGGAAACACAGAGATTAGGAGAGAAACAGAGAGATACAGAGACACAGAAAAGAAACAAGGAGAGACAGTCAAAGAATAATGGGCAGAGAGACATACACATAGATTCAGAGATGTGGGGAGATAGCCATAAGAGAGACAAGGGGCAAGTTACACAAAGAGAAAGAAAGACAGAGAGAGTGAACTTTTATTAAACTCAGGAGCAAAAAAGGCTAGCTTTGCCACATCCTATCATTTAAGGGCTAGAAGCTGGCCTGGATGGATCCACTTGGTTTAGGAAGGATGTATCCACGGGTGCAAATCTAGGGGTTCAGTCAGAGGGCAAGCAGTTGTGAGGGTTCAGAGCAAAAATCTGCCAAGACTGAAGTCCAGCTTGCTGGCCCAGAGCCAGGTATACTACATTCTGTATTCATCGTTAACAGTGTCATAGTAATCATGGATCATAGGCACCTGGCCTTGGGTTAAGCACATTATATGCACAAGAGCCCAGGGAAGTAGCTCTATTTATTATTCTCTAATTTTACAGAAGAGCAAACTGAGGCTTGAAGAGGTTAAGACATAGACATCATTAAAACCCAAGGCTGTGTGAACCCAAAGTCCACTTTAACCTTGGCCTTCGCAGAGCCACTCATGCTCATCTCCGTGACCTTCCTTCTTAGACGTGTGGAAGGAAGCCTGGTGGGGAAGGATATAGGCAGGGGTGAAAATATTTAACAATCAGGAAGGTATATGGGCACCATTCAGGAGAGATGCTGCCAATTTTACAGATAAGTAAACTGAGGCTCAAAGAGGCGATGTGAATCTCTCAAGGCCACATAGCTAGAAACAGACCCAGAGATGATTTGACCCAGGATAAGGGCATAAGATGAGCTGAATGGCGGTGGAGGGGGTAGGCACTGAGGCGGGAGTTCCCTGGGGGCCCTTAGCACCTGGCACAGGCAGAGGGGCCTTCCGCATCCTCACCCTCTCAATCTTCTCCAGCCACTCCTTGTTCTGAGCCAGCTCAGCCATGAACGCCTGGTGCCGGAGCCATCTCTTATGTAGCTTGTGGCCGTCTTCTCGCGTGCCATCCCGAGCCATCAGCATCTTCTCATGGATCCAGCCATCCAGCTGTGTAAGACCAGGAGGGGCCCCGTCACAGCTCTCTATCCAACCTGCCATGGCTCCCCAGCCCATGATCCCCACCACAAGGGCCTGTTTCAGAGCCTGGGCTACTAGTACTTTGCAAGTGAGGCATTTACTGGGGTGGGGGG
>NW_006921686.1:9391382-9392779 GCF_000298275.1 Orycteropus afer afer
CTACTTCCATAGTGATACCACCTCAGAAACCCAAGGGAGGCCCACTATGAGTTGGGTCCGACTCAATGGCAAATAACCACAATAAGGGATCAAATGAAACCACCATATCTAGCCCCAGTCCCCCAAAATAGCCAGATTAACCCCTCAAATACTTTCCTAACTAGTGCCAAATCTAGCTCCTTCTAAATCAGTCCCTCAATCTGGGGTCAATCCATACCCCACAACTTAGAACCATCTCCCCAATGAGAGCCCACATGATTCCCCAAAACCAGCCCTGGGACTCCAAAACCAGTTTCCCAAACCATGACCAATCCTAGCCCCCAATCAAAGCGAGTCCCCAAAATACAAGCAATAAGGCTGCCTTTTGGATCCCCAAACTAGCCTACCCAAAAATCTAGCCCCAGACTCCTCAGTACACATCTCCTAGGTTGGTCCCCCAAAAAACTAAAGCCACTTCAGTCCCCCTACTCACCAACAAAACCAATCCCTCAAAATGCAAGCATCAGGAGAGGGCCCCTCCCATTACCCTGGAGAGGACCAATCACAAGGCTGCTTTCTGAGTTTCCCCCCCCAAAAAAATTTATGAGACTTGTCCCCCACCAAGCTCCTAATTGATGACCAGAGGAACACTCTGTTCCTTCCCCTCATCCCCCTCGGTCCTCCTCCCTCCCGCAAAAAAAAAAAAACAAAAACCCATAACTCGTTGGTCCAGCGCTCCCGGGAGGCAAATGCAGTCATTGCCAAGGACAAATCCCAAGCTGGCCAAACTCCACCCAGCGGCCCCTGAGCGGAAGCGCCCCAGGGGTCTGGGGCAGCTTCAGACTCCCCCACACACACATACACACACATTTGTCAAGGCAAGTGCAGAACCCTCCAACTCAAGTCAAAGGCTTCCCCTACGCAGGGAAGAGTCCACCAACGGCAACCACGGCCTCCCAGTCAAGGCAAACCCCTAGAGACTGTACCCCACCCCCACAGTAAAGTGCCCCCAAACGGTGATTGCCCCCACCACCTAAGGCAAAGCCCAACAACCAAAAGAGACCTTCCAAAAATCAGATTTACTCCTAAACCCAGAGCAAATACAGGGTCCTCACCACCCAAGGCAGAGCCCCCCCCTAAAAGTGATTCACCCCATGATCCAAAGCTAATACAGAGACCCCCCTAACACTGAGAGTCCCTCAACCTTGGGGAAGAATCCCAGTCCGTGGTCACCCAGAGAAGAGACCCCTAGAAAGGGTGAGACCCTCTGGACCCCAAAGGCATTCCACACTCCTCCAGGAGTAGCCCTGGAAGTTCCCTCCCCTCCGCCTCCTCCCCCTGGGCCCGGCCCCTCAGTCCCGCCCGCACCAGCACCGCGGACAGCTCCCGGAGTCCCTGCCCCTCCCCCAGGGCGGGGG
>NW_006921686.1:9393314-9399105 GCF_000298275.1 Orycteropus afer afer
ACCGGTCCATCTCCAATGGCGAGAGCCCCAGGCCACCTCAGCTGTGTAAAGGTGGAGGCTATGGGACGGGTGTCTAGACCATCTGAGTTCAATCCAGAACCATCTCCCATGGTCTACCCTATTTTTGTGAGAATAAGGATATGGGGGGCCCCTTGTGCATTTCATATTTGGGGAGGATAACCTCCTACGGGAGGGGGATCACCATGGAGAGGGCCGAACCATCTTTAATTGGGGGAAGGGTAGGACAGGGACCATCTTTGGTTGGGAAAACAGGTACTACATCATTACAGGGTATTGGGGGGGAGGAGAGATGCTGGGACAGACGGAGGAGCCTGAGGCCGGGACCAACTCTGCGGGTTAGAAAAATGTTCACTGGACCATGTCTAATGGGCTCTTATGTGGCTGGAGTCCAAAACAGTTTCTGATGGGATGTAGACGAAGGCGGGGTAGCAGCCAGACTCCTGAGGTCGCCCCCCCACCGTAATGCAGAAAGGGAGCTAAACCCTGTCTGATTTGTGTGATCATCTTGATTCGTAGACATCTTTAGAGGGGCAAAGGCTCGGTTCAGGACCACCTCCGACAGAAGGAACGCTCTGGGCTCCGATCCACGCCCGCTAAGCCCTGTCCTCTCTTCCCCAGGCAGGGATCATCTCACACATCCCCAGAGAGAAAGGTGAGATCAGCGCGCGTCCCCGCGGGACCCCCTAGGCGCGGGGACGCGCCGTTGCCAGGGGCATCAGAGGCCCCTCCCTCCTTCCCCACCGGCCGCGTGGGCGGTGTGGGAACTGCAGAGCATGCGCACTGGGGCAGGGCTTCGCGCGCCTCCTGGCGGTACAGAGGAAACATCGCTCCACGACCCACTTAGACGGGGCGTCCCCGCCCCCACCGCGCATCAAACCGGGAGTTCTCCGCTCCCTAGGAAAGGGGGCGTCACTGCCCCCGGCGCGGCTGCAGTCCTACCTCGTGGCAGTCTCGGAGGAAGTGCTGCAGTCCCAGTTGGTCGTGTAGCTTCTGCATCCATTGCTGAGCCCGCAGCTGGTTTTCTTGGCTCCTGGGGATGAGAGAGCGCTAGGCGGAGGGCCGTGGCAGGGGACGGGCAGTAGGGCTGTGAGGGCATCGGGCTGCGTAGAGGTAGGGGAGCTTAGGACACGAGAGAGAGGAGGGGTAGAGATCAAGGTGGGGGTGAAGGAGACAGGTAGCCTGGGAGGGGCAGAGCCAGGGGCAGAGAGAGATGAAGAACAGAGGGAAATAGAGGCAGAGGCCAAAGAGAGGCCTGGACAGAAACATACTTCATGCACATACAGATACACACAGGCTCAGAGACAAAGAGTTAAACAGAAACAGCCAAGGTAGTGAATGACAGAGACCCGAAGAGAGAGAAAGAGACAGTGGCTGAGAGACAGAGAGAGACACAAAGAGGCAGAGACCTAGGGAGACAGGGCGAGGAATGGGGCGGGGGGAGCAACAGAGACAGAAAACAACACGGAGCAGCCATGCTCAAATGTCACCTCAGTGGGTCCCGCCTGACCACCCCCCAACACTTTCTGGCTTTCTTTGCCTCCTGGATTTTCTCCTTAGGACTCATGACTTGTCTAACACACTAGATATTTTACTTATTTATCTTATCTCCCTCCCACTGTGATGTCATTCCACGAGAGTAGGTATTTTTTGTATTTTACACAGCTGTACCCCCAATACCTAGAAAAAGGGCCTAGCCCATAGTAGATGCTTAATATATATGAATGAATGAATGAATGAGTGTGTCAATTAATGCAAGAGAGACACAGAGGCCAAGAGAAAGAGAAATGAAGGAAACAGAAGTGTCTGGAAAAGGCAAAAAGAGTCGAGCAAGAAACAGGGTAGGGAGAAGCAGAGAGGGAGAGAAAAATGCATACAGAGAAGGCAGGAAGGGGAGAGAGAGAAGGAGGGAAAGAGACAGAGTGTGAGAGAAAGTTACAGGGGAAAACTGAAGACAAGGAACAGGAAGGGCCAGAGACAAGCTGGCAAAGTGGTGACTCCCTTCTGCTCCACCCACAGCCCCAGCCACGGGCCAGCAAATGCTTCTGACATGGAAATCAGTGCTTCCAGGCCTTGAAGTCAAGTGTCAATCCTAGGGATGAGTAGAATCCCTCCAGTCTCCAACAGGGCAAGAAAACAGGCAGGGTTCAAATCATGGTTCTGTCGCTTCCTGCCCATGACCCTGGGTAAGTCAATTCCCTCTCTGAGCCTCCCTGCAAAATGAAGATAAAACCAGTTCCTCCCACACATAGCCGGGCCAGATTCCAGGCCAGGTGAGGCACAGAGAGGCTACGTGACTCATCTCAAATCTCACCTGGGGAGGGCTGGAGCTGGGACTAGGACCTGGGCCTGCCTGACCCTAGGGCCCCAGCCCCTAACTCTGGCATGTTTCTTCCCCTCCTCCAGGTGTGGAATGGGAGCCCTGGTGGTTAAGTGCTAGGCTGCCAGCTGAAAGGTTGGTGGTTCAAACCCACCAGCTGCTCCGCAGGAGAAAGATGTGGCAGTCTGTGTCTATAAAGATTTACAGCCTGGGAAACCCTATGGGCAGCTCTGCTCTGACCTTTAGGATGGCTAAGAGTTATAATTGGATTCCACGGTGCAGTGTAGTAAATTACTTAGTATGGCTTTTCTACCCATAAGTCATTGTAAACTCAGTGGTGGAATGAGCAACTGAGGAGCTGATTGTAAATGTTATCCAAGTGGAGTATTTCTGTTGGGCGTGGCACAATATAATGTTCTGGGAGGTGCCCACTCTCTCTCAGGTGCTTAGAGTTCTGATGCTATGATTGGCTAGTTTGACCACCCTGCCGGGCTCAAAAGGAGGCCTCCTAGAGGCAGAACTCTCTCTCTGATTGCTGGTTGAGGAAGACGTGATGCCAAAAGAGACACGCGCCCCTGAAAGAGACAGGCGTTGCTGGGAAAGAGATGCAAGAGACACGCATCGCTGAGTGAGACACCGAGGGACCAGTGCTGCTGGGGAAGACTGTGAGAGACTGCTGGCCGAGGGACGGTGGGCTGGGAGAGAGACTGAGCATTTTTCTTGAACTTGAGTTGTAGCTTGGTGCTTCCCTAATAAACCTTGTAATCTGTGAGTTCTGTGTGGCCACTGCAGTGAATTATCGAACCCAGGAGAGAGGTGGTGGGTGCCTTGGGAGGAACGGTTGGTGAAAGGGCTGGAGGGAGGCAGCATGTCTGGCCTTGCAGTAATAGGCCTTGGGTTACTGCTGGTAATCCTGCCTTCCCCTTGTAGGGTTAGAGGAGGTCAGAACATGTGGCCTCCTTGTCGTTTTTGCACACGGCAATGGGTTTTTTTGGTCTGGGTGTGGAAAACTCTCCCCCCATGTTGGATGTAGTTATTACACCCATAGGTTGAAATGTGTGTCTCTAGAAAAGTAAATAAGGAGCTCTGGTGGCACAGTACCTAAGGCATTTGACTGCCAACCAGAAGGCTGACGGTTCAAACCCACCAGCTGCACTGCAGAAGGAAGATGAGGCAATCTACTTCCGTAAAGATCTACTGTGTTGGAAACCCAATGGCAGTAGCTATGAGTCAGAATTGATGGCAGTGTTTTGTTTTGTTTTTCTTTTTCAGTTGGACAAGTAAATGGAGTCCCTGGGTGGCTCAAATGGTTAAGCTCTCAGCTGCTATACCAAAGGCTGGCAGCTCACACCCAGAGATGCTCTGGAGACAGGCCTGACAATCCACTTCTGAAAGGTCACAGCGTTGAAAACCCCATGGAGCAGTTCTGCTCTGTGCACATGGGGTCGCTGTGTCGGAATGAACTTGGTGGTAATTAACAACAACAACACACAAGTAAATAACTGGGACCTGGGTGGGGAACAGGGATCAGGTCTGTCCCAGCATAAGTCTGGGGCAGACATGCCCTCTGAGCTCCCCAAGTCTTGCTGAATTCCCTCATCCCAGCCCCGAGCCCTGTGCCTACATTCCCCTGGTCCCAGCCTTGACTATCTGGGCTGTCTTTGTCAGATACTGTGTGAGCTCTGTGAGTGCTGGCATCATATTCTGTCCTGGGCATCAATGTATCCCCAGCACCGTCCCACACAAGGCCCTGTACCTGTTTAACTGACTGACAAATAAATGAGTAAACAATAGAATAAAAAGAGCAGTTAATTAATGACTGTCAAAAGCAATGAGGTTGTGACTCATGGAATGAACAGTCATCCCAGTTCCTCCTCACTGCTCTTCTGACAGCAGGTGCTCAGGAAACGTGGGACAGAGGAAAGAAGGGCCCAGGCTGGAGCTGAGACACGAGGTGATGAGTTTGCCTACTCAGGACCAGAATCCCCATGAACGTTTCCTTTAGAAACCTCCAAGGAGCTCTGGTGGTGTAGCAGCTAAGGATTTGGCTACTAACTGAAAGGTCAGTCGTTCAAACCCACCAGCCGCTCTGTGGAAGAAAGATGGGGCTGTCTGCTCCCATCAAGATTTACAGCATTGGGCATGGACTTGTTGCCAGTGAGTTTGGCCTTGACCCAGATGAATTTAGGAGAAAACGACACCTGAGCCCAAGGACGGATTACCCAATAAGCAAGGTATGCACGTGCTTGGGGCATCAACAAAACAGGGTGCCAGCTGTCCACAGCAAAGACCCATAGATGCCAAGCAGACAGGACACAAGAAAAAGCAACTGGCACAGTGGAAGGGAACTGGCAGGGCACTGAATGGAACTGATACCAGCTCCAGTGTGTGAGGATGTGCCAGTCCGAGTGAACTTCACGCAGGGTCACCAGGGCACCCACACCCAAGGTTGTGTAAGCTACGAGGCCCCTACCACTTCAACACCTTCACTGACATCTGTCTCCTATGGTCCCCTCCTGTGTAACTGAAAGTCCCTCCCTCGGCAGGTCTCTTGGGAGTATACGATTTCTTAGTAAACAAGAGGTGGGGGTGGGCTGTCGAGTCTAACTCTTGCTACATTCACCCCGTATGCAAGTGGATCCAACATAAGCAGTTACTGGGCAAGGATTATTATATTAATAGATAGTGGGTCTCTGATCCATTTTGAGAGAATTGTCTCATCCATCATGGATAGCTAAGACACACACACACACATAAGCGTGTACATGTACATATATGACACATATCCCATTTGAATGCATGAGTAAACACAGGAGGGGGCACCACAGATTTATCAGTGCAGGGGGCTTCTCCATGCCTTAATCCAGCCCTGCCTGAGCCCCAGGGCCGGGGGTGGGGGTGCTGGTGGAGTGATAAGATCTGCTTTCCATCAGCAGACTGGAAGACAGAAGGAGGCTTTGGGCCCTCTCTAGCCTGGATCATTCTAGAGAATCAGTGAGGAGGGAGCTGGATCACCCGGAGGGGCAAAAACACTGACAATGACCGCTGGAAGGGATGTTAGCAACGGGCCTGAGAGGGCTAGGATTCTTGGGGGAGGGGTCTGTTTTGTTCAGGGCCTGGAACAGTGCCTGGCACACGGCAGTGCTCATAACCATGTGCGCTTGGCTCCTGACTGCATAGACAAGACACAGAGCAGTGGGAGAGACAGATGGTGGCAGACGCAGAGACCCACACGGCGCAAGGGAAGCATGAAAGACGCAGAGAGACACACGCACCACGCCACGCACACTCTAGGTGCTTTCTGCAGGGGACTGGGTTAGCTGGACAGGCCCTGCCAGAACAGCAGGGCTGATGCATCCAGAGCCCTTAACAATCCGCCCGGCTCGCGCACGGTGGGGGCCAGCGTGGGGGAGAAACGTGCCACTGGACATCCCTCTGTACCTTTTGAATTTA
>NW_006921686.1:9399628-9408033 GCF_000298275.1 Orycteropus afer afer
GCCTCCTGGGCCTGCTCTCCGTAGGCGTTCCCCTGCCTCAGCAGGCCCTCGGCAGCCTGCACGGCCACCTGCATCTTTTGCTGGTTGAGCTCCATCGTGGTGAGAAAATCCCGGTGCCTTTTCAACGCTTCCTCCACTGACTCCACGGTGCCCGGGAGCTCAGGACCCGACAGTGCCATCTCCTGGGAAGGGGGTGGGGGGTGCACAGGTCAGTCGCTCTCCATTCCTGGCACCTGGCTTGCCACGAGTCTCCGCCCCCTTGCTGCGCTCTGGCTCTCAGACGCTCATGCACCATCCCACCTCAGGGCCTGTGCCCATCTCTGCCTGTCAGTCCCTCATCAACCTCCACCCCGGCCATACCCCTTCACCCTGCTTCATAATTCTTAATAGCATATTTCTGACTTAATAATATAGATACATTTACTGTTCACTGTCTCCTCCCCCCTCCCACATACATCTTAGAATGTCAGCCACAGGAGGGTGGGGTTCTGTGTTTGATCTCCTGAAGTGCGTCCAGCCCCAGAATAGTGCCTGGCACAGAGGAAGCCACTCAGTAGATATTTGGTTAATTGATGAAAGACTGAACTGGGTGCTGTGTGGCTTTAGGGAAATTCTTTCCCTCTCTGGGCTTGGTTTTCTAACTGGTAGAATGGGTGAGTCAGAAAGGGTCTCTCAAGGCTGCCTCAGCCCTGATATTTAGTAACCTCAGGATTCTAGGGGCTGCCCTCCCCACCCCGCCAACTGGGCTAGGTTCCTTTAGCTAACCCTTTCCAAGGAAATCCCCAAATGCTAATACCTGCTTTTGGACAATCTGAAAACTGGGCGCTCTAACTTGCCCAAATCCTCAAACTTGAATCCCTTTCTCAAATGATATATGAACTGAATCACTTGTCACCAGAGAACCATCACAATAGGTTTCGCAAGCCACAAACACATGTACCCTCTCCACAGAACCCACAAATTGTCATCCGCAATAATAAAGGTCATTTGCATTTTGCCTCCCACCTAGTCCACTATCACTCACTGACTCTAACAGTCTCTCACCCTGGGTCATCCACCCTCATGACAGCCTCTGTTCTCCACCCCAAGACCTGTGAATCCTATCAGCCATCACGAATTAATGTCAATACTCATTTCTTTCTGGACAACCCATAAATCCGGTATGCCACTCTAATAAACATTAAAACCCCACTACTCACTCGGGATAGTCCACAAACTATTCAGTTACCCCAGATAAGACCCATTATAATCCTCAAACTTTGTTACACACATGCCCATACACGCTCACTCTGGATGGTCCTCAAACATACCAGATCACCTCTCAGTTCCTACCCACCTTAGATAAGCTACAAAGCCAGTGGTCCTGTAAACACCACCACCACCTCTTCTCTCCCCCACCGACGACTTTCTCCGTCCCAACGATTCCCCGCCCCCACCTTTCTGTACCGCCAACCGCCGGAGCATCCCCAAGCAGGCACCTGGTTACGAAGCACAGCGAGCGCCTGGCGCAGATCGCGCAGGAAGAGCTGGTAGACGTGCGCCTGCACCAGCGCCTCCCTGCGCGCCTCCCAAAGGCCCAGCAGCTTGTGCCAGCCGAGCTCGAGGTGCGGCAGCCACTCGTCGAGCGCCAGGCCCGGGCCCAGCTCGGCGCCGTCCGCAGCCAGCAGTGCCTCGCTGGCCGCCACGATGCGCGCATAGTCCTCCTCGCGCTGGTCCACCTCCTCCTTGAGCGAAGCGTGGCGCGCCAACAGCGCATCCGCCTCTTCCAGGCTACTGGGCAGGGGCCCCTCGTCGCCTCCTGCTGCCTCCTGGGCGCGCACCAGCCAGTCCAGGAAAGCGTCCAGGTCGTGCAGGAAACGCTGCAGGCGCCCGGCCGCCGCCACCGCCTCGCCGCAGGCTTGAGCCGCGCTTGCCAGCGCGCCCCACTCGGTGCTCAGCTCTTCTGCGCCCTGGCGCAGCCGCGCCTCCTGCGCGGGAAAGCGCGCGGCCAGTAGGGCTGCCTCCTCCTGGAGAGCTGCTTGGCGTGGCTCCAGCGCTTGCAGAGCCGCCTCCAGGCCGCTAAGGCGCCACTGCAGGGCGCCGCCAGCGCGGGGCGCACTCTCCACCGCCCGCCGCTTCTCGCGCACCTGGGCACGCACCTCAGCCACCTCCAGCACGTGGTTCTCCACCAGCAATACCGCGCTCATCTCCTCTTTGCGCTGTTCCACCAGTTCCACGATGCGGTTCCACCTACCCAAAGGAAGGAGGGAGGCTTGAGGAGGGCAGGGGGTGGTTCTTGGGCGTGAAGGGCGGGGAGACGGAGGATCCAACCCAAGCCCCAGCCACCTAAGCACCGTGTGACCTTGGAAAGTCACTTCATCTCACTGAGCCCCAGTTTCTGTAAAATGGAACCCTAGCCGGGCCATTTGCTCAGAGCAGCCATTGGCAAAGTGTAATCCCACCCAGATCCAAATTATATTCACAACAACACTAAGGCATTATACGCCTGTTCACTCATTCCCTCCCAAGTGTACCAGGGAGTCTTCCAAGCAGCCTGATACAGAACCATAAGTGAACATCCAGCTGCCTTCTCTTAAGCCAGACTTTAAAGAGATTTGGAAAAATGTCAAAACAATGCCCCTCTTCTCACTACAGTTTTTGTTTTGAAAAATAGTTACTTTTCATTTAAAAAAAAAAAAAGTTACTTATGTCGTAATAGGTTCATTAGTGTGATTTTGAAATGATTTAATAAACATTTTCCATTCTTTTTTGGATAAAGTTGATGGATAGCACCACATAAACAAAAGCTCTTTGCGGTTTCCAGTGGTTTTTGAGAGCGTAAACTGTTTGAGAACTGCAGGCTTATAACATCAGGTACCATGCTGGGGCCAACAGATGTTTATTGAGCATCTACTATGAGCTGAGTGCTGAGGATAAAATGGTACAAAAGCAAAATCTGTTCTATTTCAAATTAAATTAATGGAAACAATTCTGTACTGCTCCGTGCCATGGGGAGTGACATTCCTTCCCTGGGTCCCAGTTCTCCTTCTTAGGCAGTGTGTGATCGAGGTTACCAGCACAGACTTGGAACCAGACGGCTTGGAGTCAAAGCCGAGCTCTGCCACGTCTTCTCTGTTGGACCTTTAGCAAGTGACTCTGTGCCTTGATTTCCCCATCGATAAAATGGGCACAATCACAGGACCTACTTCAATTATGAAGTGCTTCAAGTAGTGCCTGTTTTCTATGACTACTGAGCGAGGACAATCTTTAGGACCTGTCTGGCCCTTTACTGCCTTGGCTGTGCTCCGTCTCTGGAAGGCGCTAGACTCTCCCTCCATACACACTTCCCGTGGCTGGTTCCTTCCCATCCCCTTGAGGGCCCAGCTCAGAAGACTACTTTCTGACCACAAGATCTAAAATCACTCCTCATCCCCGGTCATTATGACCTCCACCAGGTTATTCTCCTCTCTTTCCTGCATAATCCTTACAAAACAAAAACAAAAAACCAACTCACTGCCATTGAGTTGATTCTGACTCGTACCAACTCCCATTGAGTTTCCGAGGCTGTAAATCTTTATGGAAGTAGATCACCTCATCTTCCTTCTGTGGAGCAGCTGGTGGGTTTGAACTGCTGACCTTCTGGTTAGCAGCCAAATGCCTTATCCATTATGCCACCAGAGCTCCTTCTAGTCCTTACCAGTCTCTGTAAATATCTTGTTCATTTATCAGTTTATTGTTAACTGGCTCTCTGATCCTCTAGGACAGACATACCCCAAGGGCAGAGACAGGAAACTAGCCAGGGTCAAGTTCTGCTCTGGCCAAACAGTGACCATATGACTTTAAGTAAATCATTTTCCTTTCCAACCTTCAGTTTCCTCATGTGGAGAGTGGGGATAATGATAATGTCCACCTCACAGAATGGGTCTGATCTCAATAAATAATATAAATCACTATTGCTGGGGTTGTTATCTTTTTAGGTCCTGATACTTTGGAACTATGCAGGGTACAGAGGCTTTGAAAACCTTGGATACTGGGATCTTACAGCACAGCCTAAGAGCACAGTCTTTGGGCTAAGACAAGTCTAATTTCAAGTCCAGGCTCAGCTGCCTAACTTGCCGTGTGACCCGAGCCAACATCTTGGTCTCTCTGAGCCCCAGTTCCCTTCTTTCTAATACAGGGTAATTCCTATCCCATTGGTTTGCTGGGAAGAACTGAATGAACATATAGATAAAGAGCCCAAACCCTAAATTCAGACAGCTGGGTTTGATGCCTACTTGCTGGATTTGAGCAGCCTAGGGTATGGATTTCACCTCTCTCTGTGTCAGTGTCTTCATCTATGAACCCCACCTACACTAGGGAAACAGGAGGTAGTGCTCCAGGGAGGAGGGTGAAGAGGTATTAATTTGTTGTTATTTTTAATAAATTTTGAATTCTGAAGGCTGTACTATGAAATTGAGATGTTGGGAGATAAAACAAGATAGGTCAAGTACTTGGAAAAATTCTTGGCAGATAGTAGATACTCAATAGTTTCTGAACAAATAAATAAATAGCCAACTGAAATGTATTGTATCCTTATTTTACCACATCATCACTAGCACTGGGTATTACTGTGTTTTCAAGATTTTGCTGATTTACTAGATGACTGTTATTTTCTCCAGGGTTTGAGATTACACATGTTTGATTTCCATAGTTGAGTGAATGAGGAAGGGACCGATAAGAAGAACCTATGTCGGATACGAGGAAGGACTTGCAGCTCAGGCCCCACCTACCTGCTATTGAGGTGGTCCTGGCAGGAGCGCACCTCGTCTGAGCTGGGGTGGCCTCCTTCGACCAGCTTCTGGACCGTGTGGTTCACATCCAGGACACGGCCCATCAGGCTATTCATCTCCTGGTCCAAGCTCTCGAATCTGCAGGAGGAGGATGGAGCTGCTCAGAGGCCTGGACCTTGGGACCTTGCCCATTTCTTGACTTCAGTGAAACTGCCTTCTGGCCTCCTCCGTACTGTCTCCCCTTCTCTGGTTCCTTTATTGGCTCCCTCTTCTACACAGCTCCTAAATGTTAGCTTCCTCAGGGCTCTTTCTTGCGCTTCCCATGACCCACTCCCTGAGCTGTCCCACCTTTCCCCACAGCCTCAATCTTCACCCCTGTACCTATGGCCTCCACAGCTCAGTTTTCTGCCTCAAATGCACTTCTTCTGAACCTGTCTCCAACCTCAACGCCTGCTGCATGTCCCCTCCAGGCCCCTCATAGCCACTGTGACTCAAACTAACCTCAGCATCAAGGCTGTCTCCCTCTGGGTCCCCATCTCAGGGACAGCCTTAGACCAGAACCCTGGGCCTCATCCTGGACACCCCTGCCTCAGTTGGTCAGTCTCCATGGCTTGTCCACATGGCCTCCTGAGTATCTCTCCCATCTGCCCACAGCCCTGCCCTGGTCCCCCTGTCTCTGCTACCTGAGTCCCCACCCGGCTGCCTCTCTGGGCTCCCAGCCACCACTTTCACCCCCTCCAACCCACACAGGGAGATCATTTTTAACCCAATCATGATCATCCCTGGTTTACACCAATGTCAAGGACTCTCGCTTGGATGACTGTGAGTGTGCTAAGGGCAGGGACTAGGCCTATGTTCCCAGAAATGCCCAGCAGAAGTCATAGAACTAAGCAGGCCCTCAATAAACTGCTGTTGAATGGATGGTGGACAAGATACTCAGGAAGAGAGGTGCAGAGGGAGAAAGACATTGTCCATCGACTCAAGCAACAACTCCTTACTAAGTTGGCCAACAGGCAAACGAGTACAGTTGGCCCTCCCTATTGGTGTTCCCCACCCGTAGGTTCAACCAACTGCAGATGGCAAATACTGGGTGGGAGGAGGGACAAAAACAAAAGCAATCAAGCGGTCAAAGCACTCTCTCGAAGCTTAAGAGAGATTGCAAAGTGCTATTTCTATATTATTTGCATTTATTAGATATTATAAGTAATCTGGAGACATTTGCAAGGACGCCTGGCAGTGCATGGTTAAGCTTTCCATTGCTAACTGAAAGGTCTGCAGCTGGAACCCACTAGTAGCTGGCTCCGTGAGGCAAAGATGAAGCAGTCCACTTCTGTAAAGTATAAAACCAAAAAACCAAACTCACTACCCTCAAGTCAGATCTGACTCACAGCAACCCCTCCTTGGGTTTCAGAGGCAGTATCAATACGGAGGTAGATTGCCCAACCTTCCTTCCCAGGAGTGGCTGGTGGGTTTGAACCGCCAGCCCTCTGGTTAGCAGTCAGATGCCTTAGGCACTAGCTACCAAAGTTTACAGCCTTGGAAATCCTGAGGCAGTTCTACTCTGTCCTCTAGGGGCGCTGTGATACGGTCGTCAATCCATCGTAGTGGGTTTGGTTTGAGCTTTGCTTTCATAAAGATTTACAGCCTTGGAAACCGTATGGGGCAGTTCTATTCTGTCCTCTAGGGTTCCTACAAGTCAGAATCGCCTCAAAGTCAATGGGTTTATTTTTGTTGTTGAGATGATTTAAAGGGTGAGACAGGATGTGTATACGTTATATGCAAATACCATGCCATTTCATACAAGGGGCTTAAGCATGCACGGATTTTGTTGTCCCCGGGGTCCTGGAAGCAAGCCCCCTCTGATAATGAGGGATGACTATAGATAATACATCCAAAACCTAAAACCATCGCCACCCAGTCGACTCTGACTCATAGCAACCCCCATTGGGTTTCCAAGGCTGTAAATCTTTATGGACGTAGATTGCCTTAATCTTCCTCCCGCAGGTGGGTTTGAACCTCCGACCTTCTGGTTAGTAGCCAAATGCCTTACCCACTACGCCACCAGACTTCCTTAAATAACACATCATGGGACGCTAAATCAAGGCAAGGGGAGAAACAGTAACAAGGGTTGGGGCTATTGTATTGCTAGGGAGGTGTGACTCATAACAGCCATTTGTTCACTGAACAAGTATTTAATATCAGATCAAATTTGCGCAAGGCATGGAGAGGCCCAGGGAAGGGTGGGGGTGGGGGATTCCCCACGAGGGAGCTCAGGCCGCTGATCTGTGCCAGGAAGCCTGGTGGTAATAACAGCAAACGCTCTGAATGTCCCCTGAACCCCCCGGGCATTGTGTTAAGCGCTACATTTATTACGCACCGCACGTCTGTGAAGTAGGGACTGGTATCATCCCCGTTTCACAGGCGAACTGCGGTTCAGAGACAAGAGGCAAGTCGCGTGCCGAATGTTACAAAGTTCCTTAAGGGTGAGGCAGGGACTGGAGACCCTGCTTTCAGGTGAGGAAACGGGAACTGTTGAACCAACGAAGGAGAGACTAGCTGTGTGAGAAAAAGGACGCAGGAGTCCCCCTCTCCTCGTCCCACAAAAGCGCGCGCTCACCGGTGCTGCACCACCTCCACGTCGTCCAGTGAATCGGGAACGCGCATGGCAAGCAGCCACTGCTCCTTCTCGCCTATCCACAGCTCGCAGGCGTGCACTTCTCCAAACATGCGGTAGACAGCGAGCGCATCGCGCAGCCACTGGCGCCGTAGCGCGGCCACTTCGGTCACCTCGGCGAACAACTGCTCGGCTTCCACCACACGCACTTGCAGCGCCACCACCAGAGGCCCGGCACCACTGGCGCCCCCTAGTGTTGCTAACTGGCGCCGCAGGCCGCCCACGGACCCGCGATGCGCCTCCACCTCCGTCGTGAGCGCGCGGTGCTGGCGCGCCAGGCGGCGGCTTGACGCTTCGTCGTGACCGAAGTCGCCGGCAACTGCCAAGCGGTAGGCGTCGCGAAGCCAGTCCAGGAGCCCGTCGAGGTCAGCGCTGAACTGGTGCAGCGCCCGTGCCTCCTGCAGCCGCCGCTCCCGCCGCGCCACCGCCTCTTCGAGCCGCTGCCAGCGACGCCGCGCGCTTCCCGCGCGCTCCGCCAGGCCCACCAGGTGCACCGTCTCCGCGCCTGGGCCCACGGTGCCGCCGGCCGCAGCCAGCTCCTCGCCGCAGCGCAGCGCCTGCTGCAGCAGCGTCCGCCGCCCACCCAACTCGCCCTGTAAGATCTTGTGCTGCGCCAGCAGGCGAGCGGTGCTGGGCAGGTCGTGCGCGCCGCCCGCCGTGCCCGCCGCTCCCACCGCGCTGCCGCCACTGGAGGCCTCCAGGAGGCGCTCTTTGTCGCGTGCCCAACTCTCAGCCTCGTCCAGCTCCTGCAGCAGTGCCCACAGGCTGCGAGACGCCTCCAGTTCCGCACGCCGCCGCGCCGCCTGCTCTTGGAGTTCGCTCAGACAGCCGTGAACGTGGTTCACTCGGTTGCAGATGACCTGAGGGTCGCAGGGCTGGTAGCCTGGGCCAAAAGAAGGGACGAATCTGGAATTGGACATAGGCCAGGGAGGTGTCCAAGAAAGGGTAGTACAGATTACCTGTCCCGTCCTTGGCCTGACTTA
>NW_006921686.1:9408483-9435451 GCF_000298275.1 Orycteropus afer afer
TATCTCTACAGAAGCAGATTGCCCAATCTTCCTTCCAAGGAGTGGCTGTGGATTTGAACTGCCAGCCTCTGGTTAGCAGTCAAATGGCTTAGGCGCTACGCCACCAGAGCTCCCCAGTAGGGCCCACAGCAGTAGCCTAATGATTTATTGATTAATGATGGATGGAAAGTGAAATTCAGAGAATCTCAGAATCTCTATACTTTAGTGTAAATTGTGTTTTCACTGGTCCAGACAGAACTGCTCCCCCCGAAGCCATATTTCTGGGTTCCCTCTCTCACCCTCTGTTACTTTCTCTAGTAACCCTAGTGATGACCTGAATCCCTTTTTTCTTCAAATATTCCATGTTCCTCCCAGATCTCTTTGTGACTAGAGAACTGTACAATTAAGGTAATGGGTCACAAGTGGTATTTCTTTAATGGAATGGAATGGAATGAATAGAAAATACCAGAACGCCACCCAAGAGCTACAGGAAAGTACTGTTTTATCAAGCCTTTGTGTCATGGATGCCGGGTCATGATGTTAACATCTTTCTTATTGGGTCAAGAGAGTGTGAGAGACACTGCCCTGGACAGAATGGAATGGAATGTAGGTTTCTGTAAATCTGGACATGACCTTGTTCTAGTTGTTGTTGTTAGGGGCTGTCAAGTCTGCGCTGACTCCTAACGACCCTGTGTACGACAGAATGAAGACGCTAACTTATACTGACCCAAACACCAAGGCATCTGTCAAAAGGCTCTCACATAATCCAGCCCTAAGGCTGACAGAGTACCATTTACTCCTTATAATCATCCTATGAGGCCAATAGCCCTATTAGCCCCATTTTACAGGTGAAGAAACTGAGGCTCAGAGGAGGGGAAGTTGGTTTCTAGGACCAGCTAAGAAGTGGTAGATCAGGAGGCTACACGCTGGCCCCCTCCTCAGGTAGTGCTGCCTCCCATCACCATGGCAACACATCCACCCCCCCCACACACACACACACTCACCCCATGTGCTACTGGTTGTCAGCAAGTGTCAAGATCTCACAATGAAAAGACCAAGGGGAGAGCCTCCTGGGACAAATATTTCTAAGTTGAAGGAGAGGGTCCCAACAGCTTCCCACGGGGCTGTGATGTGGATGAGAGGAGGCTTAGTGAGATCAGGATGTCCACACTGGGGCTGGGACAATGTCTGCTCTAAGGATGTGGCCCAGTCTCGTGGGAGACTTCTCCACTGTCCTGCAAGCAGACGCGCTCTTCCTTCTCAAAGGATATGCCAGGAGGCCTAAGGTCTATGGCCGAAGAAGGAGACAGACCTCTAAGTGGAGTGAAACAGAACAGGCTCAAAGCCCTCTCATCAATGCTGTGATCCTGGGCTTCAGTTTCCCAGTCGTCAGTGAGAAAGGAAAAGGCAGCCCTGACTGCCATCCACCGGGTGGGCCTGGACTCGCAGTGAGGCTGTGGTATTCACCCACATCAGACACCCCCAGAACACCCACATCAGACAAGGCCAGGGGTGATGGAGTAAGGCAACAACAAAAGCACCCCATCCTGTCTGAGCCCAAACAGAAACAGGGTCACTGTGCAAACCACAAGGATGAGCAAACGTCTCCCCTGCCGGGTTAAGGTGGCGACTGCTGCCAACTGCAGCATTCGGCTCACGCTGTCCCTCCCACCCCTAGATTAACCAGAACAGCATGTCCGATCATATCACTACCCCACTTGCTGACAGCATCCAATCCAGAGCACAACCCACTTCCCTGGATCATCCCCCAAATCACAGAGCACGGTTTCAGCTAAAGTGCCCTTCCTGCCACCTTCCTCCTGAGATGCACCATGTTCTCCATGGTTTATCGCCTCCTGCACGGCTGAAGGCCAAGAAACTCAACTTTGTTTGATTTCAGGGAGATTCCTGGTGTGCACTGGCTGGAGGGCTGATACGGGTTGGATTCTGTGTCCCCTAAAAAAGAGAGTTTGAAGTGCTAACCCTCAGTACTGAGAATGTGACCTTGTTGGGAAATAGGAGCTTTGAAGACATTATCAGTTAACCTGCGGTCGTGCTGGAGCAGAGTGGGCCCTGATCTCTTTATGACCGATGCCCTAAAATGGAGAGAAAACAGAAGACGGGGAAGATGACCATGGGTAGAGGGAGGTGGAGGGGGAGTGATGGATCGACAACGCAAGGGATGCCAAGGATTGCCAGGAACTACCAGAAGCCAGGAAGCAGCAAGGACCTTCCCCAGAGATCAAGAGGCTACGCGCTGGCCCACTCCTCAGTAGTGCTGCCTCCCATCACCATGGCAACACATCCTCCCCACACACACTCACCCCGTGTGCTACTGGTTGTCAGCAAGTGTCAAGATCAGCCCTGCTGATACCTTGATTTTAGACTTCCAGCCTCCCAAACTGTGAGATAATACACTTCTGTTTTAAGCCACCCAGTTTGTAGTACTTTGTTATATGATAACCTTAAAAAAAAAAAACCCACTGTGACCATAGTCACAAGGGATATCAAGCTCAATTGGCATAACATACTAACAAAACATTATCCCACCTCCTACTTTGGTGAGTAGCGACTGGGATCTTAAAAGCTTGCAAGCGGCCATCTAGATGCAACAACGGGTCTCTCCTCGTCCAGGGCAAAGAATAATGAAGAAAACCAAAGATTCATGGAAACAATTAGTCCAAGTGACTGGTACACCATCCGATCCTCAGCCTATATGGCTGAGACCAGAAGAACTAGATGGTGCCCAGCTACCACTGTCAACCACTCGACGGGAGATCTACGTAGGAGATCCTGGATAGAGTGGGAGAAAAGTGTGACAAAACTCAAAATCATTTGGAAAAAAAAGGGGGGGGGGTTTGCCAGGTTTGCTGGTCTGATAGAGCCTGGTGGAACCACTGAGACTATGGCCCCTAGCTGTCCTTCAGGTCTGGAACTGAACCCACTCCCAAGGCTTCCAGTCAAACAATAATAGATAGGCATACAAACTGAACATTTACATTAGGTAGATACACTCCTTGGAAAGAACAGTCATGGGAGAAAAGAAGGGCAGTGTATGCACAGGGAGACAGCTCAGGGCGCAGGAGTGCATGGAGGGAAGGACACGGAAGAGATAATTATCGGGAGGAAGTGGGAGGGGAGCTGTTGCATTGGGGTAAATTGTAGTCAATGTCATGAGACAAAGTATATGTGAACTGCTGTATGGAAAGTGAATTTGCTCTGTAAAGTTTCACCCAAATCACACACACACACACACACAAAACAAAACACTGCAATCGAGTCTATCTCAACTCCTGGTGCCCCTAGAGGACAGAGTAGAACTGCCCCATAGGGTTTCCAGGGCTGTCAATCCTTATGGAAGCAAAGCCCAAGACCACTGCCTTTGCACCTCCCTGGTGTGAGTGGCTGAAAGTTAAGCCACAAGAGTGAGTTCAGTTCCAGGCTTGAAGGGTGACTTGGACTTTTTATCAGAATTAACAGGAGCCTTGGTGGTGGACTGGTTAAAGCGATTGGCTGCTAATTGAAAGGTTGGCAGTTGGAACCCACCAGCTGCTTTGTCAGAGAAAGATGTGGCAATCTGCTTCTGTAAAGATGTCAGCTTTGAATACACTCCGATCAAGCATGGGAGAACACATGGGCAGTGTTTGCACAGGGAGACAGCTCGGGGGCAGGAATGCATAGGAAAGAAGGACACAGGGAAAAGGTAACCCCCAGGACGAAGTGGGAAGAGAGCTGTTGCATTGTGGGAGATTGCAGTCAATGTCATGAAACAAAATGTGTATGAACTGCTGTATTGAAAATGAACTTACTCTATAAACTTTCACCCAAAGGACAATAAAAATTTAAAAATATACATATAAAGATGTCAGCTTTGAAAATCCTAACGGACAGTACTACTCTGTCCTATAGGGTTGCTATGAGTCAGAATTGACTTTATGGCCATGGGTTTTGTCAGAATTAGTGAGAGAGAAGGTCCTGTCTCCTAGTGGGTCTGCTAAGCTGCTGGGATATAAATAATGGGGCTGAATGATCCCAGGTTTACACCACAAGAGGAAAGACTGCCCAACAGTGACACCAACAAAGAGACTAGGCATGGAGAGAGAGAGAGTCTTAATAACATTATTGAACCATCCCTGGATCCAGCTATGCCTGAAACCCTGGACTTTTTAGTTACATAAGCCATTACATTCTCTTCTTTCCTGGATTGAGTTTGTTATCACTTGCTCCTGAATAGACTGTGACTCTACATGATCTCACACAGGCTTGTGTGTGTGTGTGTGTGTATGTGTTTGTGTGTTTAATGGTATTTACTGAGTTCAGGCTGAGAAGGGCTTAACACATAGCAAGTGCTCAATTAATATGAGAATCTCAAAAGCACAGCTTCCCACCTAAAGTACTAATCCCCCCATAATATTCCTGATGGAGTGTGATCCTGGTTTCTGTTTGGATGCCTCCAAGGACAGGGAACTCACTTCTTCCTTCTGCCCCCCAGGACTCATTCTGCCTCATTAAGACCAGCACTGAAGGTCTCCATCCTTGTCCCCACCCCCAGACTCACCCTGCAGCTGGGAGAAACGCAAGGCAGCGGCATTGAGGGCCTCCACCCGCTCGCTCTGGGCTGTGATGTCCCCCTCCAGCAGGCTGTGCTTCTGCAGCAGGTCCTCTGCCTCCACCAGGTGCTGCCCACACTCCCGGGACAGCAGCTGGGCCTACAAGTGGGGGCAACACAGCATACCTCTGGCCCTGGCCTTCAGGCCACCGCTCCCTCCACACTGTCCAGGCCATCCCTCTGCTCACCTGCACTGAAGAGTCCACGGCTCTGAACTCTGGGCTCTGCCTACGGTCTTCCTACTCTGCCAACATGTCTGTCTCTCTCTGAATGTTTCTGTCTCTCACTGTCTGTACATCTCTGGGCCTCGTCTCTGTCATGGTGTCTCTCTCTCCCTCAAACCGTCCCCATCTTCCTCTGGCTTCATCTCTCTGTCTCTGTCACTCTCTCTGTGTCTTCCTCTCCTTCTCTCCCAGTCTCTCTCATTGTCTGTCTCCCTGTCTTTACCTCTCTCCCTTTCTGCCTCCCTTCCCTTCCTTCTCCATCTCCATCTCTCTGCCAGCACCTCTATGCATGTCTGTGCCCCTCCCTCCTCTCCTCTCCTCGTCACCCACCCCCACCCCTGCCCCAGTCTGGCCCCCACACCTGCATCTCTTCCATCCAGTCGACCATGTACACCATCTCCTGGAAGACCTTCTGCAGGGCCAGGTTCTGCTCGAGCCGTGTCCGCCGGGCACCGACCAGCCCGGTCAGCAGGGCCCACTGGCGCAGGACGCTGTCCCGCTGGGCTGCCACCCGCCGAGCATCATAGTAGCCTTCCGCCGCCAGTGCCTGGGCCAGCTCGGCCACGCCCTGCACCCGTTCCTCATAGGCTGCAATGTCCGCCTCGATTGCCTCGTGCTTCTTCATGGCCGCTTCCACTGCGGGCAGCTCGTACCCAAAGTTGTCCTGGGGCAATGCAGGCCACACACCTCACCCCTGCTGCTTCAGCCATCCACCTGTTGCCTTGACCCTGTGTGACCCTGGAAACTCACCCATGCTCCCCAGTTACCCCGGAGACCAGCCCCATCATCCCTAGTTACATTGGAGAGTAGCCCCATCCTCCCTTGTTACCCTGGAGACCAGCCCCATCCTCTTCTATTACCCAGGTGGCCTGTCCTCCCATCCTCTGTTACCCTGATCCTGACTCAGTTAACCTGGAGGCCAGCTCCACTCTTCCCTGTTACTCTCTCTCTAACTCTAAACTTGTTCCCCATCCTTCCATTGCCCTGGAGACTGAGGACCAGGCCTATTCTAGCCTGTTACTCAGGAAACCAATTCTATCCTCGTGAGTTACCATGGATACCAGATACAACCTCTCTTATCACCTCAAATTCTCATTTATCATTCCCCTTATTTCTGAAGAGACTAAGTCTGCCCTCCTCTAGTTACCCTGGAAATGAGGACCACTCCCCTCACTCACCAATCACCTAGGAGACCAATTCTGCCTTCCCATCCTTATTTGTCACCAAGGAGACCACTCCAACCCTTTCCTGTTCCTTAGGAGTTCCAGTGTCCCTCTGGTCTCCAGGGTCATAAGCCTCCCTCCCTTTTCCCCAGAGCCAAGCCCCACCCCTTGTACCTGGGAGACCAGGCGCTGGTTCTCATTCAGCCAGCTCCCCCTCATGGCCACCTTGTGGTCAAACCTCTGTGCCAGGAGCTCCAGCTTCTCCTGCCGGATCAGCTCGGCCCGCAGGGCAGCTTCCCGCTCGTGCTCGGCCTTCTCCAGCTCGCCCCAGGCCTGGCGAGACGAGGAGGCTGTCAGACCCCAATGACTCCCCACAGCTTCACGGCCCCCCTACCAAGGCCCCCCCAGCCCTTCCGCGGCACTGGTGCAACTTGGGGGAAAACTGCTACTTCCTTATGACACTTTACTGCTGGGCAACTGTCAGAAGGAATGTCTAAATCCAGAATGTCTAGAAATGGGAATGGCTTCCTTGAGCAGTGCACAAGCTACCCAACTCCACGGGCCGACCCTGCCCCTCCGCACCTCCTGACCTCACCTTGTCAATATCCCAGATGCCACAGCCCTCCCGGGGCACAAAGAGGCGCCGGTTGCAGGCACGCAGTTTGCTCTGGATGCTGAAGAGCAGCACCTCCAGGTTCCCCTTCTCCTGAAACCTGAAGGGGCAGAAGCTCGGGACCCCGCCTCCACAGCTCCCACTGCCCCTGACCCGCCCTCCTGCCCCAGGCCTCACTTGACGGGCTTCTCCAGCGTGCAGTAGGCTGTGAAGGCCTGAAGCTGCTGCTGCACCCCGCTCAACGAGTTGGCAAACTTCTGGTTGCTGATGAGGCCGACGGTACGGTGGATCCAGGCCAGCAGCTCGGTCGCCAGTTCCTCGTAGCGCTCAATGATCTTCCCCACCTCCAACACTTGGTCCAGGACCTGACCGCGCAAAGCAAGGTGGGCTCGGCCCTGAACCACATGTGCGCCCCCCCCCCAGTGGTTCCCAGGTTCCCACTGCTGCATCCCGGCATTCCTCACCTTCCCAATCCGCTTCCCCTCCACAGCCAGCGCCTTCATCTTGGAGAAATAGTGGTAGAAGGAGACCACGTAGGTGATGATGGACTTCTCGTCCGGAGCCTCCATGTTGACGTCTAAGGAGGAGGGGAGTGGGAAGCTTGAGGACGGGCATGCCGACGGAGGACCGAGGCATTGCATGGTGGGTAGGAGAACCCACACTGACTGGCTGTTTGACCTGGCGCAAAATAATTAACCTCTCTGTTCCCCTGTTTTGTTTCTGCCAAATGGGGATCTACCACAAGTGATTCAATAGTGCCTGACATAGTAAGTCACTGCAGAGAAGTGTTCTATTATTACTTATTGAACACATCATTCTCCCTCTCACCTCAGACCACTTGCTCCAAGAACATGCTGTTTCCACTGTCTGCAACACTGTTCCCTTTTCTGTTTGCCCAACTTCCACTCATCCTTCAGGGCTCAACTCCACTCAAGTATTCTGTCAAGCCTCCCATTCTCTCCCTTTATAGCTGGTCTCCTCATGGTATTCTCCCTCACAGCATCTTATCATTTTCTTCCAAGACTTATCATCCAAGACTATGATAAGTTTGTAAGGAATTATTTATTTAGGTGATTATGTCACTACTTCTGAGCTCCAGGAGGACAGGACTATGCCTATTATTTATTTATTTTTCTTTGCCACTGTTCCAGACATTCCAGGCACACGGGAACCTAACTAACCAGTTGCTGTAGAAACGACTCTGACTTATGGCGACCCCGCGTGTGTCACAGTGGAACTGTATTCCGCATGGTTTTCAGTGGCTGATTTTCAGGATATTGCCAGGTCTTCCTTCTGAGGGGCCTCTAGGTATATTTGAACTTCCAATCTTTTGGTTAGAAGCTGAGCAGGTAAGAGAAGCTCAATAAATATTTACTAAATGTATGGGGCTTGACATTAAGGATACAGGCTTTGAATCCCAGCTCAACCACTTACTTGTATATACTTAGAAAATGGATCTAATTTCTCTGAGCCTTGGTTTCCCCATTGTCACAGTAAAGATAACACAGCACCTGCTTCCTAGGAATAGCCTTAGAGTATCAGAGAGACTAGCCTGGCACAGAGAAGGCACTCAACGAATTCCATGCATCATTTCAATGTATCTCCTGAATTCACAACGTGGTACTTGCTCCTTACTTTTCACTACCTCATGAAAGTGACAACAATTAAACACCTACTGTGTGCCTGTCACAGAATATAGTTGTAGATCAGGGAAATGATTAAGATCATGGATTATGCAGTCAGAACGTCATTTGTTGGTTTCAGTGGGAGGTTGGACCAATGACTTCCCATCTCTCAGTCTCCACTCCCACCACGGTAATACACAGTTGATACATCCCTACTCCACCAAGTCAGTGTGAGGATGGAAGGAAAGAGCTTTGGTGAAGCTCCCAGCCCAGCAGTATTTGCTTAGGTGAAGGGAACAGCAAAGGGACCTGGTGTTGGAGTGATGATGGACTGGAGATGAAGGTGAAGTCAAAGGTGGGGCTGGGGGTAGACTGCAGATAGGAAGGGAACGGGGATGAGGAGGGAATTGTAGAAGAGGGTGGATATGGGGATGGACCAGGGGTAAGAATGGGGTTGTAAATAGTATAGGGGATAGGGACAGGAGTGGGGCTGAAGATGTGGTTGCAGATGGTGTTGAGGATGATGTCGGGGATGGGGTTAGGGTTGGGGAGGGATAGGGGTTGAGAGTGAAGGAGAGGTGGGTGGGGATGGGATTGGGGATAGGGATGGTGTTGGGCTTAGGGTTGGGAAGGAGAGAGGATTAATATTGGGGAGGAGATGATTGGGGATGGGGTTGGGGATGAGGAGGGGGTTGAAGTCTGAGGATGGGGAGTGTTATGGATTGAACTGTGTCCCAAAAAATCTGTGTTAACAAATCTTAACCTCTATGCCTGTGGTTATAATCCCATTTGGGATTGAGTTCTCTTTGTTATGTTAATGAGGCAGGATTGGTGTAGGGTGTATTTTGAGTCCACTTCTTCTGATGTATAAAAGAGTCTGAACAAGCAAGTGAGGAGAGATGGGTAAGACAGACGCCAGGACACACAGAAGTCGCCAAGGAACCAGGAAGCAGAAGTGGAAGAGACAAGGACTGTCCCCCAGAGCCGACAAAGAGAGAAAGCCTCCCCGAGGGCTGGGCCTTGAGTTCAGACTTCTCGCCTCCTGAACTGAGAAAATAAACTTCTGTTTGTTCAAGCCATCCCCATGTGGTATTCTGTATAGTAACACTAGAGAACTGAGACACAACATGGTACCAGCAGTGGGGTGCTGTGTAACAGATACCTAAAATGTGGAAGTGGTTTTGGATTGGGATAATGGGTAGAAGCTAGAAGAGTTTGAAGGTGGCTAATAGTAAAAGTGGGAAGCTCTGGTGGCATAGTGCCTAAGGCTGGTGGTTCAAATCCACCAGCCATTCCCCAGAAGGAAGGTTGGGCAATCTATGTCCTTAGTGATATCGCCTCAGAAACCCAAGGAGGGGTTGCTGTGAATCAGACCCAACTCAACGGCAGTGAGTTTGGTTGGCTTTGGAATAGTAAAAGCCTAGATTGAATAGACTACTTGTAGAAGCATGTATGTCAGAGGCAATTCTGGTGAGGGCTCAGAAGGAAGTGAGGAGAGCTACAGAGATAGTCTCTATCATCTTAGAGAATACATATGGCACCAGCAAAAGAATGTTGCTAGAAATGTGGTGCTTCTAACTCGAACCAAACTCACTGCCATCAAGTTGAATCTGACTCAAAGTGACCCCCGTTGGGTTTCCGAGGCTGTAAATCTTTATGGAAGTAAATCACCCCATCTTTCTACCATGGAGTGGTGAGTGGGTTTGAACTGGTTAGCAGTTAGCTGAACTTGGTTAGTTTGAAATGTTTAGCTGGTTAGCAGTTAGTCTGAATTGGTTAGCTGGTTAGCAGCCCAACGCCTTATCCACTATGTCATCAGAGTTTCTTTAATGTGCTTCTGGTGAGGCTTTAAAAGAAAATGATAAACATATGATTGAAAAATGGAGGAAGGGTGATGCTTTTTATGCAGTGGCAAAGAACCGGTAAGAATTATGTTCAAATGTTTGGTGGAAGGTAAAACTTGTAGGTGATGACCTTGGATATCTGTCTGAGGAGATCTCTAAGCAAGTTCTTAAAGGGGCCGCACAGTTGTTGCTTATAATAAAATGTGAAAGGAAAGACACGGACTTAAAAAGGAACTGTGGCGCTCTTTTTGGTAGCACATATGCAAAATTGGAACGATACAGAGAAGATTAGCGTGGCCCCTGCATAAACATGACACGAAAATTTGTGAAGCATTCCATATTTTTTTGATAAAAGTACCTTTTCATGTGGAAAAAGAAAAAGAATTGTGCAAAATGAAAAACAACTGAAAGATTTGAAAAATTCTGTTGTACAAACTAAGGACATGTGTCCTAGAATTTTCACCAAGGACATGGCTACACTAACTTCTGTTAAAGAGATTAAGCCTGTGACTGATGGATCTAACCAACATCACAGCAGAAAGCCCATCAGCTTAGACTGAAGGGGGCAGAGAAAGAACAAAAGGAAAGAATGCTGTCTGCCTCTTGGAATTAATTCTACAGGCAGGAAACAGGTCAAAGAAGCTACATCTGTTGTCCTCCAAGAAAAGAAGAGGACCATCCCTGGAGCAGCTCAGAGTCAGCAGAACTTTAGGAAGGAGGACACAAAGCAGGACCTTCTTGGTTTCAAAGGGCGGGGCCACGGTCACCTGTGCATCAAAGACAAGGGCCATAGCCTCCCAGGGTTCAAAAAGGCAAATCTTCACCATCTTGGTCCCAGAGTTTGCGGCTGTCATTAAGTTGTGCCAAGAGATGGGGCTGTTGCCTAAAGATGAAGGGGCCAGGGCTGTCATGCCTTCCAGGGCCAAGAGGGTGTTGTCAGTCAGATGGACTAGGAGAATTTGGGGGCTGCCCAAAGCCAAGGGAGCAGAATTGTCATCCCCGTGGGCCTGGAAGGCAAAGCTGTAGCCCAGGTCCAATGGGTCTCCACCCAGAGTCCAGAGGGCTTGGCCAACACCCAGAGTCTAGTGGATGAGGCCATTGCCCAGATGGTCTCAGAGAACAGAGGATTATTTTCAAACATTAAGAGTTAATGTAAATTGTTCTGCTCGGTTTTGGACTTGCTTCATGGCCGTTATCCCTTCTCTTCCTCCAATTTCTCCCATTTGTAATGGAAATGTCTATCATATGCCTGTTCCATATGTACTTTGGAAACAGATAACTTGTATTCTAGATTTCACAGGTTCACAGATGAAAAGGAATTCTGTCCCCGGATGGAATAGGCCTAAAGTCTCACCCATACCTGATTTAATGATTCAGAAGATGACATTTTGGATTTGGAGTTAGTTTAAGACTTTCGAGATGATGTGATGGGGTGTTTTGCATGTTGCAAAGACAAGAATTTTTGGGAAGCAAAGGGCAGAATGTTATGGATTGAACTGTGTCCCCCAAAAACTATCTGTTGTAAATCCTGGTGGTGTAGAGGTTAAGGCATTTGGCTCCTAATCAAAGGGTCGGTGGTTTGAACCCACCAGCTGCTCCACAGAAGAAAGATGAGGCATTCTGCTTCCATAAAGATTTACAGCTTGAAGCCCAATGGGGGTTGCTATGAGTCAGAATCAACTCAGTGGCAGTGAGTTTAGAGTTTTCGGTTTATGCCTGTGTTATAACCCTATTGGGGATGGGTTGTCTTTGTTATGTTAACAAGGCAGGGTTAGTGTAGGATGTCTCTTGAGTCAATCTCTTCTCAGATAGAAAAGAGATAACATGCAAACTCGCAAGCAGAGATGGGGCGCAGTGAGTGAATTACTTAATATGGTCCTTCTAGCCATAGTCTTTGTGACTCCCACACAGTGATTGGGTGGGACGAAAGGTAGAATGTTATGGATTGAATTGTGCCCCCGAAAATATGTGTCAACTTGCCTAAGCCATGATTCTCAGTATTGTGTGGTTGTCCTCCATTGTGTGATCTGATGTAATTATCTTCCATGTTATGATGTATTGTAAATCCTACCCTCTATGCCTGTGGAAGCAGACGACATATTACACTGGGCAAATCTGGTGCAAAAGACCTCTTTAAAGTGCTGGAGAGCAAAGCTGTCTCTTTGAAGACTAAGGTACACCTAACCCAAGCCATGGTACTTTTGGGTTCGAACCACCAGCCTTTTGGTTAGGAGTCAAATGCCTTAGGCGCTATACCACCAGAGCTCCTTTTGGTTTGGTTTTGTTTCATATGCATGTGAAAGCTGGACAGTGAAAAAGGAAGACTGAAGAAGAGCTGATGGTTCTGAGTGTGGTGTTGGCGAAGAATACTGAAGGTACCATGGACTGCCAAAACAACTAACAAATCTGTCCTGAAAGAAGTGCAGCTGGAATGCTCCTTGGAAGTGAGAATGGCCAGACTTCATCTCACCTACTTTGGTCATGTTGTCAGAGGGGACCATTCCCTGGAGCAGGATATCATGCTTCATTTGTAAAGTTGAGGGTCAATGAAAAAGTGGAAGGCCCTCAATGAGACAGAGTGACACAGTGGCTGTGATGATGGGCTCAGGTATAGCAGGGATTATGAGGCAGGCACAGGACCGGGCAGTGTTTCATTCTGTTGTACGTGGGGTCGCTATGAGTCAGAGCTGACTTGACAGCACCGAACAACAACACAACATGTCTGTGGTTATGATTTCATTTTGGAGTTGTCCATTATGTTAATGAGGCAGGTTTAGGGTAGGATGTATCTTGAGTCATTGTCTTGCTAGAGGGTGTGACTAAGGTCACCACCCTTACCACCCTTATTCAAGTCACCACCCTTCACCACCTTACTGAAGTCACACCCTTGCTTGAGTCCCACCTTTTATGCTATAAGAAATAAAAGGAGAGAGAAACAAACAGAGAAGGAGGGACCTGACTACCATCAAGAAGAAGAGATGGGAGCAGAGTGTGTCCTTTGGACCCAGGGTCCCTGTGCTGGGAACCTCCTAGACCCAAGACACAGAGAGCTGTAACAATGGAGCAGCAGCAGAAAAATGGTGGCAGCAGAGGCAGTTGAACTAGGAGACTGGCAGGACATGGTGTGGTGGGCTTGCTGACCCATGGAGCAAGACTGCTCAGTGTCTAGCAGAGTGGGGTGCCTCTGGGCACTTACCAGTGGAGCTGAAGAGCTTTGTAACACTTGTTGAAGCAGGCCAGAGGCTGGGCCAGCCCAAGAGACCTGAAAGGCCAAGGACCAGAGAGAGGCCTGCCTGTGAGCATGGCTGAGAAGAGGTTGTGCTGATCAAAGAACTGTATCCTGAGTCATTTCTGATCCTCAATTGTAACCTGTTACTTCCCTAACAAACTCCATAATCATGAGTATTGTCTGTGAATTCCATGTGGCCATTGCAAAGAATTTTCAAACCCAGTATAGAGAATGCCATGTGTGAGAGGGATAGCTCGTGTCAGAATTGGTACAAAGGTTGGAAAGAGGAGGTACGTCTGACCTCTACTTCACAGGAATCAGTTTTGGGCTGATGCTGATGGTAATTCTCTCCTCCTTGTGAAGTTAGAGAAGATGAGATGCCCCACCACACCACTTTTACACAGGGGGAGAGAGATCTAAGCCACATGAAGGTCACCCAGGAACAGAAACTCAAAAAAGAGAGAAGGACCTCCCTCCCGAGCTGACAGAAAGAGCCTTTGCCTACAGCCGACACCCTGACTTCAGACTTCTAGCCTAAACTGTGAGAAAATAAATATCTGTTTGTTAAAGCTACCCCCTTGTGGCATATCTGTTATGGCAGCACTAGCGAATTAAGACAGGGAGGAAGAGGAATTAAGATGAGGAAAGGGAGGGCATGGGGATGGGGAGCAGATGGGATTTGGGATGGTGTTGGGGTTAGGATGGCATTGAATTTAAGATGACACTGGGGTTGGGAGTTCCCCGAGAGGAAGTCTGGGCTGGGGCCATGCAAGGCTCACCCTCAGGGTCCAGCAGCCGTGCCAGCCCCAGGTGTTGCTCAGCTGTGCGAAATGCTCTCTGCAGGTTGTAGTTGGCATTGGACTTGGTGAGTTTGCTGAAGTCCACAAGATCAGGCCTGGGCAGGGGTACAGAGTGGGCAGGCAGCAGACAGGTTCCACAGTGGGTGGGCAAGCAGGTGAAAAGACCCATTTGTCTGAGCCCCACCCAGGGCAAGGGGCAGGTGGGGGCACAGATCAAGGGGGAAGCCAGGTGTGTCTTGCAGCTTTCATCTGTGGGTGTGAGTGTGAGGGACTCAGGGCCTGTCACTGTGAGTGCCTGCATATGTGTGTGTGTGCAGTTATCTCGGGCCACAAGTCAGCTGGCCTGTGTACAGGTGTGTGAGTGGGCCAGTCTGGATGCTTCAAAGAGTGAAACCCATGTGATTACAAGTTGGGGATGTGTCTGTAGCCATCCCTGTGAAACTCCCTGACAATCTGAGTGTGTGTTTATGTCTCAAGTGTGCAGACCTTCAAGTGTGTTGTTGGGGCAGAAGGAGGTAAGTGTCTGACTCACTGATATACATGTGATGTTCCACAGTAGTGAGCAGTGTGAGCTCTGCCTTGGCCACTTCCTGGCTGTGCCACCCTGCGGGAGCTATTCCACCTCTCTGTGCCTTCACTTCCCCATTTGCAAAATGGGGATAACATCTACCTCACAGGGTCACTGTATTAAATGTCTGATTGAAAAGCACTCAGAATAACATGTAATATGTACGAAGTGTGCAATGTGTGTTACCTACGCTAACATGACCCTGGCTCCAGCTGGTGGTGTCTGTGTGTGCAGGTGGGACCAGCTCTCCCCATATGTACAAGAGGTTGAGTACGTAGGACAAGTAGCAGCTGGGAGTGAATGGGTGTCTGCAGCAGGCAAAGCTGGGTCCTCCCTCCAGCTCCCCAAAGCAAGTCCCTCCCAGCCTTTGTGCCTCAGTTTCCCCAAGCTGTCATGTGGCCAATCATGATGCAGGTGTGTTCTGTCTTGGTGCCCACCCTCCCAGCCAGCTTTGTGTCAAGTATGACACTGAGCTATGAATACGAGGTATGAATAGGTGAGTGTGTAGGGAGTCAGGAAACGGGTTTGGGGATTCACCTAGAGGGGTTCACCTTTTCTGATGGGCAGAAGCACTGTGAACACAGCAGGGCAGTCCATGGGGGTGAATGTCCCACCCCCAGGGCATTGAAGCAGCAGATACAGGCTATGCACATACATGTGTATCTGCATGTGTGTGTACACATCTGTGAGAGCACATGTTTCCATATGTGCACAGGGTACATCATCTGGGCAGAGGTGTGTGCATTGCACAGTGAAGGCACAGATCCCTGTGCGTGTGTGTCTATATACGTATGTCTACAGGGTACATGTTAGGGGATGTGGGGTAGGGGACAGGGCAAGGCTGGGCTGGCCAGGCCAAGTGGTACCTGTGCCGGTGAATGAGGGCATTGAAGGCCAAGCCATCCCGCCAGCTGGTGGTGAAATTCTGGATGTTTACCTCGGGGTACCTGGGAGACAGGGGCAGAGATGGAGAGTGTCAGGAGGAAGAGAGAAAGACGGGGAGAGCCAGGGAGGTGGAGAGAGACAGACAGACAGACAGGAGAGAAAAAGAGAGAGACAGAGGGAGGGCAGGAGGGAAAGAGAGAGGGGGAGATGGGGAGAGCTAGGGAGATGCAGAGAGTGAGACAGACAGACAGGAGAGAAAAAGAGAGAGACGGAGGGAGGGCAGGAGGGAAAGAGAGAGGGAAAGAGAGAGGGAAAGATGGGGAGAGCTAGGGAGATGGAGAGAGGGAGAGAGAGGAGAGAAGGAGAGACAGAGGGAAGGAGGGAGGGAGAGAGAGACAGACTAGGAGAGACCAGCAGAGAGAGAGAGAGAGAGTTGCAGGAGGTGGGACAGGAAGGAGGGAGAGGTGGGAACAAAGAAAGCGGGTCTAGAGATAAGAACACACCTGGGGAGAAGGATGGCATTGCAACACAGACAGCCGCCCCCAAAGGATGAGTTGCTAGAACCCATCCATGCCTGCCCCTCCCTTTCTCCCTCTGGGGCTGCCCTCCAGAGAGCACTTGGGGTTCAGGCCATGCCCCACACCAGGACACCGAGTAGAGGGACCAAGGAAACATGCCCCTCAGAGCATGCACCCCTTTCTCAATCGCACTGAGGGAGCCCAGGACCCCCGAGATTCCTGCTTCAAGGACAGGCTCCCTGGAGTGTGCCCTCCTAGGCCGAGGCAGGGCTGCTCACAGCAGGTGGGGTGGCTGGAGCTTGGACACAAGGGCTGAGGGGTGCACACAGGTGCACGTGAGGCCTCTTGAGTTGCAGGATAAGATGAGGCGGCGGGGAGGAGAGAAGGGAGCACTGATGTCTGAAGAGACCAAGAATTCCAAACTTGAACCTGGCCTTCCGGGTTGCGATGGAGGTCAAGTTGGGGGAAGTGGACGTCATTTTTTTTTTAACCAGTTCCTCAGTTTCAGATGTAACTTTGTGACAGGCCAGTCCTTTGCACTCTTGTCCTGGAACCCCAAAGGTGGGGGGGGGGCTGCCTGTTGGGGCGGGGGCTGCTCACCCAGCTGTCTTCATCTGGCACCACAGAAGAAGCGCGTCCTTGGCTGAGCGGGTCTCCCTGTTGTCCTCAGTCTCAATCTTGATGACTTGAATCTGTGAGGATACAAGGAGTGGCCGCTGGGGCCTCACGGGCTGGAGGCTGAGAGATCCTGCCCCCCAAATCCTGCTGCAGGTGACAGAGGAGATGGGGGAGGTCGCTTCAGGTTGGGAATAAGGGTGCAGGAGTGGGAACGGAGGGGGCCAGGTCCCCCAGTAATTGAGGGAGGCAGTGGTGGATCTAGGTCTCAGTTTCCAGAGACGCCTCCCTGATCCAAGCCACCATCACCTCCCACCTGGGCAGTGGCCTCCTCAGGGTCTCCTGCTCCCGTTCCACAATCTGTTCCCCATGTGCAAAGCAAGGGACCCAGTGAACACTCAAGTCAGATCATGTACTTCAAAACCCCCCTGTGGCTCTGTTTTGGGGAAAAGCAAGAAACCTTACCATCTCCCCTCATTAGCTCTCCTCAACTGCTCACCCTTAACATCTGCTGGTGCTTCCCCAGACCCACCAGCGTCTGCCCACCTCACAGCCTTCGCAATGGCTGTTCCCTCTGCCTGGAACAGCCTTCCCCTAGATGTCCACATGGCTCCATCCCTATGTCAGGTCTTCACTCAAATGTCACCTTCTCATCAAGCACCTGATTTTAAGTCTCAACACACACCTACACCCACGTTTCATAGCCCCTATCTTGGTTTTATTATCTCCTCTGGTTGCACAGTAGTTAAGTGCTCTGCCGCTAACAAAAGATTAATGGTTCAAAACCACCAGCCACTCTGTGGGAGAGAGATGTGGCAGAAGGTTTCTGTAAAGATTAAAATAAAAACCAAACTCACTGCCATTGAGTCAATTCCAACTCATGGCTACCTCCATTGGGTTTCCGAGGTGGTAAATCTTTATGGAAGTAGACTGCCCCATATTCCTTCTGCTGAGAGGCATGGGTTTGAACTGCTAACCTTCTGGTTAGCAGTCAAATGTCTTAGGCACTATGCCTATAGCCTTGGAAACCCTAAAGGGCAGTTCTACTCTGTCCTCGAGGGCCACTGTGAGTAGGAATTGACTTGATGGCAGCGGGTTTGCTTTGGGTTTTGTTTCCACAAAGATTTCAGCCTTGGAAACCCTGTGGGGCAGTTCCACTCTGTCCTCTAGGGGCGCTGTGAGTCAGAATGGATGAGACTGCAAAAGATCTGGTTTTTGGTTTTAGCATTTGATCATCATCTAGATGTTCTGTTTACCCCCTGGTTTACTGTTTCCCCACTAAAATGTAAAAGCTATTGGGCAGCACGGGTGTTGGATCAATTTGGTCACTTCTGATCTCTTAGTAGTGGCTCACTAAGGGTCAGAATGGTCCAGCATCCAAGATGAGTTCCAGACTTGATTTGTGTTCAAGTCAAGAGTTGGGTTTGGCTTTTCGGTTCCAAGAGAGGAGACCAACTTCCACAGAGGGCTCGGCTCCTGGTACAGGGCTCCAGCTGCCTCCCAACCCCACGGTCTCATTCCCTTCTTCTGCGCTAATAACGCCCACACCTGTTTCCAGCCCCCACTGCTCCCCCGACTTCTACCTCTGGGACTTAGTGGACTTCTAGATGCCCACCACAACACCATGCCCTGACCCGGTCTCAGCATTTTCTTAAACCTGCTTCTCCTCCCTGGCCCCTTCCCTGGTCTCAGGGTGGCCCCACAACTCCCTCATCCCCGGGCCAGAGCCCTGAGCCTGCCTCAGCCTGGACGCCTCCCTCCCCCACCCGTGGCCTGTCTGCACCACCTCATGCTCCCTTTCCCATCAGCCCCGTTGTCCCCTCCCCACAGCCTTTCTCTGGTCCAGCTCCAGCCTCCCCCTGGACTCCTGGATCCTGGTTCTAGCGACCATCCCCAATCCAGAGGGATCTTTTCAGATCTGACTATGTCCCTCCCCTTGATAAGACTCTCCAATCTCTCCCCATCTCAGTCGGAATAAAATCTAAACTGCTAATCACAGATCACAAGACCCAAACCAGACCTGTGGCTGAGTTAATTCTGATTCATAGCGACCTTGCGGGACAGAGTCAAACTGCCCCCCACAGGGTTTCCAAGGCTGTAAATCTTTACCGAAGCAGACTGTCATGGAGTCTGGCAGCCTTTCTCCCAGGGAGCTGCTGGTGGGTCTGAACCACTGACCTTTGAGTTTGCAGCAGAGTGCTTAACCACTGCACCACCAGGGCTCCTTTTGCATCCCCTAGGCCCCGCCCATCTCTCTGATGTCATCTCCTCCTGTCTCCCTGTGACATCATCTCCTATCTCCCTGTGATGTCACCTCCTCCTGTCTCCCTGTGACATCATCTCCTGTCTCCCTGTGACATCATCTCCTGTCTCCCTGTGACATCTCCTCCTGTCTCCCTGTGACGTCATCTCCTGTCTCCCTGTGACGTCATCTCCTCCTGTCTCCCTGTGATGTCATCTCCTGTCTCCCTGTGACATCATCTCCTCCTGTCTCCCTGTGACGTCATCTCCTCCTATCTCCCTGTGACATCGTCTCCTGTCTCCCTGTGATGTCACCTCCTCCTGTCTCCCTGTGACATCATCTCCTGTCTCCGTGACATCTCCTCCTGTCTCCCTGTGACATCATCTCCTGTCTCCATGTGACATCATCTCCTGTCTCCCTGTGACATCATCTCCTGTCTCCCTGTGACGTCATCTCCTATCTCCCTGTGACGTCATCTCCTATCTCCCTGTGACGTCATCTCCTCCTGTCTCCCTGTGACATCATCTCCTATCTCCCTGTGACGTCATCTCCTCCTGTCTCCCTGTGACACCATCTCCTATCTCCCTGAGACGTCATCTCCTCCTGTCTCCCTGTGACATCACCTCCTATCTCTCTGTGACATCATCTCCTCCTGTCTCCCTTGCCTCCTCTTCTCCAGCCACATTGCTCCTCTCTCTGTACTCCCACTTCAGGGCCTTTACATCTGCTATGTCCCTGCCTGGAATGTACTTCCCCCATTGATCATTGTGTGTCTCAGTCACCATCCCCAAGCCCCCACATCTAAAACGTCACCCCCACCAGCTGACACTCATATCCCTTTTACTGCTTTATCATAATCTACTCTTTCTTGCCCCCCAACTCGTTGTACCATGTGGCTTGCATGTTGCTGGGAGAGTAGAAGCTACACCACTGGCATTTCAGATCCTGGCAGGGCCACCAGGGTGGACAGGTTTCAAGGGAGCTTCCAAACAAAGACAGACTAGGAAGGAAGTCCCTGCAGATCTACTTCTGAAAACTGGCCAACAGAGAGGCCTTAAGGATCACAGCACAACAGTGTCAGACTCGCTTGCTTAGGGTGCGTCATCAGGAGGGGTCGATGACCAGAGGAGAACGTCATGTTTGGTGAAGGAGAGGGCCAGCCAGGACAAGGGGGACTCTCGGCGACACGGGCCGGCCCAGCAGATACAATGGTGGTCCTGACATGCCGGCAACCGTGCGGATGACACAGGACTAGGCAACGTTTTGTTCTGTTGCACGTAAGTCACTGTGAGCCAGACAGCTGTCTGTCTATCTTTTCTGCACAGCTCTTCTTACTTTTCAGTTTAGAGCCAGTTTTTTCCTTGTTTACTATTTGTTTTATTGTCTGTCTTCCCCACCACAATGTAAGCTCCATATAGGCACAAATACTGTCCACTGTGTTTCTTTCTATATTGGAGCAAGATTGCCTGGGTTGGAATTCTAGCACCATCTAGCTGTGTCACCTTGGGTATGTTACTTCATCTCTCTGGGCCTGTTTCACATTTGTAAAATGGAATAATGATGCCCATCGCTATGGAGTTGATTCCAACTTATTGTGACCCTATAGGACAGGTTAAGCTCTGGTGGAGTAGCACCTAAGGCATTTGACTGCTAACCAGAAGGCTGGAGGTTCAAACTCACGAGCACTCCATGGAAGGAAGACTGGGCAATCTACTTCTGTAAAGATTTACCACCTCAGAAACCCAAAGGGGGTCACTATGAGTCGGACTCAACTCGATGGCAGTGAGTTCAGATTTTTGGTTAGGACAGGGTAGAACTTGATAGTGTTCCCAAGACTTTTTCTTTATGGCAGGAGACTACATCTTTCTCCCATGCAAAGCGGCTAAGGGGTTTCAACCCCTGACCTTTAGATTAGCAGCCCAGGGCTTAACTAACTACCATGCTACCAGGGACCCTTGGCATAATAATAGTACCTAATTCATGAGGACTATACAGATTACAAAGACCCATGGTGACATGTTGTTGTTGTTATTTGCCGTTGAGTGGGACTCGACTCATAGCAACCCCTCCTTGAGTTTCCCAGGCAGTATGCTACCAGAGCTATGCTACCAGAGCTCCCCATGGCGGCATAGTGGATAAGATATTTGGCTGATAACCCAAAGTTCTGTGGTTCAAACCCACCAGCTGCTCTGTGGGAGGAAGATGAGGTAATCTACTTCTGTAAAGATTTACAGCCTTGGAAACCCAATGGGGGTCGCTATGAGTCAGAATCGACTCAGTGACAGTGGGTTTGGGTTTTGGTACAGATTGAAGGCACTCTGGCAGTGCTGTGGTTAAAGCATTGGGTTGCTAACCTAAAGGTTGGCGGTTCAAATCCACCATCTAATCTATAGGAGAAGGATAAGGAGTATGCTTCTAGGAAGGTTTACAGCCTTGGAAACATGATGAGGCAGTTCTACTCTGTCCTACAGGGTCACTATGAGTCGGAATTGACTGGATGGCAGTGAGTTTGGTTTTTCTGGTAGACCCAGTGATGATCACAGTGAGGTGGTGATAACTATATTTTTGGAATGAATGAATGAAGGGGTGAGTGGGGGGATGCCCTCCGAAGGCCCCCACCGTGCGGGAGAGGCTGGGCATCGCCGTTTGGGGATCACCTGGAAGCGCAGAATGATGGTCCAGACCAGCCCCAGAGTCAGCCGGTGGTTCCCGTCCACGATGTCGTGCGAGCCCACATTCTCCAGGTGCACGCGCTGCTCCTTGAGGAACTGCAGCGCCTTGTCCACGTTCTCCAGTGAGTGGATCCGCATGCGGCCGCGCGTGGGCCTCGGCTAGGACCGTAGGGCGTAGGGCAATTAGGGACTTGGCCCAGAGCAACGGAACCACAGGCCCCGCCTTCACAGAAGGTCCGCCCCTCCCATAGCCACGCCCCAGGTCGACCAAGACCCAGGCCCTACCCCTTCCAAAAAGCCCAATTCCTTTCGAGAAACTAAATCTCAGATCCTATTCTAACTTGCCTATTCCAAGGAAGCCATGGCCCTCCCACAGTCACTCCTAGAATTCCGAAGCTCAGGACCCTGCCCTCTCATAACCTACCTCCTCCAAGTTCCCTTGTCTCTTGTATCTCAGAAAAAGCCACGCCCTCCCCCTACACTCTTGCTGATCCAAGACCCAGGCCCTACCCTTTCCAACGACACTCCATGTCTGTCTCGTAACCAAAATGTCCTCATGCAGTTCTGCTGCTCCTATAGCCACGTGCAAGACGCAGGATCCACTTCTAAAGAAGCTCCGCCCCTTTCCATAGCAAAGCCCCTTTCACATTCCTGGCCCCGCCCCGCCCCGCCTACTGCCGCTCTAACCACACCCCTTACCCTGAAGGTCGGTGCTTCGCTTGTAGTCAAAAGTTTTGCTCATTCCATTGGCTGTCTGCCCCAGTCCTCCAAGTATCAGCCTTATTCCATGGCCACACCCCTCACTGTCTTTGGAGGTGGGAGGACCCTGCCTAGAGTGACGGCCCATTCCAGTCAAACCCACTCAACCAAACCCTCATATTCTCCAGGTCTATCCGGTTGGGCAATCCTACTTCCGTAGTGATACTGCCTCGGAAACCCAAGGAGGTGTCGCTATGAGTCAGGGCCGACTCGAAGGCACATAATAACAACAACAACAACAATCCCTTCCAGTGGCCATTGTTCCTACACTACAGCCAAGCCCCACGACTCCCTGAGCCCAAGGCTTCTGCCCCTTTAAGAATCTCTAGCCCCATCAGAGAGACCTATCCTTTGCAACGAAGTCCATCCAAGCCCAGAAACACAAACCCAACCAATGCAACAAGCTACCCTCCTACAACACGAGTTCCATCTGCTCTGTGTAACATGCTACCAGATCCGCACCACCTCAGCCTCACCCTTGCGATGAAGGCTGCCCCACTCCACACCCACTCCCGTGCCTCCTGCAAGAGTTCTGTCTCTTTCGTAGCCATGGCCTTAGTACAGTACAATCCAGGGCCCGTGGTGCCAGTTAAGACCCTCTCTCCTCCAACAATTCCAGAAGAAATCTCATCCACGCCCAGAGTTCCCTGCCCCTGAACCAAAGCCGGCCCCCTTGACAGAATCCCAGCATGCCCAAGGCTTCCCACAACCAAGCTGCACCTGCGTCACAGCCATCAGAAAGAAGGGGCCTCTCACCAAGACCCACCGGGCAAGTCCACCTGTCCATTAGCTGCTGCTTGTAGCCCTGCCTTCCCAGCGAGGCCTGCGCCCCCAGCCCGAGCCCACCCCTCCGAACTCCAGCCTCCTTGTCGCTCCCCCTCCTTACCAGCTGCTCCCCAGACAGCACCTCCAGGAGCCGCGTGAGCACGAACCCGTCCCGGAGGTCCATGTAGAGGTCGGCGATGTGGCAGCCCACGCGGGCCAGGTGCGAGTTCACCCACTTGGTGAAGGTTTTCTTCTGCACAGCCTCCCGTTCATCTGTGGGACAGGCCCTGATGAGTGCTCGCCTCCCCAGGCATGCAAGGCCCGCAGAGGAGACCCAGCCAACCCCTCCAGCTCCACTCCAGCCCGCTCCCACCAAATCCTGCTCAGGCTCAGCTCTCCGCAACAGCTAGGCCTCTCACAAGTGGTCCCCGACTCTGGGTCATCCACCTGGATACAGCTTCCCTCTCCTTCAAAGTTCTTCTGCCCCCACTTCCACCGGAAGCTTCCCAGAGTCCCACTCCCAGTCAAAAAAAACAAAACCAAACTCACTGCTGTGGAACCGAACCCCAGTCATAGTGACCCCTCCTTGGGTTTCCAAGGAGGTCCAGGAGTGGTGGGTTTGAACAGCCAGCCTTGTGGTTAGCAGTCAAACGCCTTAGGCACTATGCTACCAGAGCTCCCTACCCCAGTCAGCTCTATTCATTGGGTAAATATTGAGCACCTACTGTGCCTGTCACTGTTCTACCGTTTGCCATCCAGCCGATTCCGACTGACAGCGCCCCTAGAGGACAGAGTAGAACTGCCCCGCAGGGTTTGCAGGGTTGTGTATCTTTAAGAAGCTAACTATCTCATCTTTCTCTCATGGAGAGGTAGGTGGGTTCCAAGTGCAACATTTTTGGTTAGCAGCAGAGCCCTTAGCAGCCAAGTGCTTTAACCATTGTGCCACCAGGGCTCTGTAAATACAGACAATGCCCTTCCCTCACAGAGCTCAGACTAGTGGGGGGAACAGATCATATACATGTCAGCACTGGGGAGCCATGAGGGTTTAAGAAGGGGGAAGACTGGGTCAGAGTTTTATTTCAAAAATCATTCTGGCTGCTATCCTGAGGGAGTGAGTAGTTGGACCTGTGGGCTTGGGACCATAGTCACAGGGGACATCAAGCTCAATAGGCATAACGTACTACACAAAAACATTGTTCTACATCCTCCTTTACTGAGTAGTGACTGGGGTCTTAAAAGCTTGCAAACGGTAAACTGTGCTCAATGACATGAGACAAAGTATATGTGAAGTGAATTTGCTCCGTAAATCTTCACCCAAATCACAATTAAAAATAAAAATAAAAATAAAAGCTTGCAAACGACCACCTAGATTCCATAATGGGTCTCTCCTCATCCAGAGCAAAGAAGGATGAAGAAAATCAAAGATGCATGGAAACAGGTGGTCTAGGGACTAGTAGACCATGTAATCCTTAGCCTATATGACCATGAAACCAGAAGAACTAGACGGTGCCTGGTTACCACTGCCAACCACTCAGGGAGGGATTGGTGCAGGAGATCCTGAATAGAGTGGGAGAACAATGTGGAACAAAACTCAAAATCAAAAAAAAAAAAAAAAAAAAGACCAGGTTTGCTGGTCTGATAGAAACCCCCAAGACTATGGCTCCTAATTACCCTTCAAGTCTGGAACTGAATTCACTTCTGTGGCTTCCAGCCAAACAATAGACAGGCATACGGGGTGAACATTTACATCAGCTAAGCACACTGCTTGAAGTGATCAATCAATCAATCTCGGGAGAACAGAAGGGCAGTGTTTGCACAGGGAGGCAGCTGGAGGGAGGGTGAGTGCATGGGAGAGAAGCACACAGGGAAGAGGTAGCTACGCAGAGAAAGTGGGAGGAGAGCTGTTACACTGTGGGGAACCGTATGCAGCAGTGTCACGAAACAAACTGTGTATGAACTGCTGTATGGAAAATGAGTTTGTAAACTTTCACCCAAACCACAATAAAAATTAAAATACATAGATATATGCTGTGAAGTCAACTGACTGACCTGTGATTTTCCACTTCAGGTTGCACTTGAACGTTGCTTCTAGTTTGGAAATGAATATGCATAACTTGTTTGTTTAGATGTGGGTTCTGTTAAGTTTAGATAAGATGGGGACCCGTGCCAACACAAGGAAGTGATTACAGAAAAGATGTTGAGTTGGGTAGTTGGTAGTTCTGCCTTCCATCAAAGAGCTCTGGTAGTACAGTGGTTAAAGCATTCAGCTGCTAACCGAAAGTCTGGCAGTTTGAAACCCACCAGCTACTTGGTGGGAGAATGATGAGGCAGTGGGCTTCCATAAAGATTTACAGCCTTGGAAATCCTATGGAGCAGTTCTACTCTGCCCTCTAGCGGTGCTGTTAGAATCAACTTGTTGGCAGTGGGTTTGGGTTGGGCTTTGCTTCCAGAAAGATTTACAATCTTGGAAACCCTATGGAACAGCTCTATACTCTCTTATAGGGTCATTATGTGTCAGAATCCACTTGATGCCAGTGTGTTTGATTCTTTTGGTTTTGGCCTTCCATCAGCCCATGCTCGTGCCACATTGCCGATTTTGGCCAATCCTGAAGCCCAAGTGGAACTTGACTGCACACCCAGAGCGGTGCCAGAGCACTGTCCTGGAAGGGAGACACCTGGGTTCAGTCCCAACTCTACAGATGGCTGGCCACCTCTCCTCGCTCAGCCACCTTTTTCCCATCTGTAAAACCATTTTGCTCGCACCACATCTGGGTTTCTTAAATGGTCCTGGTGGGTCCTGAGAGTCTAAGAACTCATACTTGGGGGGAGAGGAATCCATGAGAATGTTGCTTATTTTATAGTTCCATTTCAATATGTGTTATGGGTGGATTGTGTTCCTCAAAAAAGGTATGTACGTATCTGTTAATGTGACCTTCCTTGAAAAGAAGGTCTTTGAAGATATGATCAAGTTAAGATGAAGGCACACTTAATTAGAGTCTTCCCTGATCCTATAAGAATCCCTGTGTGGTACTAAAAAGTTGGAAACAACCTAGGTGTCCATCAACTGAGGAATGGATAACCAAACTGTGGAACATACACACAATGGAACACTATGCAACCCTAAAGAATAATGTAGAATCTGCAAAACACCACATAACATGGATGAACTTGGAGGATATTATGCTGAGTGAAATAAGTCAATCACAAAAAGGAAAATATTGTATTAGTCCATTATTGTAAAAGTCAAGGAATGGTTTATATGCAGAAGGAAATTTTTTTGTTAGTTACCAGGGATGGGAGGGTAGAGTAGGGAACACTATTAGATAGGTAGAGATAAGTATTGATTTGAGTGAAGTGAAGGGCAATGTACCAAATGTGAGTGATCAATATGGTGGCATTGAGGAAGAGGAAGATATAGAGAGGTACATGGGAGGTGCAGACAACAAAGACGAACCTTTTTGCACATACAATACTGCGTTGTCAGTGAAGGCAAACACAGGTATATGGATGGACAGATGGGTGGACAGGCTGAACTATTAGATATGTCCATGCAGCAGGGAGTGTATCCAGGACCATGTATAGGGTTGGCAGACAATGGTTCTACAAGTGTATTTGTATGTTCTGTAAGAACTCCCAGAGGTATAGTAGAGCTGACAAGGGACAAGGTTGTAGTCACTTTTTGGTCACAGCCAGCTACCCAGAGGGACCAAACAGTCAAACCTGTGGGCTCAGTACCATAGTCACAGGGGACATCAAGCTCAACTGGCATAATATACTACAAAAAACATTGTTCCACATCCTACTTTGGCGAGTAGCGACTGGTATCTTAAAAGCTTGCAAGCAGCCATCTAGATGCAA
>NW_006921686.1:9436826-9446447 GCF_000298275.1 Orycteropus afer afer
GAAAGCCCCTTGACCTTGGCCTTCAGCTCTGCCTCTTGCTCCTGGCCCACTAAAGCTAGAGGCATCTCTTCCTCAGGCAGCTGCTGGCTGCTGAGGTTAACAAGCCCAAGGTCGACAAATAAAATGGCACAGTCCCGATGTTACCAAACCACACAGCAGGCCATTAATTCAAGTCCATTGTAAGTTCCAAGGTTGACAGAACACAGCAGGTTGCTGAACAACAACATGGCTACATGCAGGGTTCAAGCGTGCCATAAGCTAGACATTATTCCCAAGGCTTCTCCTTATATACAGGAAGCAAACCACATCCCTAAGGCTACTCAGCGGCTCACAGTAGATTCCACCAGGGAGTTGATTATCAGTCTCACCATGGGGAATACTACATCCAGCTGCCCAGCCACTCAACCAGGCCAGCCAAGTTGACACACAAACTGAACTACCACAACCTCTATCTTCCAGAACTGAGAAGATAAACTTTTTCTGTTTTAAGCCATTCGACTGGTTGTATATTATTATGGTAGCGCTAGGAAGCTAATACAATACCCAAAGAAAATTAATAGGAATATTCTGGCCCATCTGGAGACCAGAATGGCCTCATAAAGGAATATGGCAGGCGATCTCAGTATTGGTGGTTACAATCTTAATGGCATGAAGCAGGGGTCAAGAACTGAAATGCCCACAGAGGCCAAGCAGGTCAAGTGAACTGAGAGAACTAAACCTGTTGCCGTGGAGTAGAATTGCCCCCAAAGGATTTTCCCATAAGTATGAGTTCTTAGACTCTCAGGGCCCCCCAAGACCACTAAAACAAAACCTGATCTAGCACAAGCAAATGGCTTTACAGATGGGAAAATGGTGGCCTAGTGAGGAGAGGTGACCAGCCATCAGTAGAGTTAAGATTGAACCCAAGTGTCTCCCTTCCAGGACAATGCTCTGGCACCACTCAGGATACACAGTCAAGTTCCACTTGGGCATTAGGATTGGCCAAAATCGGCAATGTGGCATGAGCATGGGCTGATGGAAGGCCAAAACCGAAAGGCCGTAAACGTTCATAGAAGCAGACTGCCACATCTTTCTTCTGCACAGTGGCTGGTGGGTTTGAACTGCCGACCTTTTCATTAGCAACCAAGCACTAAACTACTGCTCCACCATGGCTCCTCATGGCCCTCTTAAAGGATCCCCAGTGAAGCAATTGACCATGGGTGCAAGGCTGGTGGTCTGAACCCACCCGGAGGGACGTTGGAAGTCAGGCCTGGTGATGTGCTTCTGAAGGTCACAGCCTTGCAAGTCCCATGGAGCAGCTCTACTGCAAACATGGGGTCAACATGAGTAGGAATTGACTCGAACACGCCTAACACAACAACCCACTGAACCCCACTGCCATGCAGTCACTTCCAACCCAGAGGGTTTCCAAGGCTGTAAATCTATTACAGGAACAGCCTACCTCATCTTTCTCCCGTGGAGCAGCTGGTGGCTTCAAACTGCCGCCCTTTGGGTTAGCAGCCAAATGCCTTAGCACAGCACCACCAGAGCTCCTTTAACAACAGGCCCTCTCAAAAAGGGGCAGCAGCCACACAGTCCCTGTGACTGTCTCCTATTGCCCTGAAGGAACGCTGGCCCAGAGTTACCATCTCATGTGGTATTTCATAAGAAGCCAACAGTCTGGATTTTCTTTTATAAAGAAAAATCTCCCTATTTTTAAATGTTGGCAACTGATCTACATTTTTATAAAATACAATGGGAGTGACACCGAATCTGTCCCCAAGTGCCACTTCTGACCCGAGATGTCAATGAACGAGCTCTGTGTGGCGAGCACGTCTGGCTCTGGTGCAGGGTGCTTTCCCTGTGCCACTGGTCACTCTTCTGCACCTGCTTCCAAAGCCCAGGGAGACTGGCCTGAGCGGTTTCCATTTCCGGTTGTGCTGGGCCAGCAGCAGAGGAGAGGAGAGGAGAGGAAAGGGGAGGGGTGAAGGAATTTATTCGTTCCTGCTCCCTCCCTATCAGATCAGCTTCTGGCAGTGGTCCACTCCCCCGCCCCCACCAAAAAAAAAAAAAAAACACCAAACTCAATGCCATCAAGTCTGTTCAGGCTCATAGCAACCCCATTGGGTTTTCAAGGTTGTACATCTTTAAAGAATCAGACTGTCTCAGCTTTCTTCTGAGGAGCAGCTGGTGGGTTCAAACCACCAACCTTTTGGTTAGCAGCTAAAATACCTTAACCACTGTACCACCAGAGCTCCTTCAGGTGGCAGCTAGATCCTTTCCAAAACTCCTGTTGGGGGGCCTCTCTCCCCTCTTCCCATTCTCCCCACTATTCCATTCTCAACCACCCTTGTGGGTTCCCCGAACCCCGCCTGCATCTCTGTAAGCAGACCCTTCATGAAGCTGTCCTTGATCGTTGGTCACCATCATGTCACCCTGACTCACGGTGACCCCATGGACAACAGAACAAAGCATTGCCCGGGCCTGCACCACGTTCATGGTCACTGTCTGCCCGCGTCCACTGCTGCAGCCACTGTGTGCTGCGGCCTTGCAACCCAGCGGGCTCAGCCTGCAGCATGCCATCAGACAATACTCTGCTGTAAGCCACCGGGTCTTCACTGGCCAATTGTTGGATTGCCAGGCCTTTCCTCCTAGTCGGAAGCTCTGCTGAAACCTGTCCACCATGGGTGACCCTGCTGTTTTTGAAATACCAGTTGCATAGCTTCCAGCATCACAGTAACATGTAAGCCACCACAGTATGACTTGCTGAAAGATGGCTGGCAGTCTCCTCAATTACCCTCCTTTTGTAAAATTTGTACTAAATATATATAATATATACGTGTGTGTGTGTATATGTACATATAACAGAATGTTTGCCAGTTCAACCATTTTTACATGTGCAATTCAGTACATTAATTACATTCACCACTATTGGTTGTGCAATCATCACCACTACTCGTTTCCACATGTTTTCATCACCCTACAGAGACAGGGCCCCTTAAGCAATAAATCCCTCTTTTCCTTTCCCACTTGCCACTGGTAACCACTGATGAACTTTGGTCTCTATGACCTCAATTACCCCTTTGAGGGGGGCCATCTGCCTCCAGTCAGGGCCCCAGTGGGCACAGATACCTCTGGGGTCTCAAGACTCCAAGCCAAATGACAATTGTCCTACTTCTGCCATTGTGCTCATATTGAGTTGTTTTCTCATTCTCCTTCACTGTGGAAGTCACCAATCACAAGTGAGATCAATTTCCTAGGAATAAACTTTATTCGTAAATTGAATACATCAAGACTTAGATAGATAGACTCAGTTGGCATAACATAGTATCCCCAACACTGCTCTCCATCCAACTTCAGTGAGTTGCAACTGGGGTCTTAAAAACTTGTGAGCAGCCATCTAAGATGCAACTGTTGGTCTCGCCTTGTCCAAAATAAAGAAGAGTAAAGAAAACCAAAGATGTATGGAAACAGTTAGTCCAAGGAACTAATGGACAATGGGAACCTCAGCCTATATGACCCTGAGACCAGAAGAACTAGATGGTGCCCAGCTACCAAAGCCAACCACTTGGAAAGGGATCAGAATTGGAGATCCTGGATAGAATGGTAGAAAAATATGGAAGAAAACTCAAAATCATAAAAAAAAAAAAAAAGTCCAGCTTATTGGTCTGATAGAGACTGGTAAAACCCCCAAGACTATGGCCCCAAATCACCCTTCAGGCCTGGAACTGAACTCACTCTTGTGGCTTCCAGCCAGACAATGGTGAACATTTACACCAGGTAGGTACACTCATTAGCACAATCAACCATGGGAGATCTGAAGGCCGTGGTTTGCACAAAGAGACAGCTCAGAGGGGAGAAATGCATAGGAAAGAAACACACAGGGAAAAGGTAACCACGGGGGCAGGGGGAGCGAGAAGAGAGCCGTTACATTGCAAGGAGTGCAATCGATGTCACGGAACAAAAGGTGTATGACCGTTGAATGGAAAAGAAATTTGTTCTGTAAACTTTCACCCAAGTCACAGTAAAAAGTTTTTAAAAAATTACATAAATAAAAGAAAGACTTACATAGAATGGAAGGATAACTTTACTCCTTCATTCATTTACTGGCTAAGGAGAAAAAGATATAGAGTGACTTAATATGTAAATGATACGTTTGTCTGTCACTCTGGGGAAAGTTAGGAAATCTGAGAATACAAAGCATTGGTGAGAATGTCAGGATATCATAACTGTCATGCCTGCTGGTGGGGTACAGATGGGGATGGCCATTCTGAAAGCAACTGGAAACTCCTAAATCAAATTAAATTAGGGCACACCCCTGACCCAGAAATTCTGGTCCTGTGTCTATTTCTGTTAAGGATTGAATTGTGTCCCCAAAAACGTTATGTTGGAGTCCTAACCCCTCATGGTAGTTAAATTTGTATGTCAACTTGGCTGGGCCTGGTCAAGTGGCTGGGCAGCTGGTGGTAGTTATTCCCCATGCTGAGACTGGCAATCAGCTCCATGGTGGGATCTACCACAAGCAGCTGAGTAGCTGCCTTTGGGAATGTGGTCTGCTTCCTGTATATAAGGAGAAGCCTTGGAGATAGTCTCTAACTTATGGCACACTTGGACCCTGCATGTAGCTGTGTCGTTGTTCAGCAGCCTGCCATGCTCTGCCGACCTTGGGACTTACAATGGACTTAAATTAATGGCCTGCTGTGTGGTTTGGTAACATTGGACTGTGCCTTTTTACTTGTCAACCTTGGGCTTGTCAGCCTCAGCAGCCAGCAGCTGTCTGAGTGAAGAAACGCCTCTAGCTCCAGTGGGCTAGGAGCAGGAGGCAGAGCTGGACCCTAAGATTGAGGGGCTTTCCCCCAGTCCCTAGAGCCTGGCACTTTGAACTTGGCCTTAAAACCTCCAAACTGTAAGAGAATAAACCCTTGTTTGTTAAGGCCATCCCATTTATGCTATATTCCTGTCAGAGTGGCACTAGGGAACCAGAACACTCCTGTACCTATAAATATGACTCTGTTTGGGAATAAAGATCTTCTTTTGCTTTGTTAAGGAGCTCTGGTGGCATAGTTGGCAAAGCATTTGGCTGCTAACCAGAAGGTCGGTGGTTCAAACCCATGAGCTGTTCCTCGAGAGGAAGATGACGCAATCTACTTCTGTAATGATTTACAGCCTTGGAAACCCAATAGGGGTGGCTATGAGTTGGAATCGACTCAATAGCAGTGAGTTTGTTTTTGTTGTTGTTGTTGTTGTTATGTTAGTGACATCATACCACAGTAGAGAAAAAAAAAAAAAAACTCACTGCCGTCGAGGCAGACCTGACTCACAGCGACCCCTCCTTGGGTTTCTGAGGCGGTGCCACTACAGAAGTAGATCTCCCCATCTTCTTTCCGAGGAGTGGCTGGTGGGTTTGAACGCCAGCCTTCTGGTTAGCAGTCAAGTGCCTTAGGTGCTACGCCACCAGAGCTCTTCTCTCAGAGTAGAGTGTGTCTTAACCCTAATCCCTTCTGCGTGGTGTCTTATTCAAAGAGCAGAACAGACACAGAAACACACACATGGGGAAGACAGACACCACATGAGACCCACCCAAAAGCAAAGGAACGCCAAAATTGCCCGCAGGCACCAGAAACTAGGGGAATGGCCAATAAAAGGAATCAACACAGTTGAGAGCCAGGCCCTAACTCAGACTTTTCTGTTCCAGCACTGGGAGAAAAGTTACGTTCTTTAAAGCTGTCCACCGTGTGGCCTTTTTTGTTAGAACAGCACTAGGAAACTAAGACCATGGTCAAAGAGTTTTTCACTTTGATGCATAAGGGGCTGTGCTTGAGAGTCTTCAGTGTTTACTGGGCATGGGGGACCAGGCTGAGGCTGCCGGGGCCTCCAGCACTGGGAAGGAGATGAGTCAGATATGGCGCGTACACACCATGGAGTCCATGCAGTAATTAGAAGCAAGCAGTTGGAGGTACAAATTGTCCCATGAATGACTCCTAAGTACAGTGTTGATGAAACAAATAATGGAAACATTGAGATCTAAAACATGACCAACTCTGCATCAATTAGTAACAGCGGCAGGCACCACTAGGAAAGCAAAGAGGCAAGCCACAGAATGGGAGAATGTTCACAACACATACATCTGACCAAGGACTTGTACCCAGAGTATATAAGAACTGCTACACAATCAACAGATCAATTAATCAAAAATGGGCAAAAGACTTCAATCAGCACTTCACAAGAGGATATCCAAATGCCACTCTAGAACCAAACCAGAGTCACTACCATCAAATTGATTCTGACTTCCAGTGACCCCATTGGGCTTCCAAGGCTGTAAATCTTTATGAAAGTAGACTGCCTCATCTCTCTCCCATGGAGCGGCTGGTGGGTTCGAACCACCTACGTTTTGGTTAGCAGCCCAATGCCTTAACCACTACACCATCAGAGCTCCTTAAAAGGCCACTCAGCCCACCAAAGGTGTCCCATCTTATCCATTGCTGTTGTTAGATGCCATCGAGTTGGCTCCCACTCACGATGACCCTATGCACAACGGGATCTGACTATTGTGATCCATGTGGTTTTCACTGACTGATTTAAAAGTAGACCAGTTTCTTAAAAGTTTGCAAGCAACCATCTAGATGCAACAACGGGTCTCTCCTCGTCCAGAGCAAAGAAGAATGAAGAAAACCAAAGGCACATGGAAACAGTTAGTCCAAGTGACTAATGGTACACCATGTGATCCTCAGCCTACAAGACTATGAGACCAGAAGAACTAGATGGTGCCCGGCTACTACTGTCAACCACTAAGAGGGGGATCTATGGAGGAGATCCTGGACAGAGTAGGAGAACAATGGGGAACAAAACGCAAAATCATTGGGAAAAAAAAAAAAGGGACAAGGTTTGCTGATCTGATAGAGCCTGATGGAACCACTGAGACTGGGCCCCTAGCTGCCCTTCAGGTCTGGAACTAAACTCACTCCTGCAGCTTCCAGCCAAACAAAAGACAGGCCTATGAGCTGAACATTTACATTAGGTAGATAAACTCCTTGGAGAGATCAATCATGAGAGAATAGAAGGGCTATGTCTGCACAGGGAAGCAGCTCAGGGGGCAGGAGTGCATGGGAAGGAAGGACACAGGGAAGAGGTAACTATGGGGAGGAAGTGGGAGGGGAGCTGTTGCATTGTGGGGAATTGCAGTCAATGTCATGAGACAAAATGTCTATGAACTGCTGTATGGAAAGTGAATTTGCTCTATAAACGTTCACCCAAATCACAACAACATTAAAGTAGATCAGCAGACTTTTCTCCTAGTCTGTGTTAGTCTGGAAGCTCCACTGAACCCTGTTCCAGTACCACGGCAACACATGCGCTTCCGCTGACAGATGGTGGTGGCTGCGTGCAAGGTGCATTGGCCAGGAACTGAACCCAGGTCTCCCATGTGAAAGAGAAGAATTCTACCGCTGAATAACCACTGCCCTTTCCACCTTATTAGCTGTCAGTAAACCTCAGGGAAACACAAATTTACAACCATAATGGAATGCACACCCACTTAAAAAGACTGACCACAAACCAAGGGTTGATGAGGGATGTGCAGCAACTGAATTGCTCATCCACTGCTCGTGGGAATATAAAACGGTACAAACTGTTTGGCAGTTTCTACAAAATTTGGATAGATACCTAGCACATGACTCAAAAATCCCCTCCTGGGTCTAACTAACCCACCAGAATTGAGTGCATACACTCACCCAAAACACGTATGAGAGTGTTTAGAGCAGACCCGTTCATAAGAACAAGAAATAACCCAAATGCTCATCAACAGGTAAATGGATAAACCAGCTGCTGAACTGTAGCATATTCACACCATGGAATACTATACAGCAATGACAAGGAACAATTTACAAATACAGGAAGACATGGATGAACTTCCCAAACATAACATTGAGTGCATGAAGCCCTTTGTAGACTGAATTGTGTCCCCTGAAAAGAAACATGGAAGTCTTAACTGCTGGAGCTGTAAATATCAACCTGTTGGGAAGTAAGAGCTCTTTTTAGTTATGTGAATGAGGTCATACCAGAGTATAAGGTGGGTCCTAACCCTAATCACTTCTGAGTGGTGTTTCATAGAAAACCCAGAACAGACAGACAGACCCACACATGGGGAAAGAGAGACACTACGTGAGGACCCATCTATAAGCAAAGGAACACCCAGGATCTGCCAGCAGACACCACGAAGTAGGAGAGAGGTCTACAGAAGGAACCAATACACCAGAATCCTGATTTAGACCTCTATCTTCCAGAACTGTGAGGATGTAATTTCTGTTCTTTACAGTCATCCTGTTGTGGTACCTTTTGTTACAGCAGCAGTAGCTAACTAAGACAAAGTCAGACACAAAACACTATAAGCATGATTCCATTTATAAAACCAAACTCACTGCCGTCGAGTCATTTCCAACTCTTGGAGACCCCCGCTGGGTTTCTGAGGCTGTCCATCTTTACGAAAGTAGATCTCCCTGTCTTCCTTTCATGGAGCAGCTGGCAGGTTTGAACCACTGACCTTCTGGTTAGCAGTCAGGTGCCTTATTCACTACACTACCAGAGCTCCTTGATTCCATTAATATCAAGTTCAAAAACTAGCAAGACTAATCTATGTCGTTGGGAGTTAGGAGACTTTTTACCCTTGGGATGTGGTCAGAGGGAAGACAGGAGGCCTCGGGGGTTGTCACAGTCTGTTTACAAAAGGAAGCCCATTTGTATCATGCTGGATACTTCTAATGTATCTGCTTTTCTGTATGTGTGTAATACCTTAAAAAGGAGTTTTAAAAAATAAAACAAGTTGTCAAGTCAATCCCAACTTCTGGTGACTCCATGCATCAAAGAACTGTGTCCTGTAGGGTTTTCTTTTCTTAAATTTCTTTTTGTTGTTGTTCTTGTTGAGAATGTACACAGCAAAACATTCCTTAAGGTTTTCAACGGCTGGTTTTCAGAAGGAGATAGTCAAAGCTTTCTCCTGAGATGCCTCAGATTGGATTTGAACCTCCAATCTTTCTGTTAGCAGCCAAGAACACTAACTGTTCACACAACAAAGCACATTTTGGAAAATTACTCACATGTCACTAACCACCTGTGATAACACATAGGACCTTGCTTGTTGAAAGTGCCTGAGATATAAAGCACTTACTGAAAATCAAAGACCACAGCCTTCAGTATGGAGGACACTTCAACATCAAGAAGACAAAAATCCTCACAACTGGACCAATAAGCAACATGATGATAAATGGAGAGAAGATCGAAAGGATTTCATTGAACTTGGATCCACGATCAACACCCACGGAAGCAGCAGTCAGGAAATCAAAGGATGTATTGCATTGAAAAAATTTGCTGCAAAAGTCCTCTTTCAGGTTTATCTATTGGAGAAAATATCCTTTGTTGGTTACCAGGGGTGGGAGGGGAGGGGAGGGAACGCTGTTAGATAGATAGAGATAAATATTGATTTGGGTGAACAGAAGGGCAATGTACCAAATATGAGTGACCAATATGGCAGCATTGAGGATGAGAAAGACATAGAGAGGTACATGGGCAGTACAGACAACAAATATGAACCCTTTTGCATATACAGTACTGAGTTGTCAGTGAAAGCAAACATGGGTATATGGACAG
>NW_006921686.1:9449987-9453490 GCF_000298275.1 Orycteropus afer afer
TTGCAGAAGTAGATTGCCTGATCTTCCTTCCATGGTGTGGCTGGTGGGTTTGAACCGCCAACCTTCTGGTGAGCAGTGAAATGCCTTAGGCACTGAGCCACCAGAGCAAAGGGGTATGAAAGAAAACGTTCCAGCAAGCTATACCATAGAGTAAAACCTGTGAAAGCTGGAACCTGTGTCAGGCAGAAACCTGTCAGAGCAGGAAAACTCAGATATTTTCCACCAACAGGAGAGAGAGGACAGTGGTAAGACTACACCCTGTCAAAGGCACAAAACAAACTTGTGAGACTGGGAAAAACAAGGCAGTCCTGCTGAGTTCAGACCCTGCAGGTTTCACTGTATTGGCATTTTGAGCTACTGAGCGGCAGCAGTCCGGTACTGACCGGTACTGGTGATGTGGTTTGAGCCGGAAGTTCTTCTGTGAGCGTGCTGTAGTCACAAAGCTGCCGAGAACTAGCAGAAGAGACTGCAAACAGAGACCTGCTTTTGTATGCATTGACCTAAAACTGTATTTACAAACATTTAAGCTGACACACAATCTATGAGAATTTTTTTTTTTCCTTAAAGGGGATTCTCTCCATTTCTCCGAGCTAAGGAGCCCGGGAAGGAGCTCTGGTGACGCTGTGGTGACGACACTGGACTGCCAACCAAAAGGTCAGAGGTTCGAACCTACCAGTTGCTCCATGGACAAAAGACCAGGCAGTCTCTGTCTTCAAAGACTTACAGCCTTGGAAACCCAATGGGGAGTCGCTATGAGTCAGAAATGACTCTGGGAGTGGGTTTGTTTTTTTTTAAGGAGCCCTGCAGGTGCAATGGTTAAGTGCTTGGCAGCTAAGTGAAAGGTCAGTGGTTCGAACCTACCAGCTGCTCCAGGGGAGAAAAGACCTGGCCTAGGAATGATTCCAGCCTAGAAAACCACATGTGGCAGTTGTAAACCAACTCTACACACACAACACCAATGAGATGCTCTCTGAGATCAGAAGAACTAGATGGTGCCCAGCTACCACTGTCAAGGGATCAGTGCAGGAGATCCTGGATAGAGTGGGAGAACAATGTAGAACAAAATTCAAAATCATAGAAAAGACCTGGTTTACTGGTCTGACGGACCCTGGTGAGATCCCCAAGACTACGGCCCCCAGTTACCCTTCAGGTCTGGAGCTGAACTCACTCTTGTGGCTTCCAGTCAAACAATAGACAGGCATATGGGGTGAACATTTACACCAGATAAGTATACTCCTTAGAGCGATCAATCACGGAGAACAGAAGGGCAGTGTTTGCACAGGGAGATAGCTCAGGGGGCAGGAATGCATGGAGGGATGGACACAGGGAAGACATAACTGCAGGGAGGAAGTGGGAAGAGAGTGGTTACATTGTGGGGAATTGCAGTCAATGCTATGAAACAAAATGTGTATGAACTGCTGTATGAAAAATGAATCTGCTCTATAAACATTCACCCAAATCACAATTAAAAAAAATTTTTTTTATTAAAAAAAAAAATCAGAGCTAGTAACTTTGGGTTCACATTTCCCCATGGCCAGAGCTGGTAGTGATACTGCCTTGGAAACCCAAGGAGGGGTCACTATGAGGTGGGTCCTACTCCACGGCATAACAACAACAACAGCAGCAGAGCTGGTAGAGGAGCTCTGGTGTCGTAGTGCCTAAGGCACTTGACTGCTAACCAGAAGGCTGGCAGTTCAAACCCACCAGCCACTCCTCAGAAGGAAGATTGGGCAATCTACTTCCGTAGTGATATGCCTCGGAAACCCAAGGAGGGGCACTATGAGTCAGGTCCGACTCGACAGCAGTGAGTGACAGCTGGTAACTAAGGTGCCGCTTTCCAGGTCACCGCAGCCCTACTGCCAACTCACTCATTCATATCATCTGCCATCCCTCAAATATCTAAGTGGGACACCCTGTTTGACAGCTTTTCACTATAAAGTTCTAAGACTCTTAGTATGAAAGAGCCCATGACTGCAAAATGCGAAGTTAGTAAAGTTCTGAGATCCCGAGGGAGCTGATTCTGATTTTATGGTTTTAAGGTAGAAGCAATCCAAGTGTCTATCAATGAATGAATGGGCAAACAAAATGTTCTATATCCACAAAGTGGAATATTATTCACCCATAAAAAGGAACGAAGTACTGATACAGTCTACCATGTGGAAGAACCTTGAAAACATTATGCTAAATGAAATAAGCCAGACACCACACACAGACCCAAAAAACAAATACTGTGTGATCCCACTTATATAAGGTACTGGGACAGGCAAGGAGTCCCCAGGCAGTGAGAACAGTTAAGTCCTCAGTTGACAGGTTGAGAGTTCAAGGCCACCCAGAGGTGCCTAAGGGCCTGGCAATTGGCGTCTGTAAGATCAGCCCTTGAAACCCTGTGGAGCATAGTCCAACTCTGACACATGCGGTCACCACGAGACAGAGTCAACTCAATGGTAACTTCCAGAACATGACAAAAAGCTGAACAGTGGTTCCCAGGGGCTGTAAACCAAACCCAGCCAAACCCACTGCCATCAAGTCGATTCCTACTCATGGCGACCCTCACTGGGTGTCCAAGCCTGTAAATCTTTATCGAAGGAGATTGCCTCATCTTCCACCCCAGGAGCAGCTGGTGATGGGTTTGAACTGCTGACCTTCTGGTTAGCAGCCGACTGTCTTACCCACTATGCCACCACAGTGCCTCACCAGGGGCTGTAGGGGGCGCCAAATGGGACTTCTTCCTGCTTAATAGGTCAAAGTTTCTGGTTGGGATGATTGAAAATTTCTGGAAGTACAGTGGTGATGGTTACACTACATTACAAGTGTGCTTAATGCCAGTGACTTACAAGTCACTTAAAAATGTTTAAAATGGTACATCTTATGTTACGTACGTTGTCGCTTTTAGGTGTCATCCAGCTGATTTCTACTTGTAGGGCTCCCATGTGACATGGTAGAACTGCCTCATGGGAGCTTCTTGGTTGTAATCTTTATGGGAACAGATTGCCACATCTTTTTTCTGCTGAGCAGCTGTGTGGGTTCAAACTGCCAACCTTTCTGTTAGCAGTTCAGCACCTAACTATTGCACCACCAAGGCTCTTTATGTTTTGTATATTTTACCACAATAAAAAAAAAAATCATGGTTAGGGAGGGAAAATTACCAGATACGTAAAAATGTGTGTGTATCTGTGTGTGTATCAACCAAATAGTATGAGTGGTTACCAGGGGTAGGAGTGAGGGCGAATGAGGAAGGTTTTGTTTGTGGGGCACTGAGTTTATGCTAATGGCGGTGGAATATTTTGCAAAAGAGAACAATAGTGGCACAACGTGAACAATGTCCTCAATGTCCCTGAGCTGCAAATGGGGAAGTGAGTTATGTTGGTGCATGTCTTGATGTGTATATTTTCACCACAATAAAAGTAAAAAAAAAAAAAATCATGATTATAACAATCTAAATTTTATGATTATAACACTCCATGTTTTTAATACTTTAGGGGCCCAAGGGTCAAAGGGACTGA
>NW_006921686.1:9453789-9454575 GCF_000298275.1 Orycteropus afer afer
CAAAATATACATCAATTCAACAATTCCTACAGGTAAAATTCAGGGGCATTGATTACATTCAAAGGTGAACAACCATTCTCGCTAAGCTTTTCCAAATTATTCCACTACCACCACTAACTCAGTGCCCCTAAGCAAAAGCTCCCAACAACCCCTCCCTCCTGCCCCTGGTAGCCATTAATAACCATTGATTTCTCTATATTCACTCATTTCATATGAGTCACATCATACCCTTCCTAGAGGTTTTTGACAACTAAGGGAGGTCCTTTTGCAACTGACGTGTTTCTCTCAGCACTATGTTTTTCGGCTTCATCTATGCTGTGGGATATCTCAGGACTTCATTTTGCTTTATGGCCATCCTTACATTGTTTTAAGACATCACACTAGGGTGACCACCATCCCAGTTTGTCTGCAACGGAGGTGTGCTCTCAGAAGCCCCCAGCACTGGTTCTCTGAATCAGTGGTTAGAAGATTTGAAGTGTCCTTGATTCACTAGAAGGCACTCTGGTGGCACAGTAGTGAAAGCGTTTGACTGCTAACCAAAAGCTTGGCAGTTCGAACCCACCAGCCACTCCTCGGGAGAAAGATGAGACAATCTGCTCCTACAAAGATTTACAGCCTTGGAAACTGTTGGGGAAGTTCCACTCTGTTGTATAGGGTTGCTATGAATCAAAATCGATTCAATGGCAGTGGGTTTTCTTGGATTTTCAAGGGAGTATACTTATTGTTGTTGTTGTTAAGTGTCGTCGAGTCGTTTCCAACTCATAGCGACCCCATGCACAGCAGAAC
>NW_006921686.1:9456785-9461646 GCF_000298275.1 Orycteropus afer afer
GGTGATTCTTCTTTGTTTCCAACTTTTGCATTCCAGTCACCAGTGATAATTAACACATCCTGATTGTGATTGCAATCAGGATGTGTTATACTTATAAGACCAAAGAATAATTGCTGTCTTTGAATTTATGGTGTTGGTGAAGAATAGTAAACACATGATGGACCACCAGAGGAACAAACAAATCTGTCTTGGATGAAGTACAACCAGAATGTTCCTTAGAAGCAAGGATGGTGGGACTTCATCTCACCTACTTTGGACATTTTATCAAGAGAGACCCATCTCTGGAGAAGGACATCATGCTTGGTAAAGTGGAGAATTATCAATAAAGAAGAAGACCCTCCATGAGATGGGGTCACAGTGTCTGCAATGACGGGCTCATCTATAGTAACAATTGTGAGGATGGTGTCAGATCAGTCAGCGTTTCGATCTACTGAACACAGGGTCACTATGACTCAAAAGCAACTCAAAAACACGTAACAGCAACAACATACTCATAAAGTCCCATACTTCTAGGGTCCCACATTTCTAAGGTTCTAAGGCTGCACTGGTAGCACAGTGCCTAAGACATCTGACTGCTAACCAGAAGGTTGGTGGTTCAAATCCACCAGCCACTCTGAGGAAGCAAGACTGGGCAATCTACTTCTGCAAAAATTTGCTGCCTCGGAAACTCAATGAGGGTTGCTATGAGTTGGAATCGACTTGATGGCAGCGGGTTTGGCTTTGGTTTAAGGCCCGTGGGGCTCTTTTTCATTTTAAACGAGTTCAAAGTAGATAAGACAAAAAATCTAATAACTCAGTTGCATCAGTCACATTTCATACTAAACCAAACTCACTGCCACCAAGTCGATTTCAACCCATAGCAACCCCTACTGGGTTTCCGAGGCTGTAAATCTTTATAGATATAGATTGCCCAATATTCTTTCTGCGGAGATGCTGGTTGGTTTGAACTACTGACTTTCTGGTTAGCAACCACATCTTCTGGTTAGTAGCCAAATGCCTTATCCACCAGGTCACCAGAGCTCCTTACACACTCCATTTCATACTCAAAAAACCAAACTCACTGCCATTGAGTCGATTTTGACTCACAGTGACCCCTCCTTGGGTTTCTAGTGGTTACCATATTGGACATCACAGATATGTCCAACATCACAGAAAGTTCTAAGGGACAGTGCTGTTTCAAAGTTTCAAGTCCGCAGTGTAACTCTATTCCCACCCTCTAGGCCACCAAAGTTCTGTGGCACTAAGGGGTACAGACACTGTCCTAGTAGACCCCTCACCCTTTCCCATTGTCCCCTTCTCCCACTCCAGCCCACGCCTCCCAGGTACCTGCCAAGGCCTTAATCCGGGAGCATTCAAAGAGCGAGGCAGCTGCCGTGGAGGCAGCCGGCTGCTCCCGTTCCCAGCCCCGATCCGGACTCTCCCAGCGGGCTGTCGGGTTGTTGTTGTTAGGGGCAGGCAGGCCCTCCAGGTTGTCCACTTCCCCTGGAACCTGTGCCATTGGGGAAGGTGAGGCCTAGAGTGGAGAGAAGCAAGTTAGGGCTAGAAAAGAGGCCTGGCCTCAGACACCCTCCTTTTCACACTGACTCTCTGGACCTCAGTTTTCCTGTCTGTGAAGTGGACACGATAATAACGATAATAATGTTCACCCTGACCTGTTCACAGGGTTGTGGTAAAGCACTCTGCTCCACTCCTGGCATAGAGTACAGTCACAGTAAAATGTCACTGTTATTAGAATAATAATGTTATTTATTCATAACAATAATAAATTAATAATGGTACTACATTTATTGTCAATTAATTAACAATAATGTAGATAGAACTCGACAATGTGGTTAATACCAATAATTATCATTTATTGAGCACTTGAACTGTGCTAAGTACATTATGCGGATTATCTCAATTCCCACAAATTTAATTCTCAAAGCATAAATTCTTACTGGATTCACTTTACAGGGGAGGAAGCTGAGACACAGAGGAATAATTTCATTTGCCCAAGGTTACGCAGCTAGGAAGTCGTGAAACTAAGGACTCAAATGCCAGGTACGGATAGAACAGGCACTAACAGCCTCCATACCTCATCCTTGTAGCCACACCCTTAAGGAGCCCTGGTGGCAAGGTGGGTAAGCACTGGGCCGCTGACCCAGGGGCTCTGTGGGAGAAACATGAGGCAGTCAGGTTCCTTAAAGATTAAAACAAACTCACTGCCATTGAGTTGATTCGACTCATGGTGACCCCTCCCTGGGTTTCTAAGGGGGTATCCCTACGGAAGTAGATGGCCCAATCTTCCTTCCAAGGAGTGGCTGGTGGGTTTGAACCACCAGTCTTCTGGTTAGCAGTCAAATGCCTTAGGCACTAGGCCAGCAGAGCTCCCATTCCTTAAAGTTTACAGCCTTGGAAACCCTGTGGGGCAGTTCCACTCTGTCCTCCAGGGGCGCTGTGAGCCGGAATGGACTTCACGGCAGTGGGTTTGGTTTGGGTTTTGCTTCTGTAAAGATCACAGCCTTGGAAACTCTATGCACCAGTTCTACTCTATCCTATAGGGTCACTGTGTCAGAATCGACTCCATGGCAATGGGTTTTTGTTTCGTAGCCACACTCTCTGGATGTAACTCTTCTGTGTCCTTTGACTGTCCAGGGTGGAGGGAGTAAAAGGGGAGGGGGGGGGGACATGTCCCATCTTTGCCCTGTGTTTGGTCATATGACATGCTTTGGCCAATGGCATTAGGTAGAAGTGACAGCATGCCAGGTCTGAGCCTGGGACTTAAGGGACCTTGCATGTTTCTGCTTGAGCTCAGCTGTGGCCATGAGAAAAACATGCCTGGGCTAGTCCAGGTCCAAGGCCCCAAGGCCCCAGTCATTCCAGCCAAGGCCAGATAGAGCAGTCAACAGCCACCATCCTCCTCCCCAGATGTGAGCTCAGGAAAGACCAGGAGAACTGCTGGGCTGAGCCCAGCCTACACCTCAGGCTTAAGTGCCAAATAAATGTTTAGTGTTTTAAGACATTAAGACGCTAAGTGTGCGGTGGTTGGTTACACAGCATTGTAGCAACAGCTAACTGTCATATCAGTCTGACTCCAGAGTCTTCTTCTCGGACCCTGAACCCACTGCCGCCAAGTCGATTCGAATTCATGGCGACCCCACGTGTGTACAGTAGGACTGCAGTCCGTGAAGTCTTCATGGCTGTGTCCTTGCCGAAGCAGATCTCAGGCCTGTCTTCCTAGGCGTCTCTGGGTGGGTTCCAACCACCAGCCTTTCAGTTGCATTCAAGGCCTAACCATGTGAGTCACCAAGGGACTGACTCCTCTAGAGCACTAAAACCAAAAACCAAACTCACTGCCATCAAGTCATTTCCAACTCATAGTGACCCCCATTGGGTTTCCGAGGCTGTAAATCTTTATGGAAGTTTATTGCCCAGTTGTCCTTCCACGGAGCAGCTGATCGGTTTGAACCGCTGACCTTCCAGTTAGTGCCTTATCCACTATGCCACCAGAGCTCCTTTCTAGAGCATTGTTGTTGTTGTTGTTACATGCTGTTGAGTCGGACCTGACTCATAGCAACCCCTCCTTGGGTTTCCGAGGCAGTATCATTACGGAAGTAGATTGCCCAACCTTCCTTCTGAGGAGTGGCTGGTAGGTTTGAACCACCAGCCTTCTGGTTAGCAGTCAAGTGCTTTAGGCACTACACAACCAGAGCTCCTAAAACACTACTAGATTGTAAATATGAAACTCAACAGGGTGGACGACATCAGATACATCTGCACTCTCCCAGTCTCCCAGAACTTGATTCCAAGACTTAGAAAGGAAGGAACAGGGAGATGATAAATGTTCCCCTTCACAAAAGACCGTGACACTTGCCAACTCACTGGATTTGAGGAGGGCAGCGTCTGGGCCTTGGTCAATGCAATGGAGACTCTCCCTTTTGGAGGACACATCAACATCCATCCTTATCCTTCTCCTATTCCACGGAAACCTGTATGTAGGCACCTGCTACCTAGCTGCTTCATGACCTTGGCCAAGTCACTTCCTCTCTCTGGGCCTCAGTTTGTTTATCTGTAAAATGGGGATCATAATGGTACCCATTTCCTAGGGGTGTCTGATGATGAAGTGAGCTACTAATACAAGTGATGTGGTGTCTGGCACATAGCAAGCCCCCAGTACGCCTTCCCAAGCCTGTTCCAGAGTCAGACAAAAATGAGTTCAACCCCGCTTTATTCTTGCTGTATCTTTAACTTGGCTTCTCTGTGCCTCGGTTTCCCTCCTGTTAAATAGTGATCGCAACTGTTCCATCAGTGCAGGGCATTCAGGAACAGAGAGGCGCCTAGCACTTGGTGGGCGCTCCCTCAGGCCGGGTAACAGCCCAGGCCAAACTGACCCAGTGAGGAAGTCAGGCTGGAGGAGGCGGTGGGCAGTGTCTCTCAGCTCCAGCCGAGCTGGAGGGGCGCGGGGCTGGGGGCGGGAGCTGAAGCTTTAACCCTTGGCAGTCCGGCCGCGCCTCTCCCTCCCGCAGTCCAGTCACTGTTCCCAAGGAGGGGGCCTGGAAGGACAAGGCCTGGTGGTAGGATCCGTGCATGGCGCGGAGGCTGCTGCACTGGGTCGGCAGGGGAGGAGGGGCTTACTTTGCCCTCGACCCCTCACCTCCCCCACGGCTGGGGACATCCCTGGGGTTCAGGCCATGCCCACCGCGCGCCCGGGCAGGGTGCTCGGGCAGGTGGGGAGACGCTGCGGGGGAGGGGCTGTCAGCGCGAACGCCGCTCACCTGGGCCCGTGGCCGCCCGTGCCAATGTCCCCGCTGCTCGCCGCGCCGGCCGCCTCCCTGTCGGCTCGCACGGCGGGGCCAGACTAGGCTCAGCTCGGCCCCACCGG
>NW_006921686.1:9461771-9479525 GCF_000298275.1 Orycteropus afer afer
CGCGCCCCCGGGACCCCCTCCCGCCCGCTGTCCCTTGTTGCCCGGAGGCCTGCAGCGCTGGCCCCACGCGTGGTCACACACCGGGCCGCGGCATGTGATACACAGCTGCACTCGTGGGGGCCAGAGGGAGCGTCACACGCAGTCACACTCCAATGGAGTCATCCACTCCCACAGTCACACACACAGGGGTCACACGGCGTCACAAACACCCACATCCACACACAGTGTCACCCTTTCGTATGGAGTCAAACCGTCACACACGACGCACTCACATTTTGTCCCACATTGGAACAGTGTCACACACTGTAACACACTCAAATCGTGTCACCACCACCCACGTGGTGTCACACAACCACACACGTCACACACTGTCACACATTCCTGTGGGTCACAGAGTCATATTCTCACATCTCACACACAGTCTCACAATCATTGTCAAACCCTCTTACACACACTTGTCACACCAGCCACATACGTGGGGTTACATACCCTGCACTGTCATACATCCAACATGTCACACAGTCACAGGGGTCACAAGTACTCACACTCAAATGGGGTCACAGTGTCACACATTCCTACATGGCACACACTGTCACAGTCTAATCGAGTCACACACGCCCATACAGCACATCTCATGTCACACACTCACACCACATCACACACCATAGTAGTAATACCTACAGCATCACAGACTGACACAAAGTGTCCACAGTGTCACCACAAGGTCACACTTAACAACAGTAGTGCCTGCCACACACGTTACACACACAATGTTACACACAGGATGGCACGTGGTGTCCACAAACCACACTTTTCCTTGGGCTTACAGAGTCATACAGGGTCACATACACACATACACTGGTACATAGACACACAATTGCACAGGGTCACACACGGCCCCACACCGCCCTCCCTCACTCCCCCCGCCCCCCGTGCAGCTGCGAGGAGGCGGAGGGTGTCCTTTGACTCCCAGGTGGGCTTCGAGGCACCGGGAAAAGTAGCATGAGTTCAGAGAGCCCGATGGGCGTGGCCCGCGCTCCCTCGCCCGGCCTTGAGTGGCTAGAGCGAGGAGGCGGGACACTAGGAGAACGGCTGTCCTAATCCCGCCCCCTTGCCCTGTTCTGGAGGGAGGCGTGGCTTATATGGCCCCGCCTCCCAATTTCCATATCGGGTGGAGTGGGCAGTGCTCCGCAGCAAGCTAATACTTGCCGACTCCTGTCCCGCCCACACACGCTTTTCCTAGTAGGAGGCGTGGTCTGTCTGCACACGCCCCTCCTTCTGAGCGTTAGGAGGGACGAGGCGGGGCTGAGGCGGGGTCAACTGCGTCCGGCTCCGCCCCCGCCCTCCAGTTACAGAAGGGCAGCGAGCGAGGCCCCGCACCCACTCGGTTTCCGCGTGTCCGGCGACTCCGCGGCTACCGGCCCCACGATCCTGCAGCATGGCGGTCAAGAAGATAGCGATCTTTGGCGCCACTGGCAGGACCGGGCTCACTACCCTGGCTCAGGCGGTGCAAGCAGGTATGAGTCGGGGTGGGCCGGAGACGTCATGGGGTGAACGCGCAGAGCATTAGGAAGGGGCGTTCTGGGGCCATGCTGAGTCTAGTTGGGGCTTTCAGTACCTCGGTAGTGTCAGGACCCAAGGAGCTGAGCAGGTGGCTACGAGGGCAGGAATGCGGGAGGCCACGACACTGCGTTCAATTGCATGTAAATCCAGGGCACAGAAATTGTCCATGGGAGCCCCCCCCCCCCCGCTCCAGGGGACAGTTTGGTGTAAATACAGGGCTTTTATGAAACATTGTTGCTGTTGCTATTATTATTAGCTCAACCCAGGGAGGGCTTACTGAACTAGATTACCCATTTGTCGCCCAGCACTGCCCTTTCTTCCCGTGTTAAATCCTCACAGCACTCACATGGGGTTGTTGCTGTAGTTGAGTGCCGTCCAGTGGGTTGTTGGAATGCAACTGCTCGGTAGAGTTTTCTTGGTTATAATCTTTTCGGAAGCAGGTTGCCAAGTCTTTCTCCGATGTGCAGCTGAGTACTCTAACCGCCGACCTTTTGTTCAGCAGAACTCTCAACCTGTGCAACACCAACCAAAAAAAACCAACCCACTGCCATCCAGTCGATTCCGACCCATAGCGACCCCCACTGGGTTTCGGAGGCGGTCAATCTTTAACGAAGTAGATTGCCCGTCTTCCTTCCGCGGAGTGGCTGGAGGGGTTTGAACCTCCACCAGGGCTTCTACAATTACCCCACTTCTATGAGAAAACTGAGGTCCAGAGAGTGATTTGCTTAAACCGACAACAACAAATAGCTGGTGAATGGCGGTGCTGGCATTTGAACTAACCACCACAAAAACCAAAAGCTTGGGCACTAGGGCCAGAACTTTAAAGGTTGGGGGGTTGTGAACACCTACGAGAGGGGACTCACTGAGAGAATGAAGGCTTGGGGGTACCAGTCCTGGGAAAGACAGTGAGGGCTGAGAATTTGGAGCTGCGCTAGGGTGGGAAGTGAGGCAGGAAAAGGGATATTCCACTGCCGGGCACCGTGCCGTCTTCACCAACCCCCAGCAAGGCCTGGGGCTTCCAGATACAGGGCCCCACCTCTGCTGGCCTCAGTGACTCTGAAGATAAAGACTATCTGGGTGCCCCAAAGGGGTAGAGGCCGCTGAGGTCCCACTCTCTAATGGCTCCCAGCCCAGCCCTCCTTGGGAGGGGCTCTGCCTCTGCCTGAAAGCCCCCCACTAGGCCCACTGCTTTCCCCTCCCCCAGTGAGACCTCCTGAGGATCTTGTAGAGAGGGGAGAAACGAATTTGTTGATGAGCGATTCTGGGGTAAATGTGAGGAAAGAAGGAAAAGGGGGGAAGTTGAGAAGTGCTGAGTCACCCTGGGGCTTTGGAGTCCTGGTTTCGACCTCCCCCATCCCGAATTCCATTTGCCCACCCTGCTGGTCACCGCTGGGACTGCACCCCGGGGAATTGGGATCTAGGGCCTAGGGGAGCTTTGCCTTCTCACTTGGCTCTTGGCTCTTCACACCACCTCTTCAAAGTTCTGAGCCTCCAGGAAAAAGGAAAGAGCTCTGGTGGCTAGTGCCTAAGCCATTTGATTGCTAACCTGAAGGCGGGTTACCCCCTGAAGGTTCAAACCCCCAGCCACTCCTCAGAAGGAAGATTAAGCAATCTACTCCTGTAGAGATGTTGTTATGTGCTGTCCAGTCGGACCCAACTCATAGCTACCCCTCCTTGGGTTTCTGAAGGGGTATTACTACGGAAACAGATTGCCCAACCTTCCTTCCAAGGAGTAGCTGGTGGGTTTGAACCGCCAGCCTTCTGATTAGCAGTCAAGTGCCTTAGGCACTACACTACCATAGATACTGCCTCAGAAACCCAAGGAGGGGTCACTATGAGTCAAATTGAGTCAACAGCAGTGAGTTTTGTTTGGGTGTTTTGTTTTTTTTTTTACCAAGTTAGGGCTTTATCTTCCGGGGTGGTTCTGAGTTCTGACAGGCCCGGACTCTGGCCCCAGACTGCCCACATTCAGTCCCCAGCTCTGCCACTACCAGTTGTGTGGTCAGTGCCTTGCCATCTTCATACCTAGATTTCTGTAAAATGGTGGTGAAACTAGTAGCCCCTCCCCTATGGCACTCTTGTGACAGTTAAATGAGATAATATGTGGAAGTGCCTAGAACAGTGCCTGGTGGATACCTACTGCTCAGTAAACACCCTTTGGCTGAGTGACCATCACTTCATTTCAGTAAAAATTCTACCTTCTTTCTCTACTAGCTCTGTGATCCCAGCCCAGTTACATAACATTGTCTCAGTTTCCTCGTTCTCCAAATGGAGATAATCATATCTTGTAGGACTGTAGCAGTCTGGTACTTTTCACACTGTGGGTCATCAAAAAAAAACAAAAAACACCTCACTGCCATCAGGTTGGATCCCACTCATAGCGACCCCTCCTTGGGTTTCCGAGGCGGTATCACTACAGAAGTAGATTGCCCAGTCTTCTGGGGAGTGGCCCTTGGGTTTGAACCATTAGCCTTCTGGTTAGCAGTCTAATGCCTTAGGCACTACACCATCAGAGCTCCTTGTGGGTCATAGTGAGTTCTTAGTATATTTAATTGGTCACAACAGTATCAGAATTTATTACATGTTAAATATTGGTTTTATCAAACTTTTATGTCAAATACAAAGCCAGACTCACTGCCATCAAATAGTTTCCGACTCATAGCAACTCCCATCATGTTTCTGAGGCTGTAAATCTTTATGGAAGTAGATTGCCCCATCTTCCTTTTGAGGAGCAGCTGGTGGGTTTGAACTGCTGACCTTCCAGTTAGCAGTCAAGTGCCTTATCCACTATGCCACCAGAGCTCCTTTTATGTCAAATATATTCCCTGTCTGGAGCAATGAAGAGTGAAGAAAAGCAAAGACATGTGGAAACAATTAGTCCAAAGGATAATGGACCAAGTGAACCCCAGCTCCTTGACCCTGAGACCAGAAGAACTAGATGGTGCCCAGCTATCACTGCTGACCACTCTGAAAGGGATCACACTAGGACATCCTGGACTGAGTGAGAGTAGAGAGAAGAACGTGGAACAAAACTCAAAATCGTGTAAAAGAACAGGCTTGCTGCTCTGCTGGAGACTCGTAGAACCCCCAGGCTATGGCCCTTGACACCATTCCAGCTTGGAACCAAACACTTCTGAGGCTCAGCTTTCAGTCAAACAACAGACCTATGAAGTGAACAGTGACACCAGAAATGTACAACTTCTTACAACAGCCAGCTGTGTGAGATCGAAAGGGCAGCATTTGCCCAGGGGTAAACCTTAGAAGGAAGCTTCTAAGTCCTTCTTTAAGGGTGGAAAACAAACAGGGAGGAGGTAGGAAGAGTGCTGTTACATTGTGGGAATTGCAATCAATGTTATGAATCAAAATGTATATGAATTGTTGAATGGAAAAGCAACCTGTTACGTAAACTTTCACCCAAATCACAATTAAAATACACACATATGTGTACATATATGTATGTGTATGGGAGTCCCTGGGTGATAACCGGGAAGCAGTTAACACTCTTGGCTACCATCCAAAAGGCTGACCGTTTGAGTCCGCCCAGTGGCTCCCCGGAAGACGGCTTGGCTCTCTACCTCTGAAAAAACCAGCCATTGACAACCCTGAGGAACACAGGTCTGTCCTGACACGCGTGGGGTAGGTTAGCACTGAGCTCGTTGACAGTTTGGCCTCCAGGGACTCAGCTTACCAGGCACGTGCATTCAGCTCTATTTTAACCAGTACCGTGGCAGGTGTTAACCAGCGCCCTCATTGGCTCCCTGAAAGCCCCTGTGTGCACAGCCCACCACCAGCGCCGATGTGCCAGGACACCGTAGGTTTTGTGTCATTCCCTGATCCCATATGATGCGAATGCTGGGCACTGTGATCTGTATTTTAGAGATGAAGAAGCTGCAGAGTTTAAAAACTTTTGTGCTTTAAAAGACAACCCCTGGAGAAGAGGTAACTATCAGGAAGAAGTGGGAGGGGAGCTGTTGCATTGGGGTAAATTGTAGTCAATGTCATGAGACAAAGTGTATGTGAACTGCTGTATGGAAAGTGAATTTGCTCTGTAAATTTTCACCCAAATCACAATCAAAAATTAAAACTAAAAAAAAGACAACCCCTGGAATGGGAGAAAAATTTTGCAAATTGTATATCTGCTAAGAAGCTTACATCCAGAATCAGGGAAGATGTTTGTGTAACAGCCAATAAGTGGCAGGGCCAGGATTTGAACCCAGGTCTATGGGGCCTTAAAGCCTTGCTTTCCTGTTTATAAAGGGTCAGGGAGATAGTGATGAATATGACAGTCCCTGGACCTGCAGTGCCCTTGGTTTACTCTAGGTCAGCATAATTAAGGCTCTGATGGGAAAAACAAGAGCTGGAGGACTGGAAGAAAAGGATAAAGGGTGTTCTAGGCAGAGGACAGCGTGTACAAAGGCCAGGGGACAGGAAATGGCATGGTGAATTTGAGGAACTGAACGAGGTACAAGAGATGAAGTGAGCAGTGGTTGGAGGAGGAGGGGCCTTAAAGGCTGGAGTGAGGAACATGGGCTTAACCGCAAGGCATTATGGGTCCTGAGAGGGATCTGAGCAGGGGGCACTTAAAATTTACCATGGAATGTTCTGTTTGGCTGCTTTGTTGGAGGACAGGTTGGAGGGGTTGTAACTGGGGACCTGGAGCCCAGGGTGGATATCAAGGCAGAGAGGCCAGGCAGGAAAGAGAACACTGGACCAGGGCTAAGGATAAAACCATCAGATGAAAAGGCATGCTAACAGCAAACACTCATACAGTACTTATCCCTGTACCAGGCACCACCCCAAACTTTTTGTTTATTTCTTTTAATTTTTTGTTTTTTTACATTTCTTAGAACAGCTTTATTGAGATGAAATTTATATACCACACGATTCACCCATTTAAAATTCAAGGGTTCTTAAGATCTTTAGAATTGTGTGGCCATCACCACAATCCATGTGAAAACATTTCATCACCCCAAAAAGAAGCACCTAGAAATGCCCCTCATTTCTCCCCCAGCCCCAACCCTAGGCAACCACCAGCTACTTTCTGTCCTGTGAATTCACCTGTTGTAGACATTTCATGTCAATGGAGTCATACCGTCGTGTCCTGTTATGTGCCTGGTATCTGAAGATACTTGACATATCTTCAAGAGTGAGCATGTTATAACATGTATCAGTATCACATTTTTATTGCTGAATAATATTCCATTGTATGAACATGCCAAATTGATGTAGCCGTTCATCAGTTGATGGACATTTGGGTTGTTCCTACTTTGGGGCTATTATGAGTAATGTTGTTATGAAAATTTGTGTACAAGTTTTGGTGTGACATGTGTTTTCATTTCTCCAGGGCATGTACTTGGGAGTGGAATTGCTGGATCGTGCTGGCATGATCAGACATCCTAACAATCCTTGGTTAACCTTTTCAGGAACTGTCAGGCTCTCTTCTAAAATAGCTGTGCTGTTTGATGTTCCCATCAGCTGTGGATGAGAATTCCAAGTTCTCCATGCCCTTGCCAACACTTGTATTATCTGTCTTTTTTATTATAGCCATCCTAGTGTGCGTGAAAAGGAGCTCTGGTGGCACAGTGCCTAAGGCATTTCACTGCTGTTCTGGTTCCCTAGAACCTAAGGCATTTGCGGTATATTCCTCTCTGACAGGAATATATCGCAAATGGGATGGTTTTAACAAACAGGAGTTTATTCTTACAGTTTGGAGGCTTTAAGTGCAAGTTCAAAGTGCCAGGCTCTAGGGGCTGGGTGAAAGCGCCTCAACCTTGGGGTCCAGCTCTGCCTCCTGCTACTGGCCCACTGGAGCCAGAGGCATTTCTTCACTCAGACAGCTGCTGGCTGCTGGGGCTGACACACCCAAGGTTGACAAGTAAAAAGGCACAGTCCCAATGTTACTAATCCAAGTGGCAGGCCATTAACTTAAGTCCATTGTAAGTCCCAAGGTCCGCAGAGCATGGCAGGCTGCTGAGCAATGACGTGGCTACATGCCGGGTCCAAGTGTGCCATAGGCTAGAGACCATTCTCAAGGCTTCTCCTTATATATAGGAAGCAGACCACATACCCAAAGGCAACTACCCAGCTGCTCATGGTAGATCCCACCATGGAGCTGATTGCCAGTCTCCTCATGGGAATTAACTACCACCAGCTGCCCAGCCACTCGACCAGGCCCAGCCAAGCTGACACACAAACCAAACTACCACACGTAGTATACCCTAACCTTTGGCCACTGTTTAAAACAAAGGAAGAAACACATTATCTCTCAGCTTTAAAATGTGTGTGTTGTGGCCCCGGTAGGAGTTGGGGCACAGAATTATCCAAAATTATTTTGGGAGGGGACATAGCAAAGTGATACTCAAAATCTTTAACAACCCCTAAGGTAGGATGGAGGAGCTCTGGTGGTGTAGTGGTTAAAGCATTCGGCTGCTAACTATAGGATGGATGGTTTGAACCCACCAGCTGCTCCATGGGAGAAAGATGTGGCAGCCTGCTTCCATATTTATATATATATACACAAAGAGAAATTTATCTTAGGAAAATGGCTCACACATTTACAGAAGCTGGCAAGTCCCCAGTTCTTGGATCAAATGTCAATCTGGAGGCTTTTCCTGACTCTCGCAGCTGCAGGGCTGAGGAGCTCAAGGTTGGCAGGCAGTGTACTGGCTGTTGACTCCAGCGAATGACGAATCCAAGATCTCAAGGCTGAATGGTGGATTGTTCGCTCACGGACAGTTGTAGGCAGAATCCCAATCCACAGAAGAGTCTCTTGTCCCAGGATGTCCATAAATATACTGGAAGCAGGCCACACCCCTAGGGAAACTCCCTTTCAGCGGATTGGCTGCTCAAAACATATACATCTGATCCCATCATTGGAACAACCCACATCACAATTGCTTAAACCACACAGAATTGTGGTCCAGCTAAGTGGACACAAAGCTCCAACTATCACAGTAGGATCAGGCCCTGAGGAAGTGAGGCCCAGGAGCATGGTCCAGGATGAACCCCAATGCTGGAAACCTTCAGGTGTCTGATGGCCTCCTCTGTACCTGTTTCCTCCAGGATTATGGATGGGCGTGTATGAGTTTCCTAGGGCCTGCATAAGGCATTACCTCAAACTAGGTGACTTTAAACAACAACGTTACTCTCCCAAAGTTCTGAAGGCTTGGGGTCTGAATTCAGGGTGTGCACAGGGCCAAAGTCTCCCTGAAGACTCTAAGGAGATCCTTCCTCAGCTCTTTTTGCTTCTGGAGGCCCCAGGTGACACTTGGCTTGTGGTAGCATCTCTCCAGTCTCTGCTTTGGTCGTCACATGGCCGGCTCCCCTTTGCGTCTCTGGGCCTCACATGTGTCCTCTTCTCTTTTTATAAAGATACACTCACACTGGATTAGCCCCATACACGCGTATCCCACTATGACTTCATGTTAACTACGAATTACATCTACAAAGACCCAGTTTCCCAATCAGATCACATTCACAGGTACCTGAAATTGGGACTTCAACAAGTGTTTTTGGAGGACACAATTCCACCCATTAAGGGGCTCATAGACCAGTGCAGGGTCAAATATTAACCCTTTAGTTGCTGGGTGGTGGGGAAGGTGGGAGTACGTGCGAAGGCCTCAGTGTGGACTTTCCACCAACTGGCATGAAGGTGTCGCCGTATTTTAACAACCAACTGAATGTCAATTACCACTATGGCTGCAAAATGTCTGAAGACCTCTGCCCCAGAGCAGGGGACCTGGGAGATGGATCTGGGGAGCTCCGGCACCCACTGACCCTCCTCTCTACCCCTCTTTGCCCGTAGGTTATGAAGTGACGGTGCTGGTGCGAGACCCGTCCAGGCTGCCTTCAGAGGGGCCCCAGCCGGCCCACGTGGTGGTGGGAGATGTTCGGAAGGCAGCCGACGTGGACAAGACCGTGGCTGGGCAGGACGCTGTTGTTGTGCTGCTGGGCACCGGCAATGACCTCAGTACTGAGCCCCCCCTCTGCCCACGGCCTCCTCCTGCACCCCGGCCCCCAGCCCCCCCCCCCCCCCCTGCCCCGCCCCTACCGCCCCAGCCGCCTCCGCCACCCACAAGTGACAGCCACTCTCTGTCATCTCTAAGGTCCCACCACAGTGATGTCCGAGGGCGCCCAGAACATTGTGGCAGCCATGAAGGCTCACGGCGTGGACAAGGTCGTGGCCTGCACCTCGGGTGGGTGGCAGGGTCACAGAGTGCTGCTGAGCTGGGGGCAGGTGGGGACTGGACAGGCCAGGTTCTGTAGCCCAGGAGCCTCTGAAAGGTGACATTGAAGCCGCTCCAAGTTCCTGTGCATGCGTTTACCGACCATGTGCCTGAGCTTTGCTGGGGACGTGGTGACCAGCACAGCTGTGGGGCTCACTGATGGGAGAGAGATCATAAACAGAACTATCATCAGACACTGACCGTCCAGACTGGTCAGGCTGGGAGGGGGGAGGCACAGGCAGGGGGGCTGGGGGCAGGGCAGGGGAAATGCAGACAGAAGGGTCGGCCTGGGCAGGAAGCCAGCTGTGGGACCCGGAAGAGGCACCTGCAGAGAGGTCGGGAAGGGCCTCCTAGAGGAAATGAGAGAGCTGTAACCCCAGCAGACCAGCTCTCTGCCCTCACAGAGCCCCCAGTTTGCGGGAAGATGGACATGAAAGAAAGGGTTGCCCGAGTAATATTAAAGGTAGGGTACAGAGTGGAGCACAGGAGCGCAGTTAATGCTAAGAGTTAGCATTTATTGGCCTGGTGGTACAGTGGTTAAGGCATTTGGCTGCCCACCAAAAAGGTCAATGGTTTGAACCCATGAACCACTCCGCAGAGCAAAGATGAGGCAGCCTGCTTCTGTATAGGTTTACAGCTTTGGAAACCCAATGGGGCAGTTCTACTCTGTCCTGTAGAGGTGCGGGGGTCAGAATTGACTCACAATAGTGGGTTTGGTTTGGGTTTTGCTTCTGTGAAGACTGATAGCCTTGGAAAGCCTATGGAGCAGATCTACTCTGTCCTCTAGGGTCACCATGAGTCAGAATCGACTGGATAACAGTGAGTTTGGTTTTTTAGGTTTTGACAGGAGTGCCTTAGGGGTAAATGCCAAATAATCCTCACAAAACCCCCGAGGCAGCTGCATGTACTTTGAATCCTACCCACCAAAACCAAACCCACTGCCATGGAGTCGATTCCGACTCATAGCGACCCTAGAGGGTAGTCTCTCTTGAGTAGCTAAGGGAACTGAGGCACCAGGAGGCCAACGGCTTCCCGAGTTCACACAGCTTGTGGCTGGCAGAGCTGAGTGTGAACCCGGGCTGTCTCCAAGGCCCTCTCACCTCTATTTTTTCACACTAATTGCTTGCCTGAGAAGGGAGGTGTCGTGGAGAGAGGGCTGCGTGGTGAGAGGGACTGCTGCCGACAGGGCACATGAGCGCGCAGGCCTGGAGGCCAGCAGGTAGCTGAGAGGGGAACGAAATAATTTATGACGCCCCCAGCTTTGAAATGGTATAAGTAATACTAAACCTGTAATTTTAGAATGTTCTTCTCTCCGTGTTCATATTTTTCTTCCGTGTTATGAAGACCAGTTTGAGAAGTGAGAAGAATTTTTGCTGCTATAATAGAAAAAAAAAAAATGCATTCCCATTTGGTAGATTCTGACTCACAGCGCCCCTAGAGGACAGGGTAGAACTGCCCCCCAGAGTTTCCAAGGCTGTCAATCTTTATGGAAGCAGACTGCCACATCTTTCTCCCATGGAGCAGCTGGTAGGTTTGAACTGCTATCCAAAAGTGCTTTAACCACTGCACCACCAGAGTTTCCAAACTAAACTCAACTGCCATCAAGTCGATTCCAACTCATAGCAACCCCTATTGGGTTTCCGAGGCAGTAAATCTTTACAGAAGTAGATTGCCTCATCTTCCTTCCCCAGAGTGGCTGGTGGGTTTGAACCGCCAACCTTCTGGTTAGCAGTCAAATGCCTTAGGCACTACACCACCAGAGCTCCTCTTACTATGGTGGTGTTGTTATGTGCCATCCAGTCAGACCTCTGACTCATAGCGACCCTTCCTTGGGTTTCCTAGGCAGTATCCCTACAGAAGTAGATTGCCCAACCTTCCTTCCAAGGAGTGACTGGTGGGTTTGAACCGCCAGCCTTCTGGTTAGCAGTCAAGTGCCTCATGCACTACGCTACTAGAGCTCCTCCTTACTATGATAGGAACTGTAAAATTGATTTAATCTGCCTTTTATTTTATTTTCCCCAAGTTTTTTAGTTTTTTTTTTTAATATCAAATTTTTTTCTTAATATCAAATCCTGGTGTGTGCCAGGGTTTGTTTCTTTTTCTCATTTTTTTTTTTCACTTTTTTAAAAAATCATTTAGGAAATGATTTTAAACTCACAGTTTGCAGGAACTCATTTCACTCAGATTCACTAAGTGTTGACATCCCTATTTTCCTTATTCCTTCTATCTCTGTCCCTCTTTCTGTCTGTCTGTATGTACATATGTGTGTGTATTTACTTATTTATATATACGCACACATATGTGTATAATTCTTTTCTGACTCATTTGAAGGACCGTGGGTGGCGCATAGGGTTTGGACTCCTCTTTTCACCTGAAGGTGAATAATTTGAACTCACCCCGTTGTGGTGCTGAAGAAAAGCTGGGTGACCTGCTTCCATTGTCATTACAGCCGAGAGAACCCTCCAGGACAGTTCTGCTCTGTAACACACGGGGTTGCCATGATGTGAAATCGCCTTGGCCACGAATGTGGTTTCACATATATCATGGCCTTTTCCTTCAATGTGTATTTTGTTGACTTGTTTTTTATAACTTTTTATTGTATTTAAAAAAAAAAAAAAAAAACTTAACTGCCGTCGAGTTGGTTCAACTCATAGTGACCCCTCCTTGGGTTACCGAGGAGGTATCTTAACAGAAGTAGATTGCCCAACCTTCCTTCCAAGGAGTGGCTGGTGGGTTTGAACTACCAGCCTTCTGGTTAGCAGTCAAATGCCACCAGAGCTCCCTTTTATTGTAAAACACTTTAAAACAGAAAAGTTGAAAAAGCTGAGTGTTCATAGTCCCTCCATCCCAACTCAAAGCCTAGTATTTTCCATAATTGTTTTATCCATGAGCATACAAGGAACCCTGGTGGCATTGTGGGTAAGGCCTTTTGCTACTAACCAGAAGGTCAGTGGTTCAAACCCACCAGCAGCTCCGCGGGAGGAAGGTGAGGCAATCTACTCATCTATAAATCTAAAGTTTTACAGCCTTGGAAACCCAATGGGGGTCGCTGTGAGTCGGGATCAACTCAATAGCAGTGAGTTTTTTTCTTTTGGTTTATGGACATACACACACAGACACAAATGTTTGTATTTTACAAAACTTTTTGAGATTAAGTTGCAGATCCCAGGACACTTTACCCTTCTGGCATCTCCTAAGAAAAGAAAAGGAGCCCTGGTGGTGCCGTCGTTAAGTGGTTGGCTGCTAACCGGAAGATTGGTGGTTTGAACACACCAGCCGCTCCATGGGGAAAAGATATGGCAGTCTGCTTCTGTAAAGATTTACGGCCTTGGAAACCCTATGGCCTAGTTTCTTTAGGGTTGCTATCAATTGGAATCAACTTGATGGCAATGGGTTTATTATTATTTGAAGAGAAGAAAAGGCTTTTCTCTTCTAGAAGTACTGTATGATTATCACACCTGAGAAAATGAACACTAATTCCCCTCCATCCTGTAATTATTAGAGTATCCAGTTCCCTCCATATTCAAATTTCAAGAGAAAGGATTAGAAAGATCCTTGTCATCTAAGGAGCTTGCATTTTATCTTGGCCTAGGAAGCCTGGGGAGGGTTGTTTTTTAAGGTGGTTCCTGAAAGGATTAGGACAAAAAAAACTGCAAGATGTTGACTGGATCTGAGACTGCAAACTACTGGCAATGTGGAATTAGGAGGCTGGGAAGTGGGGCCCTGAGGCTCTTGTTGGGTGCTCTGGGGCCACAGTTTCAGAGAGAATCCTGTTCCCTACCTTACGGGGTAGGAGCTCTGGTAGCATAGTGCCTAAGGCACTTGACTGCTAACCAGAAGGCTGGGGGTTCAAACCCACCAGCCACTCCTCGGAAGGAAGGTTAGGCAATCTACTTCCGTAGTGATACTGCCTCGGAAACCCAAGGAGGGGTCACTATGAGTTGAGTCCAATTCGACGACACATAACAACAACAACCTCATGGGGTTGTTGTCAGGAGTCAGTGAGAGTCGGAACCCCATGTCAGCGTAGAACTGAGCTCCGTAAATGGCTGCTTTTTCAGGAACAGATCACCAGCGTCTAGGTGCACTCACGCTGCCAGCCTTTCAGTTAGCTGAGGATCTTAACAGTTTGCACCACCACCTAGTTCTGCTCTGACATGTGTGGGGGTCACAGGGAGTCTAAGTCAATTTGATGGCAACCGGCTTGGGTTTTGGGTTTTGTTTTGTTTTAGTAGATGAACACTAGGGCAAAAACAAAGCAGGCTAAAGGGCTTTTGGATGTGTCGAACAGGATGGTCAGGGAAGGCCTTATTGAAAGGTGGCCTTTAAGAGAAGTTTGCCAGGGGGTGAAGGAGAGAGCCATGTGACTGAGAGAAGAGCATTGTGGTTAGTGGGATCAGCCATTGCGAAACTGTGAGGTGGGGGCAGGGCTGGAGTGGAGCAAGGGAAGGGATGTTGGGGGATGCGAGAGGTGATGGCAGAGAGGGGAGGGCACCGTGATGGGGACTTGGCTTTTCTCCCGAGTGAGATGGAGCCTGAGGAAGTGTTGTGACTCAGGTGTTTACGGGGTCCATCTGGCTGCGTGTGGGGAGCAGACTGAGGGGCAGGGAGACCTGGGAGGAGACTGGGACCAGGTGGGTTTTGAATTACTGGACTTTTGCTGACAGCTCACGTGCAGGGTGGGAAAGAGAGAGGAGCCTGGGAAGACTCCCACATGTTTCCCTGAGTCCCTGAAAGGCGACGCGGAGCCGCTGCAGGGTTTTGTCCTGTCCCAAGACAGGAAAGGCCAGCAAGCAGGTCTGACCAGGAGGCTGTGGACCTGGCCAGGCTGCCCTGAAGCCGTGTCTGACCCTGCCCTGTGCCCCACAGCCTTCCTGCTATGGGACCCAGCCAAGGTGCCCCCACGGCTGCAGGACGTGACCAATGACCACATTCGGATGCACAAGGTGTTGCAGGAGTCAGGCCTGAAGTACGTCGCTGTGATGCCGCCCCACATAGGTGAGTGGGGCAGGGACCCTGAGACACTGTGCTACCAGCTGCTTCTTCCTGTCCTCTGAGGAGATCCGCAAGGTTGCCCTCCAACCAAAACCAAACTCACTGCTGTCGAGTTGGATCCGACTCAGCAACCCCTCCTTGGGTTTCCGAGGTGGTATCCCTACGGAAGTAGCTTGCCCAGTCTTCCTTCCGAGGCTTCCCTGGCCACCCTAAAATTGCAAATCTTTCCCCAACTTCCTGTCCTCTTTCTCTGCTTTCTAACATATTATTCGTTTATCTCTGCTTCACAAACTACCCAAAATATAGAGATCTGAAACCACACCATTATTTACTATGAATAGTTCCCTCAGCACTGGGCACTGACTAGATGTAGCATGTGGTTGATGCTTTTTGTGTGTGGGTGAAAGTTTACAGAGCAAATTCACTTTCCATACAGCCGTTCACATTCACTTGTCTCATGACATTGACTATAATTTCCCACCATGCAACAGCTCCCCTCCCACTTCCTCCCCATAGTTACCTCTTCCCTGTGTCCATTCCTCCATGACCTCCTGCCCCCTGAGCCATCTCCCTGTGCATACACAGCCCTTCTTTCTCTCATGATTGTTCTCTCCAAGGAGTATATCTACCTCAGGTACATGTTCAACTCATATCCCTGTCTTTTGTTTAAGATAGCCTTGTTTTTTGGGTCTCACAAGTTTTCCACCTTAGACAAGGTGCAGTCTTACCACTTTTCTATCATTCTCTGTTTGGTGGGAAATATTTACGTTTTCCTCCTCTGGTATGTTTCCCCTCACACAGGGTCCAGCCTTCCCAGGTTTTACTGTAGCAGGTGCTCAGTATGTTTGTTGCATGAGCTGATGCTGATAAGCCACACCTTGTGACGGGGTTCAGAGAGAACCAGTAAACTCCTTTACTCCCTCTCCCTGCAAGGTCTGGAATTGACAGTGAGAGACACCAAGAGTCAGATACAGGGAGAGAATGTTTCTTGCATGTCTGGCCACCATTACAGTAAAACCTGCAAAAGACAGAAACTGTGGCAGGCAGAAACCTATAGAGGAGAAAAAGTCAAATATCTGACTGTCAAAGGCAGACAACTTGTGAGACCTGGAAAAACAAGTCAGTTCTTCGAGTTCCGGCACTCACAGGTTTCACTCTATAAGTGCTGGTGACGCAGGCCTTGTTCTCATGAGGCTTCTGTGTCTAGTGGAGGAGACCGATGATAGATGCGTAGTGTTAACGTTGGGTTAATAAGCCAAATGAAGAAACAGTGAAGTGTGGTAAGAAGTGACGAGATGCTGTTTATTTAGCCTAGACTTGCTAAGGAGCCGGCTTCATGTAGTGAGGAATGAGTCAGGTGACTATCTGAGGGAAGGGAGGACTGGGCAGAGGGAATAGCACTGCACAGCCCTGAGGCAGGGTACCCGTATCTCTTCCATATTTGTCTCCTCACTGGAGGAGCAATTTTGCTTTGCTCTCTGTGTAGTGGGGCCCCTGGCAGGAGGACGCCTGCACTCCAGATGTCTGAATAGATTCAGTGTTTAGATTCAATTTAGGATCTGTGTTAGGAGGCCATTTGGCCCAGACTCCTAAGCCCTGAGTTGGTTGGAAAGCTGCGTGGTGAAGAAGCTGCATGGTCTTCAGGCTGTTGACCTCGCGTTTCTGAACCTCAGTTTCCTCATCTCTATACAGAGGTCACAATATGACTTGAGGTTCAAAATGAATGTTTAAAGAGCTCGCTCCTGGAAATTACTTTTAACACACAGCAATACTTTTTAGGTTATCGTGAAAAGTTTCAAATGTACAGAGTAATTGAAGGAGTGAAAGGTTTATGGACATCCATTGTATGCATTTCCTGGGGCTGTTGTAGAAAAGTGTTGGTCTCGCAGTTTGGAAGCTGGAAATCTAGATTCCAGGTGTCTGCCATACCGACGCCCTCTGTGTGCTCTGAGGACGAATCTGTTTCTCTTGCTGCGCTTCTGGTTTGTCCGGGATCCTGACATTCCCTGATTTGTAGATGTGTCTCTCCAGTCTCTCCAGCTACACACGGCCATTTTTCTGTGTCTCTGGTGTTTTTATAAGAACACCGCTTTTAAAGGGTTAGGAACCACCATACGTTGGTCTGACCGATGTTAATGTACCAATAACATCTTCAAAGACCCTATTTCCAAATAAAGTGGTGTTAGTAAGTCCCGGGGCTCAGGACTTCAACGTGTATTCAGTCCATGATGCGCATAAACCCATCGGCTAGTCGCATTTGTTAACATTTTGCCCTGTTTGCGTGCATGTATACCACGCACACTCTCTGTACACACACACACGCACACACACATGTTGTCTGTCCATGGGTGGTGCTGCGTCTAAAAGCAAGTGGAAGACATCATCTCATTTTACTCAACAGGCATCTCCCCAGAAAGAAAGATTTTTGTGTGCACATCACAGTGCCATTATCATACCTGAGAGAATTGATATCAATCCTGTCATATTATTTAGCATCTGCTCTTCAGTCAAATTTCCACCTTTATTTATTTATTTAATCTTTATTGTGATTTAGCTAAAACTTTACAGGGTAAATTCATTTTACATACAGCAATTCATACGCATGTTGTCTCATGACGTTGACTGCAGTCCCCCACATTGTAACAGCTCTCTTCCCACTTCCTCCCAGTAGTTACCTCTTCCCTGTGTCCTTTTCTATGCATTCCTGCCCCTTGAGCTGTCTCCCTATGCAAACACTGCCCTTCAGTTCTCCCACGATAGAGAGAGATGTTCTAAGGAGTGTATCTACCTGATGTAAATGTTCGCCCCATATGCCTGTCTATTGTTTCGCTAGAAGCCACAGGAGTAAGTTCAATTCCAGATCTGAATGGTAACTAAGGGCCATGTTGTTGCTGTTGTTGTTGTTATATGCTGTCGAGTCGGCCCCGACTCATAGCGACCCCTCCTTGGGTTTCCGAGGCAGTATCACTAC
>NW_006921686.1:9479625-9495934 GCF_000298275.1 Orycteropus afer afer
GGGTTTGAACCGCCGGCCTTCTGGTGAGCAGTCAAGTGCCTTAGGCACTATGCTACCAGAGCTCCCACTAAGGGCCCTAGTTTCAGGGGTCTCACCAGGCTCTATCAGACCAGTAAGCCTGGTCTTTTTCATGATTTTGAGTTTTGTTCCACATTGTTCTCCTATAATATCCAGGATCCCTTTCCGAGTGCTTGATGGTGGTAGCCAGGCACCATCTAGTTCCTCTGGTCTCAGGGTCACATAGGCTGAGTTTTGCATGGTCCACCAGTCCCTTGGACAAATTGTTTCCATGTGTCTTTTGTTTTCTTCATGGTTTTCTTCATTCGTCTTTGCTCTGGATGAGGAGAGACCCACTGTTGCATCTAGACAGTCACTAGCAAGCTTTTAAGACCCCAGTCACTATTCACCAAAGTAGGGTATAGAACAAAGTTTTTGTGTAGTATGTTAAGACAGTTGAGCTCGATATCCTGTGCAACCATGGTCCTAAGCCCACAGGTCCAACAACTCACTCCGTCAAGGTGGTTGACTGTGCCTAAGAAGTTATCATAACTTGGCCTCATGTTAGCTCTAGTTATGTGGACATTCTTACAGCATATACAAATACATTTGTAGAAATATCGTCCGCCAGCCTTATATATGGTCATGGATACATTCCCTGTTGCCTCCACCAGTTTTTAAAAACTATCTTTTCAACCTTCCCTTGCCCCAAATCAGAATCCAATCAAAGATCCCACAAACATTTAGCTGCCACCGTTGGTCTGGCCTTTTGTTTGCCGTGCTTCTCATGACACTAACCAGGCCAGGTGTCTTTTAGAAATATCCCTCGTTCTAGATTTTTCTTGCTGTTTTCTCGCAGTTAGATCCAGATAAACCATTTCTGGCAGAACTAGCACATGGGTGAGGTTGTGAGTTTCTTGTTGCATGTGTTTCCAGGTTGCCCATCCATGGGTGATACTGAGTTTGATCCCTGCATTAAACCAGTCACTGTCAAATCCTCATGACGGAAAGGGACATTTTTCCCACCGTTATTTTTCATTATCATAATGCAGCCACTAGATGCCCTCTCAACAGTTTGCCATTCCTGTTCTGCTATCCCCACTGTTTAAGAAAGACCTAGTGGTACTCCAAGGCTTTGGAAATATCAACTCTTTGTCTCCAAGGTCAGAAAAATGTGTCTGCTCTTCCACTGCCTATAATATGCAGACCTACAGCTAGGACGTATCACTCAAGCCTCAGAGAGGTCCAGAGGGGAGGAAAGCATCATGGTGCTTAGAGCAGGTCTGGGTTCAAATCCAGCCTTTGCCACTCTAAGACTCAATTTTCCCATCTGTAAAATGGGCTTAATAATATTTCTAGCCCGTTCTCTGCTTCATTTCTCTCCATCTAACATTTTATCTTACTTTTTTGGTTTTTAATCTCATTAGTCGCCTTCCTCTAGTAGAATGTCTGCTCTCTGAGAGCAAGAAGTCTTGTCTGTGTTGTCCCTTGCTGTGTGCCCAGTGCCTGTCCATAGTAGGTAATCGATAGGAATTTGTCCAATGAAATAAAGGACTTATACATGGGAAGGGTTTCACCTATCGTGGGATGTTCATTATAGCAACTGAGTTGGGCACACAGTTGGCCCCCTGGGAGGGTCGTGAGTGTGATCATGTGCTGAGGGAGGTGGAAAGGGTAATTTGCTTCACCTGGCTTGTCTTTGCCTCACAGGAGACCAGCCACTGACTGGGGCCTACACGGTGACCCTGGATGGACGAGGGCCCTCTCGGGTCATCTCCAAACATGACCTGGGCCACTTCATGCTGAGCTGTCTCACCACCGACAAGTATGATGGGCACAACACCTACCCCTGCCACCAGTATGACTAGGGCTCCGGCCCCATCCAGGAGTAAAGCATTCTGGGAACAAAGGAAGGACAGCCTGGAAGTCAGGGAGCAATGAATCTTGAGCCAAGAGCTTGAAATTACTCTACAGACCTGACTCTGTGACTCTTCCTTTCTCTGGGTAACTGTGAGGTCTCTGTCTGACTCTGTGTTAGATTTCCTGAGTATTCATTCATTCATTCATTCTTTCAGCAAGTTTATTGAGTCCTCGTTCTATGTCTGGATCCCTGGGTGGTTCAAACAGTAGAGTACTCAGATGCTAACTAAAGGTTCAAGTCTCCCTAGAGGCAGTTGGAAGAAAGGCCTAGAGATCTGTTTTTGAATAATCATCCATTAAAAACCCTGTGAAGCTCAGTTCTGTTATTTGTGTGTGTGTGTGTGTGTGTGTGTGTGATGTGGGTGAAAATTTACAGAGCAAATTGGTTTTCCATTCAACAATCCGTACACATTCTGTTTTGTGACATTTACTGCACTCCCCACATAGTAACAGCATTCTTAGCACAGTTCTGTTCTGATACACATGGGACTGTGTCACGACTCTGCGGCAACTCGTTTTAGAGTTTGCTTTTTTAAGTTTTGTCTGGCCCTGTGCTGGGGACCCAGTGGTGACAGAGATAGCAGGGAACTCTTTCATGGCTCTGAGCCCAGTGGAGGAGACGCCCTGCTCATCCGGAGTGGGCAGAGCACTAACAGGGAGCACAGAGGGTTTTCCCAGCCCAGGTTGAGGAACAAAAAGGGTTTTCTGGAAGGGGAGATGTCTGAGCTACAGCCTAAATGTTCAGTAATGATGAGCCCAGGAACAGTTTTAGGGCAGAAAGCATTCTGGGCAGAATGAACAAAGGCCAGGAGGTTGGAAAACATAAGGCTAAAATCTGTCCCCCTGGACTTAATACATGGAGCCCTGGTGGCACAGTGGGTAAGCTGCTAACCAAAAAGTCGGTGGTTCTAACCCACCAGCTGCATGGGAGAAAACTGTGGCAGTCTGCTTCCATAAAGACTACAACCTTGGAAAGCCTATGAAGCAGTTCTACTCTGTCCTACAGGGTCGCTATTGACTTGATGGCAACAAGTTTACAGTTAATATTTTTCCTGCAAGATGGGGAATGTGGCTGGCTGGTCCATGGAGGGGAAATTGTGCATCCGTTGTAAAAAACTGCACTTTAATCAAAGGTTTATGCAGGAGGGAGTGGGGTGGAGGCTGGAGTTGGGGAAAGGCAGTGGGGTTTGTGTTGTGGAAAGCTTCCTAGGGTTGCTACTGTGTGGAGGTGGATTAGAGGGGGCAGGGCTGGAGCCTGGGAGCCCAGGGGGAATGGGGAGACCACAGCTGGGAGGAGCCTGAGTGGACAGGTTGTGGGGAAGGAGAAAGGTGACTAAGACTAGGGACAGACTTACAATGGGGGCATCCTGAGGGGAGACAGGTTGAGAAAAACGCAGCCTTCTTAATAGTGTACCTCCCTGGAATCTACTGTTCCCTGGGGACACCTTTCCCAGGCCTGGCTAAGCCATCTCTCTCTCCCTACCTCCAACCCAGTGAGACGGAGCCGCCCCTGGCCACGCCCCTGAAGAGTCCAGTCCAGTCCTTTGCTGCTTATGCAAACAGCAGATTGGTTTGGTTGACAAATTCCAACCGATGAGAACTGGTCTGAGGAGACAGAAACCTCCCTTCACAGGGGTAGGCTGGAGAACTCCTGCCCCCTTTCCCACTCCCGGGCCTGTGATGTCTTGCAGTGAGAGTGCCTCTGGTCAGTTTTCCAGAGCACCATCACTGTTTTCTCTCCTCCCTCTTTCTTCCGTTCTGTCACACTGCCTGAGCATTTAACAAGCTTTTTTTTTTTTCACTGGGCATCTGCTCTGTATCCAGCCCTTAGCTGGGTGATGCCGAGGACTGAGCTAACCCTGATACTTGTCCTCAGGGGACCCACAGTCTAGACAGCGACAGCCCAAAGTGGGACCGGGGAGGCACGTGCAGAGGGTCGAGACCAGAGAGGGGCAGGCAGGAGGCCCAGAGACCTGGGAGGCACAGGAAGCTCCGGATCGAGTGCCAGGAAGGGCTTCCGCTTCCTAGAGGAGGCAACGCTTGCGATGAGTTGAGTCAGTCTGGGAATTAAAGGTATATTGTCAGAACGAGGAGAGCCCTGGTGGCAGTGGTTATAGCGCTGGCTGCTGGACTGCTAACTGAAAAATGACTGATTCGAACTCAGCAGCTGGTCCACAGAAGATGTGACAGTCAACTTCCCTAAAGATTCCAAACCTACTGCCATCCAGTCAATTTCCAGCTGTTAGGGCAGAGTAGAACTGCACCATGGTGTTTCCAAGGCTGTCAATCTTTGTGGAAGCAGACTGCCTCATCTTTCTCTCACAGAGCAGCTGATGGGTTCGAACCGCCGACCTTTTGGTTAGCAGCTAGGTGCTTTAACCATGTGTCATCAGAGCTCTGCCCGTAAAGATGGCAGCCTTGGGAACCACCGGCAATTTTACTCTGTTCTATAGGGTCACTGTGAGTGGAAATCCACTCCACGACCACAATGGGGTTTCAGAATGAGGAAACCAGCTTAAAGATCCAGAGGCCTTTCATTCCGATTTTTGGGTGCTTCCTAAGTACCTGAAGGAGCTCTGATGGCATAATGACTAACGCATTTAGCTGATCATCAACAAGTCAGCAGTTTGAACCCATCAGCCACTCTGGGAGAAAGATGAGGCAGTCTGCTTAGGTAAAGATTGACAGGCTTGGAAACCCTGTGGTTTCCAGGGCAGTTCTACCTGTCCTGGCGAGTCGCTGAGTCCAAATCCACTTGATGGCAGTAGGTTTGGTTTGCTGTATACCTTGGCATTGTCTTACACACTGGGGATAAGACAGAGTAGAAAACAAAATTCCTGTTTATGGTGGGGGTGGGCGCTTAAGGCCATTTTAGAAAAACTGAATCTGTGTTGCAGGATCGTAGCGTGGGAGGAGAGTCCCTCAGCCAGATCATGAAGGGCTTTGTGGAAAAAGAAAAGAGCTTGGACTTTATCCCCCAGGGAAGCGGGGAGCCCTAACCGAGTTTGCAGCAGCCAAGTCACCTTTTCAGAAAGCACGGGACGACAAGGGGATCGAGAAGGGAGGATCAGAGGCCGTGCCGAGAAGCCCCAAGAATTAAGAAGGGGGGCACCCAATAAAAGAACGGAAGAGGGAAAGAGCGAGCTAGGGCAACGACGAGACGGAGCTGCCATCGCCTAGGCAACACAGGCCGCGTCAGCCTATTGGCTAGTCTTCAGTGCGTCATCCTCCCTTGCTTCGTGTCCCCAGCCCTTGGAACCCCAGAGGCCAGGCCTCCGCGAGTTGTTCAGCCCCGCCCTCCTGGAAAGCTGGGTGGGGGGCGTGCCAGCAGGTCTTCCTCCTCGATGATGTCTAGGCGTGGCATAAGGGGAAGATCTCGGAGTGAGGAGAACAAATGAATTACAGAGTGTAGTTTTAATTCCCCGGCTACCCTCGATCCTGGAGGCGTAGCCCCGCCCCCTGGGGAGTCAAAATCCTTTAAATGGTGCAGAGCTGTAGGGAGGGGAGGGCGGGCTGGGCGTCTTCTGGCTACGGACGGGTGGCTCCGCCCAGCCAATCGGTGCCCCGCGGCAGGCAGGGCTCCAGCCAATGGCGGCTCGTGGCTCGGATGCGGGGCGGAGCTGGGTGGGCCAGAGGCCCGACAGAGAGGCCCCGGGGGAGGTGAGCGAGGCCCCAGCTCAGCACCGGTGGGTCCAAACGCCGCGGACGTTCCGGGAGTTCTCGCTTCGCAGCCAGGCAACTGAGGTGAGAGTTTGGCTGCCCGGCTTGGGATCTGCCTTGGGTCGAAGAAAGTGGAAGCGCAATCCAGGAATTGTGGCGAGGTTTGGGCGGGATTGGGGCACGTAGAATAAGGTTGGCTAATAAGATTTGGTAAGTCTGGGGTCTAGGGACTCAGTTCCAGATCTGGGACGGGAGGCGAAGTTGTCGGGGCGGGATCTTCAAGTGGAGGGAGTTTGAACCTGGGAAACAGGGTGTTTGGAGAAGCGAGAAAACTAAGGGAAGGAACTTTGTGGCCAGGGCATCTGGCGATGAGGGCAGTTTGGGACTCCCGGATGGATTGAATTCAAACCTCTAGTGTTCTGAAAAAGGTGCGAGGAGTTTGGGCTGAGGAATTTAGACCTGGGGTCCGGGGCATTTGGATAAATGAGAGAACTAAGGGTAAGGAATTTTGGTCGCCCAGACACAGTGGCTGGAGAGAATGCTCCAGCAGATTTCGATGTTCGAGTCCCGGAGCTGGAGGGGGGCTTGGAGGTGAAGTTCAGGGGCTTCTGAAAGTCGGGGCAAAAGTTGGTGGGACGGTCTCCAACTTGGAATACCTAGTCTCCCGAGTAGAGTGGATCGGAGAGCGTTTGTAGTCTTTTTGAGGTGTGTGTTGGGGCCTGGCTCTTTGATCCGAGAGCAGTTTTGGGGAATAATCCGGACCTTCTGGGGTCGGAGATACGGAGAGAAAGCAGCTTGAGAGCGAGAGTCGGGTGGGGGAGGGGTGTTCCGGGCTAGGAGCTCCGACTCGCCGCCCGGGACGCAACCGAGGGCGGAGCTCGGCAGGCGCCGGCAGCTGGATGTCCGGGTTCCCTGCCCCCACCCAGCCCAGACCGACGTGCGCATGCCCTGAGGGAGGGTGGAGGAGTTTAGTCCCTGTGGCGAGCCGGGCCCCCTGGGGATTGTAGTGTGCGTTCAACGTCGTTTCTTCTACGGGCTGGCTGTAGGCCTACATTTCCCAGAAGGCTATGGGCCAAATTGAGGCGTGTCTGAATGGCTTATAGCGACCCAGGGAGAGGTCGGGTGTGTCTGAAGGGGGCGGGGCTTGACGTGAGTTTAGTTTTAGACAGCTTTTCTATGGGGCACGCTTTGGGGAAAGCTGAGGCGGTGAGGAAGGCCTGTTTTCTGTTCTTGCGAGTCAGTTAAAGAGGGCACGAACAGAAATATCATCCCTGTGCAGGAAGACCCTCTGCAGGGCTCCAGAGAGGGCAAATACAGTAGGACTTGATATATAAAACTATTGAATGAATGAATGAATGAATATATGGCAGTTAACTCTGATCATTGATACTTCCTGTGTGGTAGCCCCTGTGTATATTACAAGTGTGATCTCCTTGACAACGTGGTGAGAAGTATTTTTACAATCCCCATTTTACAGATGAGGCTGAGGCCCAGAGAGGTGACGTCATGTCACTTCCATCACACAGCCGAGCAGTGTCAAAGGCAGAATTCAGACCCAGGATTCTCTACTCCCGTCCAGGTCTCTGTACTCCACACTGTCTTGTGTGTGACATGTTTGAAGAAAATGAGTGTCATGGAAAGAACAGTTTTAAGACTCAGACTTGAGTTAGGATCCTCATTTTGCACATGGAAACAAGGCTCAGGGAGGTAAATTGACTATTCGAGACCACGCAGGCAAGTAAGTAGGATTCAGTCCCACTATATTGGCTCTACTTAAGTCCAGATCTTGTTTTCTTAGTCATTTGCTTTCCTCCCTAGCCCTGTGGGATTCATCCTATCTCTGTTTAAAAGATGAGGAAACTGAGGTTCAGATAAATAAAGTCATCAGCAACCTTACGGGCGAGAAAGAATGGGATCTGAACTAGCCTTGCTGTGTCTGACTTGGCCCTCTTCTCTCCGCAGGGCATCATGGTGGGAGGCTTGAAGAGGAAGCACTCGGATTTGGAGGAAGAAGAGGAGGCCAAATGGAGCTGGGGCCCAGCAGGCCTGAGGAGCTATCAGCAAGCCCTTCTCCGCATCTCCCTAGACAAGGTGCAGCACAGCCTGGGCCCCCGCGCGCCCAGCCTCCGCAGGCACGTCCTCATCCACAACACCCTGCAGCAGCTCCAGGCAGCTCTTCGCCTGGCCCCCGCACCGGCCCTGCCCCCAGAGCCCCTCTTCCTGGGTGAGGAGGACTTCTCCCTGTCGGCCACCATCGGCTCCATCCTCCGAGAACTGGAGACATCCATGGATGAGGCTGAGCACCCTCCGAACCCAGTGGCTCTCCCAGGCCCTCCGGGTGAAGCGCTGCCCCAGGCCGATCCAGTCTTCCTGGAATCTCTGAGTTCCCAGTACCTGGGTGACTCTGGCCTGGATGACTTCTTTCTGGACATTGACACATCGACGGTAGAGAAGGAGCCCGTGCTAGCCCCTCCACAGCCCCCGCACAACCTCTTCTGCGCCCCAGGGTCCTGGGAATGGAACGAACTAGATCACATCATGGAGATTATTCTCGGGTCCTGAAATATGGGGGGGTGGAGAGGCCTCTTTTCTCATCTCACCCTCAGTTGGCTGGATCCCTGGATACAACTCTGTGTGTGTGTTTGTGTGTGTGTGTGTGTGAGTGACTGTTGTGATGAGGGGAGGGGCTGTAAGCAGTGAGCGTGCCCCCTCCCCATTTTGGGATTCCACAGACCACCTTGCATGTGTGTGTGTGTGTTTGTGTATCTGGTTACCACAACCTTCTGTGAAGGTGGGTTAATTTATCTCTTCCAAATGCCTTAACGAGAGACTCTTCTTTCGGGGAGTCTGATTTCCTGCATCTGCGGTTTTTCCGCCTTTCCCTCCCCCTTGTGAGCACTGTGGCCTCAGGGAAGATAAAGCTGGGCCTGTCACAGGATGACATGAATGTGCCTGCCACCTGGTTGCTATGGAAACCCAGGCTCTGCTTCTTGTACCACGAGGGAGTGGGAGGGGCTGGTCTCCTCCCTGCAGACTGAACCCAACTTCCTTGGCAGGACCCCAGTCCCACCAGCCTCCTGATTCACAAAGCCAGGCCGGACCACGTGCAATAGGGTAGAAACCAAACCGCTCCAGGCCACATTATTTAAAAGAAAGGGCGGGTTTTGTGGTGGGTTTTTTTTTTTTTTGGCTTTTTTTCTTTTTTGATTGTTTGTCATGTTTTTTGGTTGTTGTTTTTTTTTTTAATAAAAGTCTTTTGGAAATGGTGGTGCTGTCTTAATCTGTAAACATAACTACATCACTGGGCTAATGGTAACTTCTCTGCACACCTGCACCCTTTCTCTGCCAAGTTAGGATGGTCATTGAATGTTCAGAGTATTGACTGTTCTCACTACTTTATATTAAGTAAGGCATTTACTTCTCATGGAGTCTGCTAATTGCATTTTACATAGGAGGAGCCTGAGGTTCAGAGAGGTCAAGTCACTTACTCAAGGTCTCAGGAAAAGGGAGGAGTCCAGGGAGCTAGGACTCAGTTCAGTCTGGCTCCAGAATGTTCATCTGTGTTTCTGGTAGATTTAAATCCCCGGCCAGCTGGGCTGAGCACAACAGGGAGAAACTGAGTCGTGGGATCGATGTCACTGCATGGGGCTCTGTGGCACTTCAAAGTCATCCTTTGCATTGTTCACAATGCTGCTATGATGCAGTGGGAAAGGAAAGGCCCCACAGGCCCCCCAGAACCAAGAGTTTGTAAGGGGCTGCGTTGGCCTGGGAAGCAGGACCTTATGCTTCATTTGGGCGGTCCGAGCCTGGCCAGCGAGGGGACAAAACAAGAAAGCTCACTGCCATCCAGTCAGTTGTGACTCACAGCAAGCCTTTAGCACAGAGGAGAGCCTGCCAATAAAGTCCTCAAGGCTGAAAGTCTGCGGAAACCGACTGCCACATCTTTCTCCCACAGAGCAGCTGGTGGGTTCGAACCACCAATCTTTTGGTTAGCAGCCGAGTACATTAACCACTGTACCACTGGTGCACCTGAGAGAGGGGAAGAGGCAGCACGATGAACAGTGCCGTGTGATACCATCTCACACTGGTTACACCTTCACAAAGCACTGGGAACTTAGGGAGCTCTGGCGGCCTACTACCTACAGTGGCCTAGTACCTACGGCATTTGACTGCTAACCAGAAGGCTGGCAGTTCAAACCCATCTGCCACTCCTCAAAAGGAAGATTGGGCAGTTTCCTCCCTAGTGATACCTCCTCGGAAACCCAAGGAGGGGTTGCTCTGAGTCAGATCTGACTTGACAGTGCATTTGGTTTTTGGTTTGATTTGGGGACTTCTGAGGAGAGGGCTGCAAGAGGAACCACAGCTGGGTGCAGTCCACAGGCAGAGAAAGGAGGAGAAGCTAATCCTTCCTGGTTCCGAGCCAGCCTTGTCACCATGAGGGAGGCGGGAGGGTGATCTGGATAGGTGGGTGCCCATCCAGAGAGAGGAGGTGGTCAAGGGAACAAGAAGATAACACATCCTAATATGCAAAGTAAATTGGTTCATGTCTTCCTCCTTAAAACGTCCAGTGGCTTCTTACCACACTCAGAATAAAACCCCAGGTCCACTGAGGCCTGTGAGACCTGACTTAACCTTGCTTCTAACAACTTCCACGGTCCCATCTCACACTTTTTCCTCCATTCAACTCCAATCACGCTGGTCGCCTCTGTACCTGCAGTGTAATGGGTCTCTTTTGCATAGCCTTTCTAGCCATGGTCTTGCAACCTTCCACCAAATGACTGGGTGGGACTATGCAAATAAGGTGCTGGTAGCTCACCAAGGGGATTGGACAGCTTGCTAATAATGCAAATAAGGTACATGACAGCCTTATGGGAGTTGTTAGGTGCGGTTGAGTCAGTACCGACTCAGCCACCCCATGTACCATACGACAGAATGAAATGCTGCCTGGTCCTGCGCCATCCACACAGTCGTTGCTACGTTTGAACCCATCATTGCAGCCACTGTAGCAATCCATTCCTTAAGGGTCTTACCTTTTTTTGCTGACCCTCCACTTTACCAAGCAGGATACCCTTCTCCAGGAACTGGTCCCTTCTGACAACATGACTAAAGTATGAGAAAGAAGTTGGCTATTCTTACAAGGAACAATTCAACTGTACTTCTTCCAAGACAGATTTGTTCATTAGCAGTCCATGGTATATTCAATGTTGTTCACTGTCCTGGTTTCCTAGTGCTGCTTTGACAGAACTATACCACAAATGGAATGGCCTTAACAAACAGGAGTTTATTCTTACAATTTGGAGGCTTTAAGTCCAAGTTCAAAGTGCCAGGCTCTAGGGGCTGGGTGAAAGCCCCTCAACCTTGGGGTCCAGCCCTGCCTCCTGTTTCCAGCCCACTGGAGCTAGAGGCATTTCTTCATTCAAACAGCTGCTGGCTGCTGAGACTGAGAAGCCCCAAGGTTGACAAGTAAAAAGGCACAGTCCCGATGTTACCGAACCACACAGCAGGCCATTAACTTAAGTCCATTGAAAGTCCCAAGGTCGGCAGAGCATAGCAGGCTGCTGAACAACAACATGGCTACATGCAGGGCCCAAGCATGCTGTAGGCTAGAGACCATTCCCAAGGCTTCTCCTTATATACAGGAAACAGACCACATCGCAAAGGTTCATTCATTGTCCAGCTCTCACATGCACATGAGGCTATTGAAAATGCCATGGCTTGGATCAGGTGCACCTTAGTCTTGAAAGGGACATCTTGGCTCCTTAACACTTTAAAGAGGTCTTTTGCAGCTGATTTGCCCAATGCGATATGTCTTTGAATTTCTTGACTGCTGCTTCCACAGGACGCATTGTAGATCCAAATAAAATGAAATCCTTGACAAAATCAATTTTGTCTCCATTTATCAGGATGTTCCTTATTGGTCCAGTTGAAAGGACTTTTGTTTTTTTTAGGTTGAGGTACAACTCATACTGCATGCAAATAAGGTGTATGGAACCCTAACACGGGACTAATCAATTTTGCCATCCTGCTAAGATTAAAAGAGAGCCAATCCCAGAGCAGAGAAAACCTGACTATCACTAAGAAGAGACTAGTACAGCACATCTTTGGACCCAAGGTCCCTGTGCTGGGAACCTCCTACACCCAGGAGACAGAGAGTGGTAACACTGGAGGTGGTGAGAAGCAGCGCAGAGAAACGGCAGCATTAGAGGTAGCAGAACCGGGAAGCCGGCAGGAGACGGCATGGTGGGTTTCCTGACCCATGGAGCAAGCAAGAGTTGAGCGCCTTCAGGCAAGAGGCTTACCGGTGAGTAGGGTGCCTCTGGGCACTTATCAGTAGAGCAAAAGAGCTTTGTAACACTTGTCCAAGCAGTTTAGAGACTGGGCCAAGGGGCCAAGGGCCAGGGAGAGGCCTACCTATGAGCACAACAAGAAGAAGCCATCCTAATCAAAGAACTGTTCCCTGAGTCATTTCTGATCCTGAATTGTAACCTGCTACTCCCCTAATAGACCCTGTAACTGTGAGTATGGTCTGTGACTTCACTGGACACTGCAACAAATTATCAAACCCAGCAGAGAAGTAGACTGCCATGGGAGGGACAGCTGGTATCCTACTTGGTAAAAAGGTTGGCGAGAGGAGGCATGTCCAACCAACTCCTCTAAGAATCAGCCTTGGGCCGTTGATTTGGATTTTCTCTCCCTCTTGAAGTTAGCCAAGGCCAGAGGCCTCCACCAGCTCATGAGGTCATTCCCATTTTAAGCAGGGCCTTTGCACTTGCTGATAATACTGCCCACAATACCTGTCCCCTAGATCTTCCCCAAGCCAAATGTCCCCCCACCCTTCCTATCTCAAACCAGCCAGGTGCACCCCTACTCCATCACAACATTCTGTTTGCTTTTCTTCATAGCACCATCCAGTCTAGAATTTACCCATGTATGCACCTGTTGCCTCTTGCTTACCTGGTAACTCTGAGGGAAAGATGGTCTTCTCCCAGCTATCTCACTCATTGTCTACCACTGTGCTTGGCACAGGTGGGCACTCAAAAAATATTTTTTGTTGCTAAAAAAATGAATTCCAGACTTGCAATGCCAACCATCCCTCCCACCTCTCTGAACCCATCTCTCACACACACCCCTGACTCCTATGCTCCAACTACACCATTCCTCGCTGTTCCTCAGGAATCACCATATTCCATCCTTAAGACCCAGAGTAATACCTGGCTGATGGAATGATGGTGCAAAATGTCTAATGGGGCCTGTGTTAGTGAAGGTTGTATGTCAACTTGGCTGGGAGGAAGGGGAGTGATGTAGTGTCTGGGCAGCTGGATGTAGTTATTCCCCATGGTGCGACTGGTAATTAACCCATGGTGGAATCTACTGGAGTAGCTGAGTAGCTGCTTTAGGGGTGTGGGCTGCTTCTAGTATGTAAGAAGACACTTTGAGGAAGGTCTCCAGCTGATGGCATGCTTGAACCCTGCATGTAGCCGAGTTGTCGTTCAGCAGCCTGCCATGTTGTCCTGCTGATCTTGGTATTTTTTTTTTTTTTTTTTAATTGTGATTTGGGTGAAACTTTACAGAACAAATTCACTTTTCATACAGCAGTTCACATACACTTTGTCTCATAACATTGACTACAATTTACCCCAATGCAACAGCTCCCCTCCCACTTCCTCCTGATAATTACCTCTTCCCTGTGTTCATCCCTCCATGCACTCCTGCCCGCTGAGCTATGTCCCTGTGCATACACAGCCCATCCTTCTCCCACGATTGTTCTCTCCAAGGAGTGTATCTATCTCAGGGAAATGTTCAACTCATACACCTGTCTTTTGTTTGGCTGGAAGCCACAGGAGTGGGTTCAATTCCAGACCTGAAGGGCAGCTAGGGACCATAGTCTCAGTAGTTCCACCAGGTTCTATCGGACCAGCAAACTTGGTCTGATCTTGGGACTTTTAATGGACTTGAATTAACAGCCTGCCTTGTAGTTTGGTAATATCGGGACTGTGCCTTTTCACTTGTAGACCTTGGGTTTGTCATCCTCAGCAGCCGCCTTAGTGAAGAGATGCCTCTGGCTTCAGTGGGCCGGGAGCAGGAGGCAGAGCTGAAGCCAAGGTTGAGGGGCTTTCACCCAGCCCCTAGAGCCTGGCACTTTGAACTTGGACTTAAAGCCTCCAAATTGTAAGAATAAACTCCTGTTTGTTAAGGCCATCCCATTTGTGGTATATTCCTGTCAGAGTGGCACTAGGGAACCAGAACAGGGCCTGATGCACACCAAGGATTTCAATAATTGTTCAGTTTTATTGAGTGCTTATTATATGCCCAGCACATGAATAAAACAGACAATTCCTGCTCTCGTGAAGCATAAAAAAAGACCCATTACATGGAGTCGATTCTGACTCATAGTGACCACCACTGGGTTTCCAAGGCTGTAAATCTTTATGGAAATAGATTGCCTCATCTTCTTCCCTCGGATCAGCTGGTGTGTTTGGAACCGTTGACCTTCTAGTTAGCACCCAAATGTCTTACTTACTATACCACCACAACTCTGAAGCACAGTGGGAGGGAAAACACAATAAGCAAAATGACAAGTCTTCCAGGTGGTGCTAAAAGGCTGTGGAGAAAAATAAAGCAAGGAAGTCATGTGTGGTCAGGGCGGTGTTGCTGTTTAGATGGGATGGCCAGAGAAGGCCTCACAGACACGATGCCATGTGAGTAAAGACCTGAAGGAGGTGAGGAGTGAGCTGTGCTGATATCTGAGGGAAGAACCATCCAGGTAGAGGGAACAGACAGTGCAAAGGCCTTGAGGTCAGAGCTTGAGTGGGGAGTTTGAGGGACAACGAGGAGGCCAGCAAAGCTGGAACAGGGTGAGCATGGGAAAAGTGCCAGGTGGTTGGGTGCGAGAGGTGAGGGAGCAAACCACCGAGGGCCCTGGAGAGGCTTTCCTTACAGGAGGGCTTCAGCTTTACTCTGAGGGAGGTGAGAGTCAAAGAAGGGTGTAGAACAGAATTGGAACGTGACGTTACTCGGCTTTTAACAGGCTCTCTTCGGCCGCCCGTAGGATAACCGAGTGAAGGGGACTCAGGGTGGCTCGTGAGGGCCGTATGGTCAGCACCCCTACTTTCCAGATGAACACACTAAAGCCTTGAGAGGCCCAGCACCTGTTAAAGAATTGGCGAGGGAGGTGGAAAGGCTGGCCCTGCAGAGGAAACCCGGGTCCCTCAGGGCAGAGTCCAAGTTCCCCTACCAGCCCTGCCCCGCTGGCCTGCGGCGGGGGATGGGGACGCGGCCGTCTCGGGGCGTGGCCGGGGCGGCCGGTCCCTCCCACCTGCCCACACTCCGCCCTGGCCGGCAGGATACTGGGGAGGCGGCCAGCCTGTCGGGCGCCTCTGCCCTCCCCAGAGGCCGGGCGGGGCACCCCTACCCCGCCCGCCCCAGCTGGCGGAGGCCCCTCCTTGGGCCTGCCCGGCCTGCTCTTTGCTTCTGCTTTCCTATCTCAAAGTCTGGCTTCTTCGTCCTTCCCCTAGCCCTTTGAATTCCTGGCTCCCGCTCTTTCAGAGCTCTTCGCCAATGTCACCTCCTCAGGGAAGCCCTCCAGGACCAACTTGGCCACAGGCACCTCTCCCTAGGCCTCTCTATTACCCCGTCTTATTTTATTTTCTCCAAGCCACTGAGCAGAAGCAGAAATCATTTTCCTGATGTATTTATCCTCCAGGGTTTTCTCATCCCCTCAGAGTAAAAATCAAAGGGCCTGACGCACTGCTAGCCAGTCGATTTCGACTCATAGACCCCCATTAGGTTTCCAAGGCTGTAAATCTTTACGGAGGCAGACTCCTTCATCTTTCTCTTGCAGAGTGGCTGGTGGGTTGGAACTACTGACCCTTGAGTCAGCAGCCAAAGGCCTTCACCACTACACCACCAGAGTTCCTCAAAGGTTCTTGTGGTCTCCAGCACATACATAGCAAGCCCCATAGAGTTTCCAAGGCTGTAAATCTTTGGGGAAGCAGACTGCCTCATCTTTCTTCCACCAAGTGGCTGGTGGGTTCCAACAACTGACTTTCTGGTTAGCAGTCAAATGCCTTAATCGCTATACCACCAGAGCTCCTCTTAAAGGTCCTTGTTGTTGTTGTTGTTGTTGTTATGTGCCGTCGAGTCGGCCCGACTCATAGCGACCCCTCCTTGGGTTTCCAAGGCAGTATCACTACGGAAGTAGGATTGCCCAACCTTCCTTCCGAGGAGTGGCTGGTGGGTTTGAACCGCCAGCCGTCTGGTTAGCAGGCAAGTGTCTTAGCCACTATGCTACCAGAGAGTGACCTAAAAGTCTGGTAACTCCTCTGACTGCCTCCCCTGCAGCTCACAGTCCAGCGACAGCAGCCTCGTACAAACAGCTGACACAGGGGCACCTCAGGGCCTTTGCACTGCTCTGCTCTCTGCCTGCAACATGCTTCTTCCAGAGCTCTGCTTACTTCTTTCACTTCATCATGTCTCTGTGCTCAACTCTTCAGAGAATATCATCACTACCTCCTGTCTGCCCCTGTATACCCTTTCATTTCTCTCCTCTTCTGCTTTATTATTTTCCTTCATGTGTATCACCTTCTAAATTATTCGATTTCCTACTACCACCTACCAGGAGCTCTGGTAGCATAGTGCCTAAGGCACTTGACTGCTAACCAGAAGGCTGGCGGTTCAAACCCACCAGGCACTCCTTGGAAGGAAAGTTGGGCAGTCTACTTCCGTAGAGATA
>NW_006921686.1:9496324-9509527 GCF_000298275.1 Orycteropus afer afer
ATATGGTAACTCACGTTGAGTCTATTCCAACTCATAACACTCATAACAACCCTACAAGAGAGACTAGAACTGCCCCATAACCGAGAACTGTGTGGTTAGGAGCAGAACGCTTAACCACTGTGCCATCAGGGCTTCCTGACACGCAGTAGGTGCTCAATACATGACCTGTGAATAAATGAATGCATTTGTTCCTATTTGGGAGAAAGATGTGGCAGTCTGCTTTCATAAAGATGTATGAAACATCTTTGGAAACCCTATGAGATGCTTTGGAAACCCTATGAGACGCTGTCCCACGGGGTTGCTGAAAGAGCTCTGGTGGTGCTAATGGTTAAGGCATTAGGCTGCTAACTAAACAATTGCTGTTCGAACCCACCAACTGCTCAGGGGAAAAAGGTGAGGCAGTCTGCTTCTGTAAAAATTTACAGCCTTGGAAATCCTATAGGGGTCACTATGAGTGGGAATGTACTCCATAGCGGTGGGACAGTTTTTGGTATAGGGTCACTATGAGTCGGAATTGACTCAAAGGCAGTGAGTTGGCTTTGGTTTGCGTAATCATATGCATTTTCTCTTTCTACCCCCTACCTCCTCCCAGGAGAGTAGGGAGGCTTACCAGTGCTGTACCCCCATGGTCTACAACAAGATAGAGTAGGGCTTCATAATTAAATGACTCCTATAAGTTAATTAAATGACTCCTATAAGTTCTTCAGGAAGGAAGACTGGGGAGTGAGTTTGGTGTTTTTGGTTATGAGCTCTTCAGTGTATGACCTAGAGCAAGCCACTTAGAAAATCTGAACTTCCTTTATCCCAGGTCATAAAAATGGGTTGTGGGGGGAAATTATGTGAAGTTGCCTAGCAGGGGCCTGGTTGTAATTAGCATTTGACACATTTTAAAATGATTATTATGAAATATCTCAAGCACAACCTTTAAGAAATCGTCCACATGAGACCAAATGGTTGGCAATTACTCTAAAGCAAAGATGATGGGATAAGGGGACAGGGACACCAGATCACTGGATAGAGAACACCCCAATGGAATGAATGAGAATGCTGACTCATTGCGAAAAATGGAACCAATGTCACCAAACAGCTGCTGTAATAATTGTTAAGTGGGAAACTAATTTGCTGTGTAAACTTTGACCAAAAACACAATAAACTATTATTTTTTAAAAAATTCAAGAACATAGAAAAGATGAGGGAAAAGTATGTTGGATATCTAAATATCTTTCTGCCTAGATTTAATAATGCTAACATTTTGCTGTCTGCTTTCACTACATGTGTATAAGTATATATGTATGTATTGTTTTTCTTTGGCTAAACCATTGGATAGTAAACTGCAGGCAACCTGATTTTCTACCCTTAATAGCGGAGCAGGCTAGGCACCTCCTAAGAGTAAGGACATTCACCTACAAACTTCAATACTATTTCACATCTAAGGAAATTAACAATTCCATAGTATCACCTATCAAAACCAAACCCACTGCCATCAATTCTGACTCACAGCGCACCTAGAGAACAGAATAGAACTGCCCCATAGGGTTTCCGAGGCTGTAATCTTTACAAAAGCAAAACCCGAACCAAACCCACTGCCGTCCAGTTGATTCCAACTCATAGAGACTCCCATTGGGTTTCTGAGACTGCAACTCTTTATGGAAGTAGAATGCCTCATCTTCCTCTCATGAAGCAGCTGGTGTGTTTAAACTGCTCACCATCTGGTTAGCAGCCAAATGTCTTACTCACTATACCACCAGAGCACCATAACATCATCTATAACCAAAAAACAAACAAAAAATCACCGCCATCAAGTTGATTCTGACTCATAGTGACCTCCATTGGATTTCCAAGGCTGTAAATCCTTATGGAAGCAGACTGCCTCATATTTCTTCCATGAGCCTTCTGGTGGTCTCAAACCACCAACTTTTTGGTTAGCAGTCAAATGCCTTAGCCACTATGCCACCAGAGCTCCTTAATATTACCTGTATCCAATCCCCATTCAAATTTCCCTAATTATCCCAATAAAATCTTTTTTTTTCTTTAATTGTGATTTGGGTCCAATAAAATCTTTTATAGTTGCTTTTTGTTTTTCAAAATCGAATCCAAAGAAAGTTCACACACTAATTTGACTGTAATAAAGAAATTACATAGTCCCTTGAAACTATTGTCCTGAGATAATCTGTAAACCTTAAACTAAAGTGTCCCCTACAGTCTTCATAAAACCAAGCAATATTTAGCTTAACTAGTTACGGATGTGTGCCTGGAGCACGCTGCTCCTTAAAGAATTATCTCTATGGGATCAAAATGACAACAGCAACTGGAAGGACTAGATGGGAACCTCAGGGGGCAGTGAGTTTATGTTAATGGGGGAGGAACAGCTCCACGAAGGAGGGTGAGAAGGTTGCACAACTCGATCGTTATCAGTGTCACGGAATTGTACTTGCACAAACTGTTAAATTGGTGAGTGTTTGGCTGTGTGCATTCTCAAGAACAACAACAATAAATGCAAAAAGAAATTACATGTCATGAGACAAAGTGTATGTGAGCTGCTGTATGGAAAGTGAATTTGCTCTGTAAACTTTCACCCAAATCACAATTAAAAAAAAAAAAGAAAAGAAATTATATAGTACCTTTAATTCTAGAACAACCCCCCCACACACACACACACTCACACTCCCTTTTTGACACTGAATCGTAGGTGGAACAGCCCAGTTGGTCTCTCGAATGTTCCACAGTCTGGATTGGTCTCATTGGGCCTGTGTTTAATTTGTTCCTCTCTAGTTTGTGTAATCTACTTCCATAGAGATACAGTCTCGGAAACCCAAGACGCTATGAGTCTAATTGATTCAACGGCAGTGAGTTTGGTTTGAGTTTAGTTTGTATAATGGAGATGTGGTGGGGTAATGGTTAAAGCATTTGGTTGCTACCAAAAGATCAGTGGTTTGAACCCACCAGCTGCTCCACAGAATACAGAAGGGGCAGTCTGCTGCAACAAAGATTTACAGCCTTGGAAACCCAATGGGGGTTGCTGTGAGTCAGAATTGACTCGATGGCAGTGAGTTTGGTTTGGTTTGGAGTTTAGATAACCTGGAAGTTAAGTCAAGAGGCTAGGTGAGATTCAATTTATGCAGTGTAGCAGGGAGACCACATAGGGGATGTTGTGTACTTCCTGGTGCATTGTATCAGGTGGTACCCGTGTCAGTGGGTCAGACTGGGGACCCAGTGTCAATGGTCAGACTGGGATGCAGATTTTCATCATGTGATTATGGTGGTGGTTTAACTAGGGTTGGTGTCACCACCCACCACGGACCTCCTCCCATACCAGACCATACAGAACCCTTAAACTCTCAAGTCACTGCCGTCGAGTCAGATCTGACTCATAGCGACCCCTCCTTGGGTTTCCGAGGCAGTATCACTATGGAAGTAGATTGCCCAACCTTCCTTCCGAGGAGTGGCTGGTGGGTTTGAACCGCCGGCCTTCTGGTTAGCAGTCAAGTGCCTTAGGCACTACAGCACCAGAGCTCCTCACAGAGTCCTTAGTAATGTTTATTATCAATTTTCTTCATAGAATAATGTGTGATAAACATAATTGTAAATTGTTTTAATATAATAGTTCTTAGATTATATAGATACTAACAACAAATTGTTTTGTAAAACTTTCTAAATTGAATCACAATATTATTAGTTAAAACATTCTTAGTAACTGAGCGGAAGCCTTTTTCAAACTTTTCTTCTTTAATTACTACTTCATCTTTAAAAAAGTTATTGATGTCGGTTCACAAATACTAATTACCAAAATATTGTAGCTAAAACACCAGAAAACTTGACAAAATCAAGGGTATAAAAACACCGGCCACAATGAAAAGAACAGCATGCACTTGTAGCGCCTTCAGACAAAAACATGAGATTTGAAAAATCATTGTAATTGGGTGAGAATGACGGCTCTGACCAGAGCACATTAGAAGGTTCAAACAGTAGATTAGCACAGGGTTTTAGCTTTGTAGGTGTATTGATACATGTAAGCTGGGTGTGGTGGTTAAGTTTGTGTGTCAACTTGGCTGGGCCTGGTTGAGTGGCTGGGCAGCTGGTGGTAGTTATTCCCCATGATGAGACTGGCAATCATCTCCATGGTGGGATCTACCACAAGCAGCTGAGTAGCTGCCTTTAGGAATGTAGTCTGCTTCCTGTATATAAGAAACAGCTTTGAGAATAGTCTCTAGCCTATGACACACTTGAACCTTGCATGTAGCCGTGTCGTTGTTTAGCCATCTGCCATGCTCTGCTGACCTTGGGACTTTCAAGAGACTTGAATTAATGGTCTGCCATGTGGTTTGGTAACATCAGGACTGTGCCTTTTTACTTGTCAACCTTGGGTTTATCAGCCTCAGCAGCCAGCAGCTGAGTGAAGAAAAGCCTCCAGCTTCAGTGGACAGGAGCAGGAGACAGAACTGCTTTCAGGGGGGCTTTCCCCCAGCCCCTAGAGCCTGGCACTTTGAACTTGGACTTAAAGCCTCCAAATTGTAAGAATAAACTCCTGTTTGCTAAAGCCATCCCATTTTTGGTATATTCTTGTTAGAGCGGTACTAGGTAACCAAAACAGTGGGCTTCTGAAAAATGTTTTTGATTGTAACTAACCACAGGGATACTTTTATAAAAAATAATTATAATACATTTCTACTGTGACACAGCACAAACATTTTATAGACAATCATTTTGGTGTCACCCCCTGTGTTCTAGTTATCAAGTGCTGCTTTAACAGAAACACCACAGATAGATGGCTTTAACAAACAAATTAATTCACTCACAGTTTACCCACTGCCATCAAGTTGATTGTGACTCATGGAGACCCCTCCTTGGGTTTCCGAGGCAGTGTCACTACGGAAGTAGATGGCCCAGTCTTCTTTCCGAGGAGTGGCTGGTGGGTTTGAACCGCCAGCCTTCTGGTTAGCAGTCAAGTGCCTTAGGCATTGCGCCACCAGAGCTCCTTTCTCACAGTTCAGGAGGTTAGAAGTCCAAATGCAAGGCTCCAGCTCTGAGGAGGTCTTTCTCTCCCTGTGGGATCTCTTGTCTCCTTTAAGCATCTTTAGGCCTAGCATTCCTTGGAGATCCCCATGTGTCTTGGCATCAATCTTCTGCTGGGTCTAGAAGGTTCTCAGCACAGGGGCCCCAGGTCCAAAGGACGAGCTCCGCTGCTGGCTCTCCTTTCTTGGTGGCAGTCAGGTCCCTCTTTCTCCACTCACTTCTCTCTCCTTATATCTCTTGTAAGATAAAAAGTGATGCAGGCCACACACCAGAGAGTCTTCCCTACATTGAATCTGGGCTATGACCTGAGTTAGGGTGTTGCATCCCACCCTAATCTGGTTTATTAATGTAACAAACATCACCGAAGGTTTAACATAACCTAATCCTGCTTCATTAACCACAGGCAGAGGTTAGGGTTTACAACACAGAGGACAATTACACCAGATCACAAAATGAAGGGCAACCACACAATACTGGGGAGCATGGCCTAGCCAATCTGACACATATTTTGGGAGGACGCAATCGAATCCATGACATTCTCTGACAGGGCTACCCGGTGTGGTCCACCCCCCCCCCACCTTCCTGGTAATGTCACTAGACTAGGTAGTGAGTGACAGATCTCCCCACCATAAAGAGTCATTTTCCCTTTTGCAATTAGTAAGTAACCTGTAGGGTGGTGTTTGGGACCCTGTTCTCCACCAATATTTCATCCGAACGTTTGCGCATCCATTGATAACCCCATCCTGGATCAACTACCATAGTTAGCACTTTTGAGTACTTACCTTTGGCCAGGAACTTTATTGATAGCAATTAACATATTCCTTCCCAGCAAAAACCAAACTCACTGCCATCAAGTTGATTCGGTGACTGCCACTGGGTTTCCAAGGCTGTAAATCTTTACAGAAGCAGACTGCCTCATCTTTCTTCCACAGAGCAGTTGGTGAGTTCAAACCAGCCACCTTTTGGTTAGAGCCTTAAGCACTACACCAGTGCTCCTTATAATCTCTCCCATGGCCCCCCAAACGAACTACCAGAAGAGAGTAAATCCCGTTGTCAGTTTATTTCACTCCTGCCTACCTCGAACTCCCAACGTGAAGAAATAGCTTGTGCTGTGGCCACAAGTGCTAGTAAAACACATTGCCTTTGAGCCGCTTCAGACTGTTTGTGATTCTATAGAACCCTATAGAACGGTTCCACAGGGTTTCTTTCCGAGGCTGTAATCTTTACTGAAGCTGACTGCCACATCTTTTTCACCCCGGGAAGAGCGGCTGGTGGGTTCGAACCGCTGACGTTTGGGTTAGCAGTCGAGCGCTTAACCACTGCGCCACCAGGGCTCCTTTACGACTGATATGACTCCTAAAAAAAGGACATGTTGCGTGCCACCTTCAGCATTGTACACGAATTGTTTAATTCATCCTCAAAACAATCTTCAGAACCCAAGGCTGTTATGTTCTCCCCATTTTAAAGATGAGGAAACAAAGATCGGGAGGGATTACATTTGCCCAAGGTCACACAGCTATTTAGGGATTGGAGTCCAGGGCGCCAGCAGTACCCTTACCGCTACCACCATCACCGCTACCAGTAGGGTCCAGACGTCCAGCACTTGCTAAAAAGTCTGACATAGTGCTCTTACAAATACTATTTTAATTTTCACAACTCTCAAGAGGCAGGCATGATGCGCCCCATTTAACAAACTGTGTGTGACTCAGAGATCAAATATTTTTCCCAGGTCATGCACTGAGTTGATAGTGAGTTAGGATTTGAACGCAGGACTAGAGTGAAGACTCCTGTTGGAGTCTGGCAGGTGCCTTGGTAGGCGTGATGGACTTGCACTTTGAAACGCAAAAGCCCCTCCCCTCCACTGTTCCGCAGGGCAAATAGCGAGTCCTTGCTGGCTCTTCCAGCCGCCAGAGCATGCGCTCTGAAGTCAACCTCCCTTCCTTTCCAACCTACACCATAGAGGCTCCGCCCATCACCGTCCAAGGCCAATCCGTGAGGAGTAGGGTGGAGCCGCCTCGGGAGTAGGCGGGAGCTAAGGGGAGTCAAGAGTCTGGAGTTCTGCGCTGGAGTCAGAAGTGCGTCTCGCGACCTAGGCGGCGGTTGATGTAGGAGGGCGAGCGAGCGATGCTGCCGCCGCTGCTTCCTGATTGGCTGCGGGTGGTTCACTTTTCGTTCTGATTGGCAGCTGGTGAACTGGGTATGTAAACGAAAGGAAGGGGTCTGGGGAGAGAAAGAGCACTAGCTCCGGGGTCGTTTGATGGGTTCGATCCCCGGGTCCGGCAGGTGCGCGCCGGGACTGCCCTGGATTTGGATTCACGGGCCTTTATGTGTCGCCCGCCCGGCCGGGCCGGGTGAATCACGCCGCAGCCGGAAAGGGGGCGGAGGCGCCGGCTCCCTGGCTCCGGCTGCGTGACTCACCCGCCCCCGCCGCCGCTTCGGGAGGAGCTGCCTCCACTGCCCTCCGGAAGCGAGCGGGAGGCCGGGAGGGCAGAATTGCCCGCCGGGGATCCCGCCGGAACGGCGCCAGGCGCCAGGCAGGAACGATAGACAGGACCCGGGGCTGTGTAAAGGGTCCTGGAGTTGGAGGGGCCGGAATCCCCAGGGGAAAGCCAACCTGGGTGCCGCTAGGGGGCGCCGGGGCCCCGGGGGCGGAGTCGGCGGTGGGGGCAAAATTCCTGCGGTTCCGGGCACCAGGGTCTGTGGAGAAAAGGGAGAAGACCCCAGCCTTGTACAGGATGGGAGTCACTCTTAAGATCCTGCTGGGCAAGGGCCCCAGGCATGGATCCTGGAAGTTACTTGGGTCAAAAAGGCAGGTCGGGCCAGTGGTCCATAAATCTAGTGACCAACTCCCCACCCGGGGAGAGTCTGGGTCCTCGAACTTCTCTGTGACTCCCGTTCCAGTCAGGACTTCCCGGCCTGTCTTGTCCCCTCTGCATCCAGATATATCCTGAATTGGCCAACTTCCTTGTGTCCACCACCAGGTCGCCATCAATCATCGTTTGCCCCACGGAGTACAGCAGTCTCCCTCCCCTTGGCTCTTGGGGACACACAATTCCTTGAAGCTGCTGAGCAGTTAGAAAACCCAACCTGTTCACAACATCACTCCCCTTCCTCCCTTCGCAAAACCCTTCAGTGATTCTTCCCACCACAATCACAGTGACATCCAAACTCCTTAACCTTGGCCTATAGGGCCCACTGTGACCTGGTCTCTGCCTACTGTCCCCACCTCCTCTACTACCATGCCACTCTCTGTACTAGCCACAATGGTCTGTTTTCAGTCGAAGCTTATCCCAGAATGCTTTATCCCTTGTTTTTCCATGGCTGACCCCTTCTTGTGCTCAAATGTCACCTTTGAGGATCCTTACCTGAGCACCTGTAATTTTCCTGTATTTGTTTATTGTCTGACACATAGTAGACATTCAATAAACACTAGATTGAACTATGTGAAACGGCCACTTCTGTAAGTTAAAAAAAGATGGAGATTGACCATTTCTCAGAGTTCAATGAATAGTTAAAATAATAATAATAATAATTAAGGGTACTTACTGATAAGCAAGGGTGCTCTGGTGGCATAGTGTGTAAGGCATTTGACTGCTAACCAGAAGCCTGGCGGTTCAAACCCACCAGCCGCTCCTCAGAAGGAAAACTGGGCAATCTACTTCCATAGAGATACCACCTTGGAAACCCAAGGAGGGGTCGGTATGAGTCAGAACTGACTCGATGGCAGTGAGTTTGTTTATTAATAAGAGTAATTACTATGTACCAGGTGCTGTTGGGAGCTCTGCTAGCATAGTGGCTAAGACACTTGCCTGCTAACCAGACGGCTGGCGGTTCAAACCCACCAGCCACTCCTCGGAAGGAAGGTTGGGCAATCCTACTTCTGTAGTGATACTGCCTCGGAAACCCAAGGAGGGGTCGCTATGAGTCAGGGCCGACTCCACGGCACATAACAACAACAACAAAGGTGCTGTTGGAAGTGCTTTTTGTATATGATCTCATTTAATCCTTAAAAGAACTCTGTGAGGTGAATACTATTATCCATCTCTTACAGGTTCCCTAAGGAAACCTAGGCTCAGAGAGGTTAAGTGACTTGCCCAAGGCCACACAGACAGCAATAGTCACAGCCAGGATTTGAACACATTTGCTTTCCATAACTGAATGACTCCTTCCTCCCCTCAGATGATGCTCAGCAAAGGCCTGAAGCGCAAGCGGGAGGAGGAGGAGGAGGAGAAGGAAGCCTTGGCAGTTGATGCCTGGTGGCTGGACCCTGGTCACCCAGCAGTAGCACAGGCACCCCCAGCTGTAGCCTCCAGCTCCCTCTTTGACCTCTCGGTGCTCAAGCTCCACCACAGCCTGCGGCAAAGTGAGCCGGACCTTCGGCATCTGGTGCTGGTTGTGAACACGCTGCGGCGCATCCAGGCGTCCATGGTGCCCGCGGCCGCCCTGCCACCTGTGCCCAGCCCACCTGAAGCCCCCGGAGTGGCTGACAGCCTGCTGGCCAGCTCAGACGCCGCTCTCTCAGCCTCCATGGCCAGCCTCCTGGAGGACCTCAGCCACATTGAGGGCCTGAGCCAGGCCCCCCAGCCCCTGGCAGATGAGGGGCCACTAGGCCGCCCCACTGGGGGGGGCCCACCTAGCCTGGGTGGCTTGGATCTGTTGGGTCCAGCCACTGGCTGTCTGCTGGACGACGGGCTCGAGGGCCTGTTTGAGGACATCGACACCTCCATGTATGACAGTGACCTTTGGGCACCAGCTGCTGAGAGCCTCAAGCCTGGTCCTGTGGAGGGGCCGGGCAAGGAGGTGGCTCCCGAGCTCGATGAGGCGGAGCTGGACTACCTCATGGACATGCTAGTGACCACACAGGCACTGGAACGGCCACCAGGGCCAGGGCGCTGACCCCCAGGCCTGGGAAGGTTGGACTGTGGCTGAACTGAGCCTGCTGGATGGACCAGCTCTCCTTGAAGGACATATCTGGCTTCTCTGGTACAGAGAGGCCTGGGCGTGGGTCAGTTTGGAGAGACAGAATGCAGTCCTGGGAAACTTCACATCCGTCCTCTTGTTTTGGGCAGATGTGGGAGTCTGGGCTTGATCCTAGTGATGGGTGACAGGGCCTGGTGGCTGGAATGTGAGTGGATCAGGCCAAGTACTGGACCTAAACCCCTGGGGTCTCAGCCAGGGATACTTCTTCACATGTGAGAAAAGACCTCAGTCAGTTTTTGAAATTAAAACCGGCCCTGGGAAATCTCAAGTCTATATGTTTCTTTGTCTCTGGGCTAACATGAGGGTGAGATAATAACGTGTAATATTTACTGAGCCTGTATGTGTACCTGGCACAGTTCTAAGCACTTGTCAAAATGAACACATTTAATCCTGATCAGTCTCAAAGATGGGCATTAGTCATATCCCCATTTTACAAATGAGAAAACTGAGTTTCTGGGAAGTTGTCACTTGAGGTGGGTTTTAAACTAAATTTTACTGCTTTATGTGCCCATGAGAGGAGCTCTGGTGGCATAGTGCCTAAGGCATTCACTAACCAGAAGGCTGGCGGTTCAAACCCACCAGCCAGTACTTGGAAGGAAGGTTGGGCAATCTATTTCCATAGTGATACCGTGTTGGAAATCCAAGGAGGGGTCCTTATGAGTTGGATCTGACTCCAAGGCAGTGGCTGCATTGGGGCCCATAAGGCAGACCAACTCCCCGAACACACTCAGCCAGGTTTCCCTGATGTGTCTGTGTGTATTGGATAGGGGTGGGGCTGCCCAGGCTACTTTTGAAAAATGAAATCTACCTGTGTGGCTTTGGAGGGCTGAAGGGAGTTTTCAGAATGGCCCAGAAATAAAACCACGAGACTGGATGGAGCCTCTCCAAAGGGCACTGACAGCCAGCTCTCTCCAGGAAATAGTGCGAGATAGGGGGCAGTCCAGTCAGTTCGGGAAAAATAAAATCCACTCCCGGCCTTACACCTCTCTTTGGGCAGGAGACGGGCAGCTGAGTACCAATCATCGATATAAGGCCACCGGGCCGCACTGAGGGGCTCCCCAGGGGCAGGCAGTGATGCTTTCCTTCTCGAAGAAACTCGGGCCCAGGCGAGCTGGGGCCACCTGCCTGCCTGTGGGACGGGTGTCGTGCGGGCCGGAGCGCCGAGTGACTGTGGCCGCCCCCGCGGTCCAGCCGCATTCCTGGCCTGGCTGGGAGGGGCCGCACACTCAGAGGTCTGGCACGGGCCCCAGGCCGCGTCCTTCCTGGCGGCTATGGGGGCAGGGCAGTGCCCGGGCGGAGGGGACAGGGACAGCCGGGCAGGAGGAGGGGACGAGGGGCAGAGGGCTGGACCATGGCCCAAGGGGCCGGCAGACCCCTAAATGGGGAGAACGGCGGCACAGGCGGCGAAGGAAGCTGGCCAAAACTGTCCGGCCCCAGCGCGTATCCTCTGGCCGGAAGCTCCAGGGAGGCTGAGGCTGGGCTGGGGCTGGGAGAGGCGGGGAGCTTCGGGCCGGCCCCTCGGGCGGAAAGGGGCGGGCAGAGTGGAGCTTCCTGGAGGAGCCCAGGAAGTTATGCCCATTTCTGGAAGTGGAGGAGGCGGGCCCGGAAAAAGCATGGAAATGATCCGCAGAGAGCTGCTCCCCAGGCTGAGGGTCTGCGAGGGGCCTGATCCCACCCTAGGCAATGGGACTGGCGCTCACTTTGACCCCGGACCCAGATCTTGGGAGCCTAGGCTGAGCTCATCAATGCCCCCTGGTGCCCAGTCTGGGAATCTGTGATGCTATCACTTTAGACTCCCTGGAGATCTGTCCAGTGGTCAGGGGTAGTATCGGATTGCCCAATAAACAAGGTAAGCACGGGCTTCTTTACTAATCTGTAGTGGACAGTTTCAGCATTAATAATTAAGTACAAGTAAGCCCCTGCTTATCTAGCTTGTTGGGTAATCTACCCCTGGACTCAGGGATCATCAGTGCCTCTCTTTACAGCACCCTAGGGTCTGTTTCTGATGCCTGATGGTACAGATCTGCGGTGATACCTGCTGATGCAGACAGCCTGTCCGTCTGTCCACCATGCTCCCCCGTCTTCCTCTGCGCCTGCCTGGGCAGTGATGCCCTTTCCCCAGAGCCTCTGTGTACAGTTGCACAGGTTGCACACACTGCCCATGGGCTCCATATTGAAGGGACTACCATGCACGTTGCAGGACCAACACATTTCCGTATTCATTACAACAGTTTTCTACCAGATGGAGGTAAAGCACCTTGAGGAAGGGGTGTCTCTTTTGCACAAAAGCACTGTCTGGACTAGATTGTCCCTTGTCCCTCCCCGCTGGTGCCCTCATGTAAGAACAGCTCATGCCAGAGGACCTGCCCCACTCTCCTCGTCTCTGACCCCCATGGCTTTGCAGGGTCCCCTGGCTCTGACATGCTCCTCTGCCCTCAGGCTCGACCCCAGGAGGCCATGCTGGCCACCTCAGCCAGCAGATTCCAGAGCCCACACCATTCCTAGCTGAGCCCGGGCGCTGCTGTTGTCTTCCGAGGGCCTCTGTGTGTTCCAGCTGTGCCACCCCCAGGCCAGCTCCCTGCTGGGCATTCAAGGGACCCCTGCCACCCTCTCCTCTCCCTCAACACCTGAGAGAGCTGGTAGCCAGCTGTCCTTTGCCTCCTTTCCTCCTTCCCTTCCCTTCTTCGTTCAGCAAAGATTTATCAAGTGCCAGGCCCCATGTACTTTCTTTTTTTTTTTCCATTTTGTTTGTTGATTTGGGTGAAAGGTTATAGTTCATACACATTTTGTTTCATGACATTGACTGCAATTCCCCACAACATACCAGCTCTCTTCTCATTTCCTCCCTATAGTTACCTCTTCCCTGTGTCCTTCTGTCCTATGCATTCTGGCCCCCTGAGCTATCTCCCTGTGCAAACACTGCCCTTCTGTCCCCCCATGACTGATAGTTCTAAGGAGTATATCTACCTGGTGTAAATGTTCACCCTATATGCCTGTCTATAGTTTGGCTGGAAGCCACGGGAGTGAGTTCAATTCCAGACCTGAAAGGTAACTAGGGACCATGGTCTTGGTTCTCACTAGGCTCTCTCAGACCAGTAAACCTGGTCTTTTTTTTTTTTTTTTTAGGATTTGGGTGAAGATTTACAGAGTAAATTCACTTTTCATACAGCAGTTCACATATACTTTGTCTCATGTCATTGACCAAAATTT
>NW_006921686.1:9510507-9549512 GCF_000298275.1 Orycteropus afer afer
TGTCTTCTGCCCATTTTTTAATTGGATTGTTTGTCTTTTTGTTATTGAGGTGTTGGAGTGTTCTATAAATTCTAGAGATAAGTCCCTTGTCAGAACCTGGTCTTTTTTATGTTTTTGAGTTTTGTTCCATGTTCTGGTTCCCTAGTACCCATCTGACAAGAAATATACCACAAATGGATGGCCTTAGCAAACAGGAGTTTATTCTTACAATTTGGAGGCTTTAAGTCCAAGCTCAAAGTGCCAGGCTCTAGGGGCTGGGTGAAAACCCCTCATCCTTAGGGTTCAGCTTTGCTTCCTGCTCCCGGCCCACTGGAGCTACAGGCATTTCTTCACTCAGACAGCTGCTGGCTGCTGGGGCTAAGAAGCCCCAAAGTTGACAAGGAAAAGGCACAGTCCTGATGTTACCAACCACACGGCAGGCCATTAACTTAAGTCCATTGTAAGTCCCAAGGTCGGCAGAGCATAGCAGGCTGCTGAACAACCACATGGCTACATGCAGGGCCCAAGCGTGCCCTAGGCTAGAGACCAGTCTCAGAGCTTCTCCTTAATATACAGGAAGCAGACCACATCCCAAAGGCAGCTACTCAGCTGCTTGTGGTAGATCCCACCATGGAAGTGATTGCCAGTCTCATCATGGGGAATAACTACCACCAGCTGCCCAGCCACTCAACCAGGCCCAGCCAAGTTGACACACAAACATAACTACCACATTCCACATTGTTCTCCCATGCTATCCAAGATCTCTTGCACTGATCTCTTTCCAAGTGGTTGAGAGTGGTAGCAGGGCACCATCTAGTTCTTCTTGTAAACATTTACACCAGGTAGATATACTCCTTAGAACTATCAATCATGGGGGAACAGAAGGGCCATATTTACACAGGGAGATTGCTCAGGGGGCCAGAATGCATAGGACAGAAGGACACAGGGAAGAAACGAGAAGAGAGCTGATACATTGTGGGGATCATGGGCACATAGGCTGAGGTTCGCATGGTCCACTAGTCCCTTGGACTAATTGTTACCAGGCTCTATGTAACAGGCAGATCAGTTTGTCTCCTGCCCATGTGCCCTGAGAATTTACCTCAGTCCCCTAGGATTTGGACCCCTGTGCCTTCCAAGGCTCACCTTCCACCCTTGTCCTCTTCATTTGTCCAACAAACATCGACTGAGCACCTACGGTATGCAACCCCTGTACAGAAATCTAATGCTGCTTGGAGCTATTATCAAAGCAGTAAACTGTATGGCAGATTTTGTGCTTGACAACTGGACTGGCTGGGTTTGAACCTCAGCTTGACCTTTCTGTGTCTGTGTGACCCTAGACAAGGTACTTAACTTCACTGGGCCTTGGGGTCCTTAGGGGTGAAATGGAACAGTAATAGTATCCACCTCCAAGGGCTGTTGTTCTGAGAACCAACAGAGTTAAAAAGGCTTGGTGCAGTTACATTGTGGGGATTGCAGTCAATGTCAGGAAACGAAATGTGTGTGAACTGCTATATGGACAATGAATTTGCTCTGTAAACTTTCACCCAAATCAAATTAAAAATTTTTTTAAAGACTTGGTGCATAATGGACACTTAATAAATGTTAATTATTCTTCTTATTAGTTAAACTCGTTACCATCAAGTCAATTCTGACTCATAGTGACCCTATGGGACATGGTAGAACGTCCCCATAGGGTTTCCAACTATAATCTTTATGGAAGAAGACTGCTGCATCTTTCTCCCATGGGGCGGCTGGTGGGTTTGAACTGTGAAGCTTGCAGTTAGCAGCCAAATGCTTGACTACTGTTCCACCAGGGCTCCTTATTAAATTGTTACCGTAATTAAATCAATACTGTAATGAGTACTTGAACGAGGGATGGTGTGGTGCTCCAAAATCCTTTAGTAGAGGTGTCTGACCCAGCCTGGGGGCGTCAGCCCTGGGGAGGGTTTCCATTCAGACAAAAGTGACTTCAGAGCTGAGGGGCAAGTTGAGAGAGTCCAGCAGGCAGACAGACAGCCTGTGAAAGGCCTTGGAGGTGAAGGACCACCCCCACCTTTCAGGGATCTTAAACAGCTGGGTTTGGGCAGAATGAGGAGAGTTGTCAGCCATGGGGGCTGCTGGGGTTGACAAGGGCCAGGGCGCCCAAGGCCCTGGATGGGGTCTTTGCATCGTAGGGTCTGGGGACCCTTGAGGTAAAGAGACCCCTGTAACTGCTGTGTGAGGGTGGTTGGGGTGAGGGGAGAGACTGGAGGCCAGGAGCCCAGTGGGGGGGGGGGCGGCAGGACGGGGAGACACAGGCCATGAGGAGGGGGAAAGCCTGGGATGGAGGAGAAGTCCAGGACAAGGCCCAGGGCTCTAGTCAGGGGATTAGGAGACGATGAGGTCACCCCCAGACAGACCAAGAGGAGAAGCAGATCTGGGGTTGACAGTGAAGCCACCGGGGGGGCACAGTGGGTATAGACACCAATGGGAAGGCATTCAGGAGGCTGCTGGGTCCCTGAGACCGGAGCTCCGTGGCGAGAACAGGGGAACAGCAGTGGGCATGGAGGATAAAGGATGCGGTGAAGGGGACAACGGTTTTCCTTGCTGGCTTGGGTGGAGCCTGGCAGCCTGGTAGGGCAGAGCAGGTGCCAGCTGAGGCTCCTGCTTGGCTTGGACTGGGCTCAGAGTGGGTGGTCCCAAGGGAAAAGCTTCCACCTCCTCCTCCAAGCCCGCAGGATGTCCTGTGTTTACTGAGGTGGCCTTGGCCGGAACCTGGACCTAGTGCCACCCCCTAAACTCGGCTTCCCTGGCCACACCCCCTCGGGTGAAGGAAAGCAAGACAGAGACATACACAGAGACAAAGGAAGACAGAGGACAAGAGGAACAGGGAAACAGAATGAGACAGAGAAACAAAGAGACATAGAGACAAGGGATGAGGACAGAGACAAAAAGAGGAACAGAGACAGAGAACAAGACAGACACACAGAGAGGGATCCAGTCGCGAGAGAAACTTACCGCAAACTAGGAATGGAAGGGAACATCCTCAACCTGACTAAAAAAAAAAAAACCAAACCCACTGCCATGGAGTCGACTCTGACTCATAGAGACCCCTTTGGGTTTCTAAGGTAGTAAATCTTTACAGTAGATTGCCCCGTCTTCCTTCCACAGAGCAGCTGCTGGGTTTGAACCACCAACCTTCTGGTTAGCAGTCAAATGCCTTTGGCACTGTAACACCAGAGCTCCTTAACCTAATAAAGGGCACCTACCAAACACAGCTACCATACACTTAATGGCAAAAGACTGAATGTTTTGCCCCTAAGATTGAGAACGTGAAAGAAGGTCTGCTGTCTGAGGGTAAAACAAAGGAAAAACCAAATCCACTGCCATTGGGTTTCCAGGGCTGTAAATCTTTAGGGAAGTGGCTTGCCTCATCTTCCTCCCGTAGAGCAGCTGGGTGAGTTTAAACCACTGACCTTCTGATTGGCAGCCCAATGTCTTACCCGCTACACCACCAGAGCTCCTTCTCAGACAGGTAGAGAAGGGTCATGTGCACTGTCCTCTTCCGTTAAACCCTGAGCAGAGGGCCTGGTCCCCAGCACCTGTGTGCCTGCTCCAGCCCTGCCTTTAGCTCAGAGTCTTTCTGCCTCAAATGTGTGACAGCTCAGCTCTGACTTTGTCCCTCCCATGGCTCCTCCGGGCCCTCAGGACGAAGCTGTAGCCCCTCCCTATGGCCATGTTTCCCCTGGGCCTCTCAGCTTCCCCTCCTCACTCACTTTAGCCCATTTCTCAAGGGTTGCCACTCACCTCAGGGCCTTTGCACTGGCTGCTCCCTCTGTTCAAAACCTTCTCTCTTTCATCCACCACTCACCGTCTTGTATTAACTTCTACACATCCTTAAGGTGCCACTTTGAATGTCACCTTCTCTGAGAAGCCCTCCCAGCCCTTCCTGATAGTACCAGAGTGTCAGGGTCCCCTTCTCATGGCACTTAGCTCAGTGTGTAATTATACACACATTTCTTTGATCACTTCTTTAATGTTTGCCTCCCCCCACAGACATGAGTGAGTCCCACGAAGGCAGTCACAGTCACAGCCGTGTCCCCAGCACCACCTAATACAGGGCTGGACTCAGAGGAGGTGTCGGTGAGTGGCTGGTGAATAAATGTGTAAGTGAGGAAGTGATGCTTGGGAAGGGACATGTTGGGCCCTGGGAACACAGTAACAAGGACCTGGTCTGTAGCTCTTGAACATTTCTTTCTTTCTCTAAATAATTCATTTTATTCTATTGTTGAGAAAACAGGCAGCAGAACGTACACCAATTCAACAGTTTCTGCCTGTGCCCTTCAGGACATGGACTCATTCTTCCTGTTGCGCTCTCACCCTCCTCTGTCGACTGTTCCTCCCCCATTAACATGAACTCACTGCTTCCGAGGTTCCCATCTAGTCTTTCGAGTTGCTGTTGTCACTTTGATCCCGTAGAGACAGTTCTTCAAAGAGCATCATGCTTCAGGCACACATTCTTCACTAGTTAAGCTCAACTATTTGGTCTAAATTATACTTCAAAGGAAATTTTGGTTTAAAGTTTAAAGATTATCTCAGGGCTATCTTTTTTTTTTTTTTTTAATATATAAACCAAAACCAAACCCACTATCGAGTCCATTGCGACTCATAGCGACCACCATTGGGTTTCCAAGGTTATCTCAGAAGGAAGATGGGGCAATCCACCCCATATATATATGTGTGTATATGTATATATGTGTGTGTATATATATATATATATATATACACACACACACACACATATACATTGTTGTTGTTGTTGTTATGTGCTGTCGAGTCGGACCCGACTCATAGCAACCCCTCCTTGGGTTTCCAAGGCAGTATCACTATGGAAGTAGATTGCCCCATCTTCCTTCCGACACATATACATATATATGTATATATATGTGTGTGTGTGCATGTGTGTGTATATATATATGTATGTATGTATAGGGAGCTCTGGTAGCATAGTGCCTACGGCACTTGACTGCTAACCAGGAGGCTGGCGGTACAAACCCACCAGCCACTTCTTGGAAGAAGCAAATTCATTTTCCATACAGCAGTTGTGATGGTTGTTTGTGTGTCAACTTGCCTGGGCCTGGTTCTGGGCAGCTGGTGTTGGTTATTCCCCATGATGAGACCGGCAATCACCTCCATGGTGGGATCTACCACAAGCAGCTGAGTAGCTGCCTTTGGGATGTGGTCTGCTTCCTGTATATAAGGAGAAACCTTGGGAATGGTCTCTATCTAGTCTATGGCACGCATGAACCCTGCATGTAGCTGAGTCGTTGTTCAGCAGCCTGCCATGCTCTGCCGACCTTGGGACTTACAATGGACTTAAGTTAATGGCCTGCCATGTGGTTTGGTAACATGGGGACTGTGCTTTTTTTATTTGTCATCCTTGGGCTTGGCAGCCTCAGCAGCCAGCAGCTGTCTGAGTAAAGAAAGGCCTCTAGCTTCAGTGGGCCAGGAGCAGGAGGCAGAGCTGAAGCCCAAGGCTGAGGGGCTTTCACCTAGCCCCTAGAGCCTGGCACTTTGAACTTGGACATAAAGCCTCCAAATTGTAAGAATAAACTCCTGTTTGTTAAGGCCATCCCATTTGTGGTATATTTCTTGTCAGAGCGGCACGAGGTAACCAGAACAGCAGGTCATACACATTTTGTTTCATTACCTTGATTGCAATCCCCACAATGTAACAGCTCTCTTCCTACTTCCTCCTTGTAGTTACCTCTTCCCTATGTCCTTCCCTATGCATTCCTGCCCTCTGACCCATCTCCCTGTGAAAATACCTTTGGGGACTCATCCAGCCTCCGTGGATCCAGAAAGTCTGGATTCCATGAGAATTTGAAATTCTGTTCTGCATTTTCCCCCTTTTGATCAGGATTCTTCCATCTCCTGGACATTTTATATGTGTTGAGCTCTCTCTGGAGTCAAGTTCTTTGCACAAGATGTTCTCTCTTACATAGCTCCTAGGGGTCATTCAAGTCACAGCTCAGCTGCTTCCCCTCCAGGAAGCCCTTTCAGACCCTCTTCCCAAGCTGGGGCAGGCACCTTCTCTGGGCTCCCACAGCCTCCTGGGAGGGATCCCCATCAAGGTCAAGATCTCTTTGGTTTGTGTGTCCCCAGTCCTGACCCCAACTGTTCTGATTTGTCTCCTGTTGGACTGTGAACCCTGTAAAAGCAGATCCGGATTGTCTCAGTCACACTGAGTCCCCCGCACCATCCATCCAGGGCTGGGCACAAACCAGGTGTCCATTGAACGTTTGCTGACATGGGAAAAAGGACTGTTCCTTGATTCCTGGCTCCCTCCTCACCAACCTTCAGCTTTTAGCTCAGGTGTTACCTCCTCCAGGAATCCTTCCCTGAGCCTGTCCCCCAGGGTCTCCTGGGGTTCTCAGCACGCAGCAAAGGGCCTGGCACCAATCGAGGACTTGTGAATGTTTGTTGAATGAATACATGGACAAATAGATGTTTGAATGAATCAATGAGTGAGAGAGAGAGAGGAGATTGCAATAGGGTGAGGGTCTCCTCAGGCCCCTTGGCAGCCCCTACCTAGCCACACTGTCTCTTCTACCCCTCCATGGAGGAGGGTTCTGGCCAGGTTCCAGCCACACTCCACCCATCGGAGGCTGCCTGGGCTGGAAGGCATTTTGCAGAGCTCAGCACATTCCGACCTTCCCTTGTGGCCACGAGTGGGCAGGGGGCATTTCGGGGAGAGGGGCGGAGGCCCTAGCATTCCGGGACTCTGCCAACCCATTCCTGATCCCCTAGGCCCTCAGGAGTAAGCCCCAACCCTGTGCTGAGGGGTGGGGGACAGGTCTGCGGAGGGCCAACGAGCTAATGGGAGAGAAGGGATGCCGACTGAGGCAGGGGCCTGGTGCCTGTGTCTGGCTGGACAATGGGACCAAAGCTGCTGACACACACTTTGGGGGTAATCCCCCAGCCTCCTCCCAGCCCCGGTCCTGGGCCCGGGCTCAGAGTGCCCAGCGCAGCCGAGGCAGCGGCCGGGAGGGTGCGGGGCCATGTGGGGGTACTTGTGCCCCTTCTGCCGGCCCTCGGGGTCTGGTGAGTCAGGGCGAGCCGGGGGCGAGCTGGGGGCCCGGGGATCGGGGTGAGGCCTGCGGCCTTGGCTTGGGAACTGGACAGGCCCAGGTTCAAATCCTGATGCTGGTAACCTTGGGTGAATCGCTTACCCTCTTGGAGCGTCCTTATCTGAAGCAGAGGGGACGGGGGGGTGTAGCCGGCTCCCGGGCCTGGATCCCACCTCCACCACCTCCTGGCTGTGGAGCTAGAAGGTGAATGTAATCAGCCCACCTGGCCCCTTGATGCCAGGCGCAGAGCTTTAGACACTCAGCCTAGTAATTTGGCACACGATAGGCACCCCTAAAATGGCATCCCTGTTAAACAGACAAGTGGGGCTTCTCCAGGCCTGGTCTCACCTGGCTCAAGGCCCTCGGAAAATCCCCTAATTTGTGTGAATAACAATAATACAAAATACTTATAAGTAGCACTTGGAAAGTGCAGCCAGAATGCTCCTTGGAAGCGAGAATGGCCAGACTTCATCTGCCCTACTTTGGTCATGTTGTCAGAAGGGACCAGTCCCTGGAGAAGGATGTCATGCTGGGAAAAGCAGAGGGTCAGGGAAAAAGGGGAAGACCCTCAATGGGATGGACTGACACAGTGGCTGCAACCAGGGGTTCAAGCAGGGATTGCGAGGATGGCGCAGGACTGGGCAGTGTCTGGTTCACAGGGTCGCTATGAGTTGTGGCCGACTCGATGACATCTAACAACAGCACTCACTCTGTGCTAGGCACTGTTTTAAGTTTTTAGCCTTTTTCAACTCATTTAGTCCTCGAAACAACACGAGATAGGCATTATTACTACCCCTGTTTAGAGGTCTTTAGGGTGAGGAAAGTGAGGTTCAAAGAGGTGCCGTAACTTGCCCAAGGTCACACAGCTAGAAAGTGGCCAAGCTGGGATTTGAACTAAAAGTATCTGTGAGATGTGGTGGAGGGAGCTTATCTCAGGGGCCTCTGGAACCATGAGGGCCATGCCTGAGTGAAGGAGCTAGGACAGGGTGGTGAGGGGGTCCTGAGTCTCCAAGTGGGAGTGTTGTTGTTGTTAAGTGCTGTCGAGTCGGTCTGACTCATAGCGACCCCTCCTTGGGTTTCCCAGGTGGTATCACTACAGAAGTAGATTGCCCAACCTTCCTAGTGGGAGTAGCAACGTGCAAAAACCGCTGGGGCAGGGCTCCTGGTGGGGATCTTAGTCCAGGCACGGGAGAGGTGGGAAAGGTGACCGTCTCTTGGCTCCCCACCCCCTTGAGAATGGATGTAGCTGACAGAGGGGGATGTTTGTTTCTCTGCCACCCACCCTCTGGTGACATCATGCCCTGGCAGCCAATGGCTAGGGTCTACCCCTCCTCCCCTTTCCCATTCCTTTTCCCCCCCAGCCTGGGGCTGGGACGCAGCAGACGGACTGGAGCACTCAAGGTGTCTGGAGGCCCAGCGGTAAGGAATTGGCAGGCCAGTTCTCTCTGGGCCAGGCTGGAAGTGGTGGGCATGAGACCCACGGTCCTGGGAGGTGCTGGGAGGGTGCCTGGGGCTCGAGAGGCACAGGCTCTGGAGGCAGACCCCAACTCTTCCCTTTTCCTGGTTCTATAGCCTGGGGCAAGATACTCTGCCCTTTGTACCTCTGTTTTCCCATATCTAAAATGGGCTCACAGATCCCTCCCCCCCCCCAAGTGCTGGTGTGAGATTAAAAGAGCTATTACTTAGGAAGAGCTGGGGCAGGACGCCTGGGGTAGGGCAGGTTTTCTGGGCCTGGAATAGGGGGCTGGCAAGGCTGTACCACCCAAAGTTCTCCTTTCGTGGGAGGAGAGTAGGGCCACTGGGGAGCGAAGGCTGAGTAGGGGACAGAGATGCAGACACTCCCCCCATGTATACACCCTGTTGTTGTCAGAAGCCCAAAACCCCCAAACCCATTGTAGTTGAGTTGATTCTGACTCGTATCAAGCCTACAGGGCTGAGCAGAACTACTGGTATCCCTTAGAGTTTCCAAGGCTGTGATCTTTACAGAAGCACACTGCCACATCTTTCTTCCGCAGAGCGGCTGGGTTCAAACTGCCCACCTTTCACTTAGCAGCCAGGTGTTAACCACTGGGCTCCTGGGGCTCCTGTCAGAGACTGGCTTACATTAATTGAACACCTACTGTATACTGGGAATATTCCAAGTACCTTATGTCTGCTGTGTACTCACACAGCCTCACAGCCACTCTTCCTGGCTCCATTTTACAGATAAGAAAACTGAGCCCTGAGAGGTGCAATACCTTGCCCAAGTGATCAAACTAGGGAAGAGCCTGCAGGAAGGTTTTAACCGAGGCAGCCCAAGGCCATCTACCCGGTAAATGGTCTCAGATAGTCCCAGAATCCTCGGGATCCCTGATTCTTGAGCTCAGTGTGTGCTAAACTCCTCCCCTGCCTTTGCCCTCATTTTGGTTACCAGCCAAGTGTTTAACCACTGGGCTACCGAGGCTCTGGGTGAGTTAGTCAGGTGAACCCCCACTTCCATCGTCAAGTGCACCAGATCACTGGCTCTGAGAGGGGAACGTGCCCAGACAAGGTTGGCAGCAGGGGCTGTGGGGAAGAGGGTGTGGAGGGCAAAGCCAGGGGGTTCCTCAGGACGCCCCGGCTCAGCTGAAGGGCCAGGAGCCAAACTCCAACCCCTCCCCCCACAGCCACTCTGAAGGGCACCAGTGGCATCTTAAAGAGGTGTCTAAGTTGTACCTGCCCCCGAGAGCTGTCACAAGGATTTAATGAGGGCCAAGGCAGGGAGGGAGCTTAGCACACACGGAGAGGTCAAGAAACGGGGACCCCGAGGACTCTGGGGCCAGGTCAGCACTGTAGTATGTGCTCATGAAATGGGGCTGCTGGCGCTGGAGGGCCCTGCCAGCCTTGATTCACCAAGGGGGCCCATTGGATCTTCCCCCCAGCAATTCCCCGCTCCCTCCCCTGCCCAGATGGGCAGAGCTAGGAACAGAGAGTGCCTGGGATGGGGTGGGTTTCCTTCCGAAGCTGCCCCCACTCCACCCCAGGAGCTGGGTAGTGGCTCGGGAAGGGCACCACTGAGCTAAATATAACCTGGGGCTGGGCAGCTGTCCCAGGCCAGGCCGAGGAAGGAGGACACTCTGTCTTCCCCCGCCCTGGCTACGCTTCCTGTGCCAGCCTCTGGCTGTGACCCTTGCTGCCTGAACCTCAAGCAGAGGCACTTGTGGTCCAGGAAACCCCCTAAACCCACTCGCCCCACCTATAAGCTTTCCCACCCCCAGTGCAGGATGCTATGGTATGCCACGGTCCTTGTAAAGGTACTCAGTTAGCTTTTCAGATTTGGGTTCAAGTCCCAACTCTGTTACTATGAGCTTCCCAAAAAAACAAACTCACGGCCATCGAGTCAATTCTGATTCACAGCGACCCCCACTGGGTTTCTGAGGCTGTAAATCTTAACGGAAGTAGATCATTCTGTCTTCCTTCTGTGGAGTGGCTGGTGGGTTTGAACCACTGACCTTCTGGTTAACAGCCAAATGCTTTACCCACTGTACCACCAGAGCTCCTCACTATTAGTTTAGGAGTTCTCTCATTTACTCATCAGTGAAATGGGGTTTCATGAGGCCATGTTTGTAAAGTACCTGCCTAGCCCAGGGCTGACACTGATGGGACAGTGTACTGAAAATTCTAGTTTCTGGCATCCCTAACCCCTCCTGTCCAACCAGGGCCTGCCCCAGCTGCCCGACTGGGCTTCCCTCCCTCGACTGGGCTTCCCTCCCTCGGTGCTCTGAGCCTCCAGTGCAACTGTGAAGATCAAGGGTACAAACTCTAGCTCTTCCCTTTACTGGCTGTAGGATCCTGTGCAGGTCCCTTCCGGTCTGAACCTGTTTCCACTCCTGTAACAGCCACCACATCCTGGGTGATTCTGAGGCCCCTAGGTCCTAGCACAGGACCCAGTTCCAAGGAAACACCCCAGACATGGCAACCAGTCCAGAGAACTCTGCTCCCTGCTTGTGTGGGCTGGGGGCTCAGAAAGGAGGCTGGAGAGGGACCAGAGACCAGGACCCTCTGGGAAACCCAGAGAGGATCCTTTGGATGCAGTGGGGGGCTGGCAGGTGGACTGGGTGAAGCAGAAGGTTGTGGGGGTCCCTGTGTTCTCTGTCCTGCTCGGTGAGGGTGGGCTATGAAGGGCCATTGTGTGGCTGGGGGTGGGTGGGCAGGGGTGGAATGCAACTGGGCGCAGCAGATGGACTATTGTTTGAGAGAATGTGCATTGCGAGGCCTGACCTTTCCCTGTGGAGTGGGGGCTGGCAGGCTGGCATGCCAGGTGGGGGCTGGGAGGGCAAGCCTTGAGTCAGGGGGTGTGGGTGGGGGAGGCAGTATTCATCGCCACTTCGCCAGAAGGACCTGGAGTGAGGCTGTGAGAATGCCAGCTCTCACAGGGTGGCTTTGCCTCTCCAAGCCTGTTCCCTCCTCTAAAAATGGGGATGCATCTTCCACGGCGAGGCAGAAGGTCTAGACACAGGGACCAGTAAAGAGAACCCACTCAAACACCCACTGGCTATTGTTATTACCCATATACGGGGCTGGGGCTCCCAGACAAGCCCAAGTCCTAGCTCAGTCACCTGTGACTTGGGCAAGTGACTTCTCTGCTCCAAGTCTCAGTCGTCTCCTCTGTCATGTGTCAATAATAGGACTGACCTCACCAGGCTGTTCTGAGACTCACACGCAATGACGCCTGTAAGGCATTCGGCCCAAGGTCGCCCCGTAGGTCATTCTTGATAATAATAATAATAGCAAGTATTTATAAAGTAAGTGCTTATGGGGCGCCAGGCACTTTGTATTTATTAACTCATTTGACCCTCACGACAGCCCTGTGAGATTCTCCCCATTTAACAGATGAGGGAACTGAAATGCAGAACAGTGATGTGATTTCCCACCTGGAATACATGGGAGTGGTTACAATTATTTTATAGTGGATTTGTCCCCCCTGGTTCACCAAGGTTGTTGGCTAAGGGGCCTCTGCTCCCAGACAAGACTAGGAGTCCATTCTGGCTTTACTATGTGTTGTTCAGCTGTGTCACCTTAGCCAAAGGTCTTGTTAGCCTCAGTTTCCCCACCTGCATATGGAGATAGCATAATGGCAGTGTGTGGAAAGGGTCAGAGGGCTTAGCACTCAAGAGCAATTGGTACATTAACTGATAATACCGTTCATGTTATCCTTCTTAGAGCCCCGGACCCAGGAGGCCCAAGGAGCAGGAGGTGACCCTCAGGTGAGCACTGGCTGGCACCACACACCCCTCACTGCCTCCCCCTGGCCTGCCTGAAGCCTGAAGCCTAGCTCTCTCCCTGGCAGGCAACAAGATCCCAGAGGAAAGGCGTGAGCCCTGCAGATGGTTGTGCAGCACCCCGGGCTGGGCTTCTGCTAGGAGGGGGTGCCTGCGCCCAGGCAGTGGTGAGCGTACAGCTGGACTCGGGGCTCTTGTCTGTGTCCATACCTACCTTGATCTCACCCTCTAAGCCCAGCCTCCCCGCACCTCCCATCCTTTCCCAGGCTCTAGCCCCATCCCTGTGACCCACAGGCTCAGCGGCAGCTGCTCCATGCAGAACTAAAGCTGGTCCTGCAGCAGAAAGAGGAGAGGAAGCAGGCGTCTGGGGCCCGGGTGACTCCCAGCATCACCATGGAGGCCAGGAGTCGGAGTGCAGAGGTGAGTGTCCCTAATTCTGGGAAGAGGACTTCTGGGGCCTGGAGAGAAGCTAGTATGCCTAGATGCAGACTGGGGAGCAAGAAGACACTTCTTGGCTTCTCTGTGTCTCAGTGGCCTCATCTGTGAACTGTGAATTGGAAATAGCAACAGGGTCTATTTTATGGGTCACTGTGAGGGAAAAAAATAATAACAATAACAGGTAACATGCTTAGCATAGTCCCTGGCATGGACCAAGATTAAAAACCCACTGCCATGTGCTGATTCCAACTCACAGCCACCTTGTGGGACAGAACAGAACTGCCCCATAGAGTTTCCAAGGCTACAAATCTTTATGAAAGTCTCATCTTTCTCCCACAGAGCAGCTGGTGAGTTTGAACTGCTAACCTTTTGGTTAGCAGCCAAATGCCTTAAACACTGCACCACCAGAGCTCCTTCCAAACCAAACCAAACTCACTGCCGTTGAGTCGATTCCACTCATAGCGATCCCTCCTTGGGTTTCCAAGGCGGTATCTCTATAGAAGTAGATCGTCCAGTCTTCTGCCTGAGGAGTGGCTGGTTCTTAGACTAAGATGCACAGGAGAAGGTGCCCAGCGGCCATTGCATGGCCCGGTCGTCGCCGGTGCCTCCGGTGTGGCGCTTGTGGTGGCCCGCGAAGGTCACCCTGGCTGGCCTCAGCCCCGTGTCAGAGGGGTCACCTGAGAATTTTTCTAAGTCCGGGCCCATGGGTCCGTGGACCATCCCGGATGGTACGAGGAGCTCTGGTAGCATAGTGCCTAAGGTACTTGACTGCTAACCAGAGGCTGGCGGTTCAAACCCACTAGCCACTCCTCAGAAGGAAAGTTGGGCAATCTATTTCCGTAGTGATACTGACTGGAAAACCCAAGGAGGGGTCGCTATGAGTCGGGTCCAAATCGATGGCACATTACAACAACAACAACAATTCAGAGGAGTCAAATGAGCTGAAGAAAATCCAGCAGAGCTCTTCATCAGAAGAGGCAGTATGGTGTAGGGGTTAAGGACATGGGCTGTGCATGCAAGGGCTCAAATCCCAGCCATGCCACTTCAGCTGTGCAACCCTGGGCAGGTGACTTCACCTCTCTGGGCCTCAATCTCCCCATCGGTGAAATGGGTCAATGGTCCCCACCTCAGAAGGTGATGATGACTCACACTTGAGACATTAGTATAGAGCCTGGCACCGGGGAAGCCTCCTTGAATGTTAGCTGGTCACTGTTACTGAGATACAGTATCGGCCTTGGCTGGCTCCTATGTCTGCCAGGCCCAGGGTGGGTCTACTTTTTACAGGGCCGGGGGAGGCAGGCAGTGGGTAAAGCTGGGGGAGGTCACTAAGTTCTGGGATCACAGGCCTGATGTCCAGGTCCAGCTGCCTAAGTTACTATGTGGCGTTTGGCAAGTCACATCACTTCTCTGGGCCTTAGTGTCCTCTGTTTACTGGTCAAGGCTGTGGGGAGGATCTTTGCTACACACAAAATGCTTAGCCCAGGGCCTGCTGGGCAAAGGGTAGTGGTGACAGTCATGCTGCCCCCTGCTGCTCCTGCCACTGTTCTTCCTGCCCTTCCCACTTTGCCCCCTTCCAGCCCCTTAGTAGGAGCTCTGGTAGCATAGTGCCTAAAGCGCTTGACTGCTAACCAGAAGGCTGGTGGTTCAAACCTACCGGCCACTCCTCGGAAGGAAGATGGAGCAATCTACCTCCGTAATAACGCCTCGGAAACCCAAGGAGGGGTCACTGTGAGTCGGGTCCGACTCGATGGCACATAACAACAGCCCCTTAGTGCCCCCCAGGGCCACCTCCGTGGAGCATCTAACCCAGCCTTGATTTTCTCTCGCCACGCCCTGGGCGCAACTCCTGGGTCTGCCTCGATGCCCAGCCCATCATAGCATCTCCTCGGATCCCCACTGCTTCAGTACCCCCATGTCATTCAACCTTACAGCAGAGAAACAGGCCAGAGAGGGCAAGGTTCTTCCCCAGACACACACAGCAAGCAGATCAGGGTCCCAGAGGGGTCTGGAACCCAGGTCCCTCACTGCCTCTTCCGGGCCACTCTGATGTGAACCCCAGTGTGCTGCTGGGCCAGGGCCAGGTCAGCACCATCTACAGTAAATGCCAGGAATACCATGTCCACAGGTCCACCATTCATTACCCACGCACCCCTCCTTCACTGGATTCCCTCTCCTGTGGGCGTTCGGCAGTTCTTGGGATCACAGAGTCCACAATAGGGCAGTCTCACACATATTCAAACCTCCAAGGAAGCCAATCTCCCCCTCACAACCGGAAGCTCTTCCCTCAGAATCCTATCTTCACTCCACCCTTTGTCCTGCTGTTATTAGAGCCTTTCCCCACCGTTCAGTCCCACCTCTAGGATATACGCCCCCATCCTTTCTCGCTCCTGGACTCTGAACACCCTGGCCACGCCCCTCTCATATCTTTGGCACCTTTCCGTACTCTTATTTGGAATGGCTGGGCAGTGCAAATGGTTAAGCGCTGGACTGTTAGCCAGAAGTTGGCAGTTGGAACCGACCTAGCGGTGCCTCAGGAGACAGGCATGGTGATTTGCTCTTCTGCCCACACGGGGTTGCCAAGGGTCTCAAGCCACGCCATCACCACCACCACCACCACCACCACCACCACGCCGTATACCTCACTTGGCCCCTCCTCTCTGGCCTGGATATCCAGCCACACGCTCCCCAACTGGCCTCGCCCCTTGAGAGAGCACAGCCCCGCCCCTATCTGGTCTTAACCGCTCTGTCTTATCTCAGCTTTTCTCTCTTGCTGTTGCTGTGTGCTGTGCAGTCCATTCCAACTCATAGGGACTCTCTATAGGACAGAGTAAAACTGCCTCATAGGGTAGGTTGTAATTTTTTTTTTTAAATTGTGATTTGGGTGAAAGTTTACAGAGCAAATTCACTTTCCACACAGCAGTTCACAAACACTTTGTCTCAAGACACTGACCACAATTTCCCACAATGCAACAGCTCCCCTCCCACTTCCTCCCAATAGTTACCTCTTCCCTGTGTCCATCCCTCCATGCACTCCAGCCCCCTGAACTGCCTCCCTGTGCATAAACAGCCCTTCTTTCTCCCATGACTGTTCTCTACAAGGAGTTATCTACCTCAGATAAATGTTCAACTCATATGCCTGTCTTTTGTTTGGCTGGAAGCCACAGGTGTGGGTTCAATTCCACACCTGAAGGGCAGCTAGGGGCCATAGTTTCAGTGGTTCCACCAGGCTCTATCAGACCAGCAAACCTGGTCTCTCTCTTTTTTTTTTCCCCAAATGATTTTGAGTTTTGCTCCACATTGTTCTCCCTCTCTATCCGGGATCTCCTACATAAATCCCCCTCCCAGTGGTTAGGCTGTAATCTTTACAGGAACGGAATCCCAGGTCTTTTCCCATGCAGAGCACAAGGGTTAGAACTGCCAACCTTTTGGTTAGCAGCCAAGTACTTAACCATTGAGTCACCAAGGCTCCTTAGCCACTCCTCCCCCGCCCCTTGACTACAACTCTGCCCTTTGCCCCGCCCCTTCCGACAGAGGTCCCTGGGGCTCAGCTAGCCCCGCGCGCGGGTCAAACAGTTGAGTAGTTCCGGTGTTAGAGTGAACGGCCTCTGCGCTTCCTAAAAGGGAAGATGCTAGAGTGGCTGTGCCTGGACGTCCCTCCTGGGCCGCGCCCAGGGGCAGGTGCCCCGAGGACCTGTTTAAGAGTAGTTTTTAAGCGCGATGGAGGGCTCTGGGCGAGGTCCGGTCCTAGCGTCCCTTGGCGACCCGTCGCCGCCCTCCACAGGAGCTGAGGCGGGCGGAGTTGGTGGAGATCATCGTGGAGACGGAGGCGCAGACCGGGGTCAGTGGTATCAACGTAGCCGGCGGCGGCAAGGAGGGAATCTTCGTCCGCGAGCTGCGCGAGGACTCACCGGCAGCCAGGAGTCTTAGTCTACAGGAAGGTGGGCGGGGTCGGGGGTGGGGCGAGTGTCCCTAGTGGGCGGGGCAGCCCTGTGGAGGCGGGGTTAGGAATCCAGGTGGCCGTGGCTTAGGCTGGCTTCCGTGGAATGTGGGCGTGACTGACGACTAGGAGGCGGGGTTAAGTGTCTGGGGGCGTGGTCTTGTGCGTCTGCACGATGTTGCGCTTGTTCAGAGCCGCGCTTGAGATACGTTGGGTGAAGTTTGGATCCCAGATCTGCCATTTACTAGCTCGTGATCGTTCGATCGTGCCTGTTTTCTTATCTCTAAAAAGGAAATAATTCTAGTACTTACCTCATAGGGTTATTATATGATTAAATGAGTCAGTGTTTGAAAACACTTAGCACATAGCTAGGTGGTTTATAGTAAGCAGTAGGCAGGTGCTAGTTACTGTTTTGGTAGTTGCTAGTTACTGTTTTTGTAGTTAGGACACGAGAAAAGGGGTGGAGTTAACAACTTCGATGAGGCTGGGAGAGGAGCTTAGTAGATGAGAGAGAATTTAGGAAAATGGAGAGGCTGAGTGGTTTCTTCATGCAAAAATCATTTACTAAGTGCCTTCCATTTCCAGAAGTTGTTCTAGGTGCTTGGGTCGCAGCAGTGAACAACAAAAAGCCAACAGATTTAAACAAAATAAGTAAAGTATAACTGGAAGGTGATGTGTGCTCTGGATGCCAGGAGGGAGGCGGCAGTTTTAAATGGAATGGACAGGGAAAGGTAGAAAGCCCAAAGGCGATGAGGGAGAGGGCTGTGTGGCCATCTGGAAGAGCACTCCAGACACAGGGAACAGCCAATGCAAAGTCTTCCCCAACGTGGAAGTGTGCCTCGCTTGGAGAAATAACAAGGAAGCCAGTGTGGATGGAATAGAGTTAGTGAAGAAGAGAGTAAGAGATGTGATCACAAAGGTAAGAGGAAGGACAATTTTTAGAGGACCTTATAGGCCATGGTGAGAACTTTGGCTTTTATTCTGGGAGGGCTGCAAGCAGACAGGGACGTGAATTGATTGTGTTGAACTGCTTCGTTAACAGTAGACTGTTGGGAGGCAGGGTATGGAGCAGGGAAGACCACCAAGGCGGCTTCTGTGATCATCCAGGAAAGACACAGTGATGTTCAGGACCAAGCTGGTGTTGATGGAGGTGATGAGAAGGGTTTGGAATCTGAATATACTTGAAGGAAGAGCCTTCAGGACTGGATATGTGGTGTAATGGAAAGAAGGGGGTCAAGGATGTGACCAGGGGTTTTGACCTGAGGATGGAGTCTTGCGAATGGGGAACAGGGGCTGGAGCTCGTTTGGAGGAGGAAGACCAGGAGTGTAGTTTGGATCTGTGAAATGAGAAGTGCCTCTTGGGCACCCAGGCAGTGTTGTGGAGGGGCAGTTGGATATGACTATAGCATGGAGGGAAGAGTGCTAGGCTGGAGAGGTACACTTGGGAATGATCAGTATATCTATGGTTTTGGAGCCCTGGAGCCTGGATGAGCTTCCCAGAAGACTGAGAAGGTAGCATGTGGCTGGAGAAGATGATTGAGCTCTGGGACACTGTCTTTAAGAGGTCAGGGAGATGTGGAGGAACAATCCAAGGAGACTGGGAGGGAACTGTCAGGAAGGCAGGTGGAAAACCAGAGAAAGTAGCATCCTGGAAGCCAAGTGAACAAGTGAATGGAGGAGAGAAAATGCAGTTGGGTCAAATGCTGAGTGGTCCAAGCAGATGAAAGGTGCGACTTGTCCATTGGATTTAGCTATGTAGAGGTCACTCCCTGGGACCCTGAGAGGAGCCATTCAGGTGTGTGTTAGGAAGATGGAAGTGTGATTGGAGCAAGTTCAAGGGAAATGGCCAAAGGGGAGAAGTAGAAATAATACTGCTGGACAATTCCGTGCATTTGGCTGTGAAAGTGAGCAGAGAACTGGGGCAGGAGCTTGAGGGAGAGTAAGGGCAAGTCAGCTTTTTTTAAGTAGAGAATAGCATGTTTGTATGCTAATGGGATAATGTAGGAGAGAGGGACAAACTGATGATGAAGGGAAGAAAGGAGGGAACCACTCGAGGACATCCTTGAGAAGGTGGTGTGGATTGACCTGAGCTAGGAGTGAGGACAGGAGGGACAGTAAAGTACATCACCACAAGCAGGTAGGTGTTTGGGTAGATGGGGTGGGAGCTTCTAGAAGTTTCCTTCTGATTCTGCTCTCTCAGGAATGAAAGCAAAATCAGTATCTGAAATGTGAGGACGGGTAAGGGTTATGAAAAGTGACTGGCCAACCTCAAGGAGCACGGGCTTGTGCAGGGTTTGGAAGAGGCGGAGCTAAGGCCAAGGATTTGCGGTCCTCTAACAGGGCAGAGATTTGCCACTCCACTCTGCGCTCTGGGTGGGCGGGGCAAGCCATAATTGGGGCGGGGCCTCAGCGCACTGGATCCACCGTTCTGCGTGCAAGTAGGCCACGGAGGAGCCGGGAATTGTCTACAACTTGCTTTCCACCTCCACCTTGCTACAGGGGACCAGCTGCTCAGCGCCCGCGTGTTTTTTGAGAACTTCAAGTACGAGGATGCGTTACGCCTTCTGCAATGCGCAGAGCCCTACAAGGTCTCCTTCTGTCTGAAGCGCACTGTGCCCACTGGGGACCTGGCACTACGGCCCGGAACTGTGGCTGGCTACGAGATCAAGGGCCCCCGGGCCAAGGTGGCCAAGCTGGTACGCGTGCTGAGCCCAGCCCCGGCCCTGGGCCTGGATTGCCCTGGCGACCCCATCAATGCGTCGTGAGCCCTGTTCCCCTCCACCGTGGGCCATCTCATTACTAACCCTACAGCTAATCTCACCTTTCTGCCCCGGTACTCGTTCTGTAAACCCTTCCCTCGGGAGGGGGACCCATTGACTCCAGACCGTGGCTCTCACTCACATGGAGAGGCACCCCCACCAGTCCTGAACTGGAGTATTGGGAACCAGGAAGGCCAGGTTCAAGGCTGAGCGTTGCTCACTTGCTGAAGCAAATTTCGTTCCCTCCCTGTGCCTCAGTTTCTCCATCTCTAGAATGAGGGTGTTGGAGAAAATCCCAGTTACGGTCCTAGAAGTCTGGGTACATTGTAGCTCCCACACTCCTGTTGACTCACTGTGAGAATCTATATGAATGAATGCCTTTGCCTTCCTGGGCAGTAACAGTGAAATAACAGGCAAAAAGTGGGGATGGTGTTTGGGGGACAAAACGTGCTCACTCAACACATACATCCCCATCGTGGTGCAGTGCTAGTGGGGCTCCTCTTGTCCGCCCTCAGCCTCCCACTGTCCCACTGCCTCCCCCTCTCTCCTCTCTCCCCAGAACATCCAGAGTCTGTCCCCTGTGAAGAAGAAGAAGATGGTGCTGCCCGGGGCCCTAGGGGCCCCTGCAGACTTGGCCCCTGTTGACGTCGAATTCTCCTTCCCTAAGTTCTCTCGGCTGCGTCGGGGTCTTAAAGTCGAGGCCGTCAAGGGTCCTGTCCCAGCTGCCCCTGCCCGCCGGCGCCTCCAGCTGCCCCGGCTTCGGGTTCGAGAAGTGGCCGAGGAGACTCAGGCAGCCCGGCTGGCTGCTGCCGCTCCTCCCCGCAGAAAGGCCAAGGCAGAGGCTGAGGTGGCAGCAGGGCCTCGCTTCACAGCGCCTCAGGTGGAGCTGGTTGGGCCCCGGCTGCCAGGCGCCGAGGTGGGTGTCCCCCAGGTCTCAGCCCCCAAAGGGCCAGGGGAGGTGGCCCCCTCAGCAGAGATCACCAGTGGCTTTGCCCTCCACCTGCCGACCCTTGGGCTGGCAGCCCCAGCTGCCCCCGTTCAGGAGCCCACAGCCGTGGGCATCCAAGTGCCCCAAGTGGAGCTGCCTCCTTTGCCTTCACTACCTACTCTGCCCACGCTTCCCTGCCTGGAGACCCGGGAAGGTGCTGTGGCAGTCACGGTACCCACCCTAGACGTGGCAGCGCCTACCGTGGGAGTGGACCTGGCCTTGCCGGGTATAGAAGCAGAGGCCCGGGGAGAGGCACCTGAGGTGGCCCTGAAGATGCCTCGCCTCACTTTCCCCCGTTTCGGGGCTCGGGCCAAGGAAGTTGCTGAAGGCAAGGTGGCTAAGGTCAGCCCGGAAGCCAGGGCAAAGGGGCCCAGACTTCGAATGCCCACCTTTGGGCTTTCTCTCTTGGAGCGACCTGCTGCCCCTGAAGCCGTAGCTGAGAGCAAGCTGAAGCTGCCCACCATCAAGATGCCCTCCTTTGGCATTGGGGTGTCAGGGCCTGAAGTCAAGGCGCCCAAGGGACCAGAAGTGAAGCTCCCCAAAGCCCCTGAGATCAAACTCCCAAAAGTGCCTGAGGCGGTCCTTCCTGACGTGCGACTCCCGCAGGTAGAGCTCCCAAAAGTCTCGGAGATAAAAGTCCCAGAGATGAAACTCCCCAAAGTGCCGGAGATGGCCGTGCCGGAAGTGCAGCTCCCAGAGGTGCAGCTCCCGAAAGTCCCTGAGATGAAAGTGCCCGAGGTGAAAGTCCCCGAGGTGAAGCTCCCAGAGATGAAGCTCCCGAAGGTGCCTGAGATGGCAGTGCCTGACGTGCGCCTGCCGGAAGTGCAGCTCCCGAAAGTCCCGGAAATGAAGCTCCCTGAGATGAAACTCCCGAAGATCCCCGAGATGGCCGTGCCAGACGTGCACCTCCCGGAAGTGCAGCTCCCGAAAGTCCCGGAAATGAAGCTCCCGAAGATCCCCGAGATGGCCGTGCCCGATGTGTGCCTCCCGGAAGTGCAGTTGCCAAAGGTGTCAGACATGAAACTCCCCAAGGTGCCTGAGATGGCCGTACCTGACGTCCACCTGCCGGAAGTGCAGCTCCCGAAAGTCCCGGAAATGAAGCTCCCTGAGATGAAGCTCCCCAAGGTGCCCGAGATGGCCGTGCCGGATGTGCGCCTCCCGGAGGTGCAGCTGCCAAAAGTCCCAGAGATGAAAGTCCCTGACATGAAGCTCCCAGAGATAAAACTCCCCAGGGTGCCTGAGATGGTCGTGCCCGACGTGCGCCTCCCAGAGGTGCAGCTGCCGAAGGTGTCCGAAATGCGGCTGCCAGAAATGGAGGTGCCCAAGGTCCCAGATGTGCGACTTCCAAAGGCCCGGGAGGTGAAGCTGCCCACGGCTCCAGAGGTGCAGGTCAAAGCTACCAGGGCTGAGCAGGCCGAGTTTGGCTTCAAGATGCCCAAGATGACCATGCCCAAGCTGGGGAGGCCAGGGTCCCCGGCAGGAGGCAAGCCAGGCGAGGCGGGGGCTGAGGTCTCAGGGAAGCTCGTGACACTTCCCTGTCTGCAGCCAGAGGTGGGCGGCGAGGCTCGTGTGGGTGCCCCCTCCCTCACACTGCCCTCAGTGGAGCTAGACCTGCCAGGGGCCCTGGGCTTGGAGGGCCAGGTCCAAGCAGGCGCAGTACGCAAGGTGGAGCGGGCAGACGGCGCTGGGGTGGCAGCAGGGGTGGGGGAAGCGGGCTTCCGGGTCCCCTCTGTTGAGATCGTCACTCCACAGTTGCCCACAGTGGAAGCTGAGGAAGGGCGGCTAGAGCTGATGGAAATGAAAGCTAAGACCTCTTCCTCCAAGTTCTCTCTTCCCAAGTTTGGACTCTCGGGGCCAAAGGCGGCCAAGGCAGAGGCTGAGGGGGCTGGGCGGGCCACCAAATTAAAGGTATCCAGGTTCGCCATCTCACTCCCCAAGGCTCGAGCGGGGACGGAGGCCGAGGCCAAAGGGGCAGGGGAGGCGGGCCTGCTGCCCGCCCTCGATCTGTCCATCCCGCAGCTCAGTCTGGATGCCCATCTGCCCGCGGGCAAGGTGGAGGTGGCAGGGGCCGACGTCAAGCTCAAGGGCTCCCGGTTCGCCCTACCCAAGTTTGGGGTCAGAGGCCGGGACACTGAGGCAGGCGAACTAGTGCCAGGGGCGGCCGAGCTGGAGGGCAAAGGCTGGGGCTGGGATGGGAAGGTGAAGGTGCCCAAGCTAAAAATGCCCTCCTTTGGACTGGCTCGGGGGAAGGAAGCGGACGTCCAGGCTGGGCGCACCAGTCCGGGGGAAAAGCCCGAGTCCACGGCCAGGCAGCTGAAGCTCCCCGAGGTGGAGCTGGTCACGCTGGGGGCTGAGGAGGAAGGCCGGGCGGAGGGGGCAGTGGCTGTCAGCGGGGTGCGGCTGTCAGGCCTGCAGGTCTCCACGACCAGGCAGGTCGGTGCTGAGGGCCAGGAGGGGGTACCAAAGGGGCCCCCGCTGGGCATCTCTCTACCCCAGGTGGAGCTGACTGGCTTTGGGGAGATGGGACTGGGTACCACCGTGGGGCAGCAGGCTGAGGGTGCTGCTGCTTCAGAGGGCACAGTGGGCTACAGGGTCCAGGTGCCCCAGGTGACCTTGTCCCTGCCTGGAGCCCAGGAGGCCAGTGGTGAGCTATTGGTGGGTGAGGGTGTCTTCAAGATGCCTGCTGTGACCGTGCCCCAGCTTGAGCTGGACGTGGGGTTGGGCCGCGAGGCACAGGTGGGTGAGGCAGCCACGGGTGAGGGGGCTGCGCTGCGGCTGAAGATGCCCACGTTGGGGGCAGGAGCTGGGCTAGGGGCAGAGGGGACTGAGGAACAGTCCACAGGGGCCGAGCGTTCCTTCCACCTGTCGCTGCCCGACGTGGAGCTCTCCCCACCTGCTGTGGGCAGCCACGCCGAGTACCAGGTGGCAGAGGACGAGGGGGACGCCGGCCACAAGCTCAAGGTACGGCTGCCCCGGTTTGGCCTGGTGCGAGCCAAGGAGGGGGGCGAGGATGGCGAGAAAGTCAAGAGCCCAAAACTCAGGCTGCCCCGTGTGGGCTTCAGCCAGGGCGAGGCGGCCGCAGGGGAGGGCTCCCCCAGCCCCGAGGAGGAGGAAGAAGAGGGCAGTGGGGAAGGGGCCTCAGGGCGTCGAGGCCGGGTGCGTGTCCGCCTGCCCCGTGTGGGCCTGGCTGCCCCTTCCAAGGCCTCCAGGGGGCAGGAGGGTGAGGCAGCCCCCAAGTCCCCTGGGGGGGAGAAGTCATCCAAGTTCCACTTCCCCAGGGTGTCCCTTAGCCCCAAGGCCCAGAGCCGGGACCAGGAGGAGGGTGGGTTCAGGGTCCGGCTGCCCGGTGTGGGGTTTTCAGAGACAGGGGCTCCAGGCCCCACCCGGATGGAGGGGGCTCAGGCTGCTGTCGTCTGAGGGCCCTGGCAGAGGGCCCTGGCCTGGCGTCCCCCTCCTCCTTCTGTCTTGTATGTGAGATAACTAGCACTAACCCTCGGGGTGGGAGGTGGGCGACTGACCAGGGCTGGGGTGGGAGAGCCATGCCTGTCCCACTGGCATGTGCACCTGCGTCTCGGCTGTGACATGTGAATAAAGTAATCCAGAGGTAGCCATGTGTCTGGGTCTCCTCTGTGTGCTGTGTGTGTGTGTGTGGCATGCGGGTGGGGCGTATGCAGAAAAAGGAGCTCCAGAGGGGAAGTTTCAGGCGAGGTGAGCCAGGCTGTGTGAGGAGACATAGGCCACCCCTGGTGTAAGAAGAGTTAAGGTAACTTTGGGGTAGGCTCGGGTGAGAGTGAGGCCTGCCTAGCCCTTTGTAGAGCACAGCCATGGCACCCCCTGGGGGGGATCCACCTGTCCTCGGGGACTCACACTGGGTTGGCCCCAGGGGCCCTTAGCAGAACCATCACCAACCACTGCCCTCTTTCCAGGGCTTCCCCACTGCCAAGGGTGCCTTCTTGCAACCTGCCCTTCCCCTTCCAGTCTGGCTGGTTTGACTGCCCCTCCCAGGCCCTACCCAGGGAGGCCCCTTCTGTCTTGTCTCCAGAACTGTGGGCACAGAGCCTCCACCCTGACACCTGGCTGCCTTCTGGGATGACGTACCAGGGTCCTCAGCCCAGTGCTGGACCTTGACTCCCTTCCCCCACCCCACTGAGGATCTCAGGCCCTAAGCCCCCACCAGGGCCTCTATAGACACTCCCACGGGTCCCTGTGACAGCCCAGACTGGACTAAGAAGGCAGGCTCACCAGTCCCATCTCCCTGCCTCCTCATGGTCCCAGATCTGTCCTTCTCACGCTTCAAATCTCCGCCCTCACCCACTGCCCCTCCCATCCCAGAGGAGAAGGCCCAGGTCCTTGAAACGTCACAGACCCCCCCCACAGATGTCCCTTTAACCTGGTGCCCCAGCTTGGTCACTGCCCCATCACATGCTTTTTCCTCATCGCTGCCAAACATTGTAAGAGTTAGCTACACTTAATGGGGCACACCTCCCCAGCACCTCAAGATTTGGGGGTACCCTCCATCCACAGTGCCCTCTCTGCGGCTACTATGGGGGATCCTTGTCTCCCTGTCTTGATTCTCAGAGCCCTTCTTCAACATCTCTCTTCCCCGCTGCTCTCTCTTGTGTTTCTTGGGCTTTCAGGACTCCTCGCGGCCCATCCACCCCCACACCCTCTCGGGGCTTCCTCTTCTCACCTCTGTGCTGACAGCTCCCAAACTCCCAAGTCCACTGGAGGTTCCCGTGGCCTGGACACCTCCCCAGGGTGTCTTCTGGGAACTAGGAGGCTGTGTGGGGTGGTGGATCCGCTCTGGGCTCTGGTGCCAGGCTGCTTGGGATCCAAGTCTGTGTTTGGCAGTTCAGTGCCCACTGCCATTGAGTTGACTCTGACTCTTGGTGACCCCGTGTGTTGGACAGTAGAACTGCTTCACAGGGTTTTCTCAGCTGGAATCTTTATAAAAGTAGATGGCCAGGCTTTTTGTCCACGGAGTTTTTGGATGGGTTTAAACCACCAACCTTTAGGTCAGCTGTTGATTGCAAACTGCTTGTGTTGGGGTAACCATTTCTAAAACTTCTTTGAGCCTCGATTTTCTCTTCCATAAAATAGAGCTATTAAGATTAGCTGCCTGACCAAACAAAAGACAGGCATATGAGCTGAACGTTTGTTTACATTAGGTAGATACACTCCTTGGAGGGATCAATCATGGGAGAATAGAAGGGCTGTGTTGCACAGGGAGACAGCTCAGGGGGCAGGAGTGCATGGATGGAAGGACACAGGGAAGAGGTAACTATGGGGAGGAAGTGAGAGGGGAGCTGTTGCATTGTGGGAGATTATAGTCAATGTCATGAGACAGTGTATGTGAGCTGCTGTATAGAAATTTGTTCTGTAAACTTTCACCCAAATCACAATTAAAAAAAAAAAAAGATTAGCTGCCTGAAAGAGAGGAACTCTGGTGGTGCAATGGTTAAGGCATTTTTGGCTGCTAACCAAAAAGTCAGCGATCAGAACCCACCAGCTGCTCCGCTCCAGAAGAGAAAAGTGAGGCAGTCTGCTTCTGTAAAGATTTACAGCTTTGGAAACCCTGTGGGGCAGTTCCACTCTGTCCTCTAGGGGCGCTGTGAGTCAGAATGGACTCCATGGCAGTGGGTTTGGTTTGGGCTTTGCTTCCTTAAAGATTTACAGCCTTGGAAACCCTATGGGGGCAGTTTCACCCTGTCCTCTAGGGGTGCTATGAGTCAGAATCGACTGGATGGCAGGGGGTTTGGTTTTTTGATTTACCTGAGAGTTTTCTGGTTCTTACTTAGTATGTTGTAAGGATGAGATTATGCTTTCAAAGCACTCCATACATAGTTAAATGTTTTGGTGTTAGATTTCCAAATCTGATCTCAGCATCTCCCCCCATCTGCTCGTTGTCCACACCCCTATCTCAGGACCACCCCATCTTTATCCAAGCCAGAGCTCTGGGCCTCACCCAGATGACTCCCTCCTTTCCCCACAACCCATCAGACCTTGCGGCCGTCCACACAGCCCTTAGAACTTCATCCACACGCCGCCTTCTCCCTTCCCAGCCTCATGCTCCTGGACCCTGCCCCAGCCTCCTTGCCAGGCTCTAGGCCTGTACTCCTGCCCCTTCCAATTCACCCTTCTTGACACTGCAATCTGAACCTGCCCTCCCTTGCTTAAAGCCCTTCCATGGCTTCCCCAGTGCCTTCAGAATAAAGCCTGGCACTCGGGACCTTGTACAGCCTGGGCAAGTCCCTCATGGCAGCCACCAGCTATGGCAGGTGTTTTCTGAACATACATTTCTACACAAAACGCTTTCACATCACGGTCCACGCCATTCCCCTAGTCGGGAAAGCCTGCCTTTCCTCACTTCCATCTGTAGGTATACCACGTACCTGTATGCCCAAGGTCCACGGTTGACCACCTCTCTCACTCGACCCTTCACTCATTGGCCTCTCCAGGGTTCCGCCACTGGGTGGGGGAGGGGCCCAGCCTAGCACACACCCCCCCTTCCAGTCCTGTCTCCAACAACAGAACCAGAGCCACTCAGCAACGCTGGAACCCATTCAGGGGGCCTGGGCCCCCTCGTCCCAAGCCAGGTGGGCTTTGGGGGAGGGGTGCATCCCCTGGCAGACTCGCAGTGTGGCCGAGGGGCAGGGGGAAGCCAGGGAGGTGGGGGCGAAGCTCGCAGGAGAAGGCACGAGTGTGGTTCTCTTTTCCCCACTGGGGGGTCCACGGGGCCAGCAGTGGGGCAGTGGGTCTTGGCAGCGGAGCCAGCTGGGGGGAGGCAGCAGGGCAGGGGCCGGTAGCGGGGCCGCCATGGCCACCATCCAGTCAGAGACCGACTGTTACGACATCATCGAGGTGCTGGGCAAGGGCACCTTCGGGGAGGTGGCCAAGGGCTGGCGGCGGAGCACAGGCGAAATGGTGGCCATCAAGATCCTCAAGAACGACGCCTATCGCAACCGCATCATCAAGAACGAGCTGAAGCTGCTGCGCTGCATGCGTGGCCTGGACCCCGAGGAGGCCCATGTCATCCGCTTCCTCGAGTTCTTCCACGACGCCCTCAAGTTCTACCTGGTCTTCGAGCTGCTGGAGCAAAACCTCTTCGAGTTCCAGAAGGAGAATAACTTCGCGCCTCTGCCTGCCCGCCACATCCGTACAGTCACGCTGCAGGTGCTCAGAGCCCTGGCTCGGCTCAAGGAGCTGGCCATCATCCACGCCGATCTGAAGCCAGAGAACATCATGCTGGTGGACCAGACGCGCTGCCCCTTCAGGGTGAAGGTGAGTGGGGTCACCCACGGTGCTCACGTCCCTCCACCTGTCTTCTCCCAGCTTCCTGTGGGTCTGGAGTCACCTCCTGGCATTAGGGTCACCCTTGGCTCCCATTCTAATGTTGAGGTTTCACCAACTCAGTCCTCTCCTGCATCTTGGCCCCAAAACCCTATCTCCCTATCCCAGACCTGATGTCACCCCTGTTCCCCATCCTGGCCCTGAGGTCTCCTCTGTCTTTAGTCCCTTCTGAGCTCGGCTCCTCTGGCGTGGTCCTGCCTTGTGGGGCTGACATTCTAGTGTGGGAGGTAGAGCCCCCAAGAGAAGTGAGTACATTGTGTGGCACCTGAGTGAGGAGGAGATAAAGCAGGGAAGGAGGAGGGCGTGGGGAGGGGGTGGTGATGGGTGAGATGTTTAGGTACTGGTTAGGGAGCCCTCCTTGAGAACACAGTCTTTGAGGGAAGTCCTGGAGGGACTGAGCCATGTAGACATCTGAGGGAATGGTATTGGGGCAGTAGGGACAACCAGTGCAAAAGCCCTGAGCTAGGAGAGTGTGTGGTGTCTGTATTTGAGGAATAGCAAAGAGTTCTATGGGGCTATAGCAGAGTGAATGAAAGGAAGAGAGAGGAAAGGAGATGTGGGAGGTGACGGGGCAGGATCGTGCTGGGCCTGTGGGCCTGGGAGGACCTTGGCTTTACTCTGTGGGAGATGGAGCCACGGGGTAGCGTTATACAGAGGAGGGAGATGATCTCCTTGGGCAGTTTCCAGTGTCCCTCTGGCTGCACGTGGGGAAGAGACTGGGAGCAGGGCAGGACGAGGGCCCTGTGAGGAAGTGACTGAACTAGTCCAGGCAGGAGATGAGGGTGGATGGGACCAGAGAAGGAGGAGTGAGAGGGGAGACTGTGGTGGATTCTGGGTAGAGTTTGGAGCTATAGACAACTGACAGATGATAAATGGAGTGAGGAAGTGAGGACTCCAGGGGGACTCAGCCTGTTGTCCTGAACAGCTGGAAGGATGGCAGTGGCGTTGCTCATCACAGCCAACCTGGTTCAGTATTTACTGAAAGCCTGTGGTGGGCTGGCCACCAGCCCCTGGGCTCCCCCTTCCCTGACTCTGTACCCTGCCTGTGCCTCCCCTGTCCCTTCCCGACCCCTCTGCCTCCTCCATCCCCGCTCGACCCCTCTGTCTGCTGCTGGGTCCATCTCTGGTAGCTGGTATGAACGCACACCATGATGGCAGGCCTGGGGCCTAAGTACCGCCTAACACAGAACGGGCATGGAGTCAGCACTAAATGAATGGTTGTCAGAAACACAGAGATACAGAGAGAGGAAAGGCGAGAGCATTCTGTCCGAGAGATGGAAGGACAGAGATCCTAGGAAGTACAGTAGGAGACAGGGTGGATCCATAGCACTTGGCCAGCGTTGGCACCATGTTTGTGGAATGAATGAATGAACGTTGAGTGAGCGCCCAGGGTCACTCAGCCCCTCTGGGGTTCAAGCCCTGGCACTCTGGCTTCAGAGTCAGGATTAATGACCATTTTGTGATACTGCCTTCTGCACATGGGTGTTGAGGGATGGCCGAGTGGAAAGCAGAGGAACTCGGAGAGGAGAACTGAGGCAGCACAGAGCTAGAGTCATGGAGACTTGGAGTGAGAATGGCAGACAGCTCCCCCAGAGGCATGGGAGAGACAGGCGAGGGTCAGCCCTGGGGTGCTATCTCGGCATCTTTCCTGGTCATGTGCCAGGAGCCTGCAGTGGGTCACCAGTGCTTGATGATGAAGACGAGAGAGGGCCTGGGCTCCAGGGACACAGCGTTTCTAGTGGACGGGTACAAAGGCAGAGGTGGGGACGCTGAGAGACGGCAGCCAGTGGCAAGTGATGTGAAGAGGCAGTTGCAACAAAAGAATAAGAGAGAGATACAAACGAGAGAGAGAAACAGAACAACAGGGATATAAACCCCATGTACTCATTCATTCATTCACTTACTTTACAGTGTCCCTGCTGTGTGCCAGACAATGTTCTAGATATTAAAACTCAAAACCAAATTCACTGCCATCACTGAGGTGATTCTGACTCATAGCAACCCCTACTGGGTTTCCAAGCAGTAAACTTTTATGGAAGTAGATTGCCCCATCTTCCTTCTGTGGAGCAACTGGTGGGTTTGAACTGCTGACCTTCTGGTTCGCAGTCAAATGCCTTGTGCACTGCACCTCCAGAGTTCCTTATTCTAGATATTAGTGGTGTTATGATATCAAGGAGCTTGGTGGTGTAGTGGGTAAGGCATTTGGCTGCTAACCAAAAGGTCAGTGGTTTGAACCCACCAGCCACTCAGCAGAAAAAAGATGAGGCAGTTAGCTTTCGTAAAGATTTACAGCCTTGGAAACCCTATGGGGGTCGGTTTGAGTCAGAATCAATGTGATGGCAGTGAGCTTGGTTTCGTTGATTATTATTATGAGTAGAAGTGTCTATAGGGTTTCCAAGGCTGTAAATCTTTACAGAAGCAGCGTGCTACTTCTTTCTGCCACAGAGCGGCTAGTGAGTTTGACTGTGGTTAGCAGCTGAGTGCTATATAACCACTACACTACCAGAGCCCCCTTAATCACAGGGAGCTCTGGTAGCATAGTGGCTAAAGCACTTGACTGCTAACCAGAAGGCTGGTGGTTCAAACCCACCAGCCACTCCTCGGAAGGAAGGTTGGGCAATCCTACTTCCGTAGTGATACTGCCTCGGAAACCCAAGGAGGGGTCGCTATGAGTCGGGGCCGACTTGACAGCACATAACAACAACAACAACAACAACAACCAGAGCCCCCTTAATCACAGGAGGTGATAAAAGCCACAGGAGGGCCGAGAGTGGGAAAGGATGTGCTCGGATGTGGGAGCTCACAGAATGTCCCTGGTGTGTGTGCAGGAGACTGAGGGGCAGGGGCTAGAAAAGGGAAGGGGCCCCTGTTTAGCGTAGCTGGAAGACCTTGGTGGACAGGACCAGGGAGCCGTGGGTGGGATGAGTACACAGATTCCGGATCTGTTTAGAAGGTGGAGTCAGGAAGATTTGCTGATGGAGAGGGCCCCTCTCCATCACAGGCATAAGTTTCTAGTGGAGAGGCAGAGAGAGACATGAAGGCCAACACACACCAGAGACAAAGGCCAAAAGAGACAGACATAAGCAAGAGACACAGACTCACAGAGACAACGCAAGTAACAGACACAGAAAGACGCTGGTGAGAGAAGCTGGGGAAGCCCACGTGTGCTGCCCCTGGGGCTTACCCATGGCCACGTGGCTGCCCACCCACCCACCCACAGGTGATCGACTTTGGCTCGGCCAGCATTTTCAGCGAGGTGCGCTACATAAAAGAGCCGTACATCCAGTCACGCTTCTACCGGGCCCCCGAGATCCTGCTGGGCCTGCCCTTCTGTGAGAAGGTGGACGTGTGGTCCCTGGGCTGCGTCATGGCCGAGCTGCACCTTGGCTGGCCCCTCTACCCAGGCAACAACGAGTACGACCAGGTGCGCTACATCTGTGAGACCCAGGGCCTTCCCAAGCCCCACCTGCTGCATGCTGCCCACAAGGCCCACCACTTCTTCAAGCGCAATCCCCACCCCGAGGCCACCAACCCTTGGCAGCTCAAGTCCTCGGCCGACTACCTGGCTGAGACCAAGGTAGGGGGGCAGGTGGGATGAGGGCTATCACATCAAGAAGAACCTAGATACACTCTTTGGAGTGATTGTGGGAGAACAGAAGGGTGGTATTTGCACAGGGAGATAGCTCAGGGGTGGGAGTGCATGGGAGGCAAGAGGTAATAACCATGGGGAGGAAGTGGGAAGAGAGCTGTTACATTGTGGGAAATTGCAGTCAATGTCATGAAACAAAATGTGTATGAACTGCTGTATGGAAAATGAATTTGCTCTGTACACTTTCACCCAAATCTCTCTCTCTCTCTCTCTCACACACACACACACACAGTCTAAATTAGACCTCAGGGAAGACTGGAAGCTTGGGGGTCAGCTATGGGAGTTGTCAAAGCGAGAGAGATCCGAGTGAGACCAAAGGTAGCACTGGAAGTTTGAGTGAGACTTCAGGGGCTGGAAGTGTAGGGGTCAGGTGTAGAGGGGCTATAAGGGCTGTTGTAGCAAGAGGGGTCTGGGTTATACCAGAGAGAAAACATGAGGTCTGGGGTTAAGTGTGAGAATTGCAACAGAAAGAGGGATCGGAATGAGACTCCAGGTGGGACTGGAAGTTTAAGGCAGCCTCTGCTGTCTTCATGTCTGTGGTCATCAAACTTGTGCAGCAAGAGGCATCTGGGTTAGAGAGCAGGAAAGACTAGAAGTGTGGGGCCAGTGGTGGGAGCTATCATAGCAAGGGGGATCTGGGTAAGACCAAAGGTGGGACTGACAGTTTACAGCAGCTCCTCTAATAGCTCCAGAGCTGGGTGTTACCACACTCTAGTGTAGTGAGAAGGATCTGGGTTCGACCGTGGGCCCAAGACTGGAGGTCTGGGATCAGGTGTGGGAGCTGTTGCGAAAAGGATCTGGGTTTGACTCCAGGAAAAACTAGAGGTTTCAGGTGGCCCCTTTGCTAACTGCTGGTAGGGGCTCGGCCATGGCTCTGGGGAGGACTGGTCTAGGATCAGTGAGAGCTGTGGGTTAGACAACAGGAAGAATGAAGAACAGCCAGGTTTTCCTGCTTGTTTCAGCAGTAGGACAGCTCTGGGTTAGACTAGAGAGGTGTGTGGCCCTCCCAACAGCAAGAGAGCTCCAAGTCAGATCACGGGCAGAACTGGAAGTCAGGGTTCAGGTGAATGGGCTTTGTAGCAACAAGCTCTAGGCTAGACCACAACGAGGATGGAAAGTCAGGAGTTGCATGTGGGCCCCATGGTGGCAAGAGAGCTGAGGGGCTGCCTGAGGACGGCCTGGAGGGCAGGAGTCACCTGTCCATCACAGGGACGGCCGTGGCGTCAACCCCATGCCCCTTGTGCCCCATCAGGTGCGCCCACTGGAGCGGCGCAAGTACATGCTGAAGTCGCTGGACCAGATTGAGATGGTGAACGGTGGGGGGGCAGCCAGCCGGCTGGCCTTCCCGGACCGCGAGGCGATGGCCGAGCACGCCGACCTCAAGAGCATGGTGGAGCTGATCAAACGCATGCTGACGTGGGAGTCCCACGAGCGCATCAGCCCTAGCGCTGCCCTGCGCCACCCCTTCGTGTCCATGCAGCAGCTGCGCAGTGCCCACGAGTCCACACGCTACTACCAGCTCTCGCTGCGCAGCTACCGTCTCTCCTTGCAGGTGGAGGGCAAGCCGCTGGCACCCGCTGTGGCTGTCCTGGACGACGGGCCACCTTATTACCCGCTGGCCGAGGAGGAGGAGGCCGTGAGCCTGGGCAGCGGGCCCTTTTTCCCCGAGGAGAAGGCACCGGGCATGCAAAGGACCATCGACCAGCTGGACGACCTGAGTCTGCAGGAGGCAGGGCGGGGTCTGTGGGGTGAGAGCTGTGCGGATGTGGTCCCCGGCACGCTGGCCCCACTCAAGGCAGCTGGCTCTGGCCACCGCGTGCCTGACTCGGGCCCTGAGCCCATCCTGGCCTTTTACGGCAGCTGCCTAGCAGGGCGCCACAAGGCCTGCAAGGCGCCTGCAGGCTCCAAGTCCGACTCCAACTTCAGCAACCTCATCCAGCTGAGCCACGCCTCCCCAGAGGATGAGGGGCCCTGCCGGGGCAGCGGCTGGGAAGAGGGAGAGCGCCACGGGGCCTCCACTGAGCCGCCCACCATCCCTCAGCGGAACGGGGATGGGCCCAACATCAAGGACCTGGCCATGGATGCTGAGGTATGCCAGGTGGTTGGGCAGGTGGCATGTGGTTCTGGGGCCAGGACCTCCCCCCTTGCCCCAGTAACAGGACCGTTAACCAGGCCTTGCCTCCTATCTGCATTGCACTGCCTGCTGCTGGTGCAGGGTTTAATAGACACTCACCCACAGGATATACGGCTCAGCACACTAACGCCCACTCAGGAGTAAGGCTCAGCTCACACTAACCCACATTCAAGATGATGTGGTAAGGTTTAACACACTCCACATTCAGGAATAAGGCTCCGTACACACTGACCCACGTTCAGGAATAAGGCTCCGTACACACTTACCCACACTCAGCAGTAAGGCTCAGCTCACACTAACCCACCCTGAGGACACATTAAGGTCTCAGCACACACCAGTTCACCTCCAGGAGGTAATGAGGATTGAGATCCCACTTAATCACCCTCAGGATGTGACTGAGGGTCAGTTGGGAACAGGAGGGCGTGTGTGAAGGGCAGACTAGTGGTTCTTGGGGCAAAGGGCTTCTTGGCTGATGCCCTGTCTTCTCCCTCCCAGAGGCCAGGCCCCAAGCTCTTCGACCCCAGCAGCTGTCCTGGGGAATGGCTGAGTGATCCAGACTGGAGCCTGGACGGTGTCAGGGGGCCACGGGCTCAGGGTCTGCCGCCCCGCCACCCCCGGGCCACAGGCTTTCTGCAGTACGTTGGCGGGCACCACTGAGGGTGAGCCCACCCCTGCCCATCACTGGGGTGGCGCTGCCTCTCAACCTGAACTACTCCTCAGAGCCGTCCCCAGAACCCACAGATTCTTCTTCCAGAAAGACAGTTATCCAGAAACTCCTTACTCCCCTTGCCCACGGCACACGCCGACACCCCCCAGATCTCTGAGGGCCTTGGGGTCAGGCCTGTGGCCCCCTCCGCGGCCAGAGGGAGGCAGGAAGGAGGCTGCCCCCTGCTGGCCCCAAGCAGGCCCTCACCCTGCTGCCTCTGCCTATTTCAATAAAGAACTGTTGAGCAGTCCTGCCTCAGCGTGTCCTCTCTGCCCCAGGCCTGCTGTGGGGTCCCAGGTGACTGGCACCAACTGGACTGTTGCCAATGGCACTAAAAGGAAAGGCTCTGCTTGTGCCCTAAATACGCTAAGTGCCTAAACAGCCCCAAAACCAAACCCACTCCTACAGCAGCAAGTCAATTCCGACTCACAGCGCCCCTAAAGGACAGAAGAGAACTGCGCCATAGGGTTTCCAAGGCTGTACTCTTTATGGAAAGGAGCTCTGGTGGTATAGTAGATAAGGCATTTAGCTGTTAACAAGAAGGTCAGTAGTTCAGATCCACCAGTTGCTCCATTGTAGGAAGATGGGGTCATCTACTCCCATAAAGATTTACAGCCTCGGAAACCCAATGGGAGTCGCTATGAGTTGGAATCGACTTGATGGCAGTGGGTCTGGTTTTTTTTTTTTTTTTTTCAATCTTTATGGAAACAAAGCCCAAACCAAATGCACCGCCATGGAGTCGATTCTGACTCACAGTGCCCCTAGAGGACAGAATAGAACTGCCTCGTAGGGTTTTCAAGGCTGTCAGTCTTTACAAAGCTGTCAGTCTTTACAAAGCTGATTGCCTCATCTTTCTTCTATGGACCAGCTGGTGGTTTGAACAAATACTTTAACCACTGCACCACCCGAGCTCCTTATGCTACACGCCTAGCACGTGAGAATCCACCTTCATAACATGCTGTGTTCAGCATGTGCTAATCCAAGCTTGCCTGAAGCTAAGGGCTCATTGTCAGTTAAGCTGTTCTCGGTACATGCTACGGGCTTGACATGCACCCACCCATGCTTGGACATGCGAGTGTAAGTTCAGTGGCCCGCGTGGCGCACACTCCAGTGTGCAGGACATGCTAACTCACCCTCGGGATATGGCTGGGAACATGCCGAGTGTGTGGCACCCGCTAATCCACGCTGGCTACGTGATGCAGGCTCAGTCCGTGCCAGGCCCCTTGGGCCCCACACTGTGTGCTCACGTGCCCTGCACACTGAGGGCTCCGCACGTGCCGGTCTACACAGGTCAGACACTGAGGACTTGGCACACACCAGTCCACAAGGGCCACATGCTCAATGTTCGGCACACGCCAGTCACACCGAAGGCTCAGTACACACCAGCCCCCACAGGTAACGTGTTGCGGGTTCAGCACATTTTGGCCCGGCAGATGACACCCGAGGGCTCAGCGACACGAAGCTGCCCCCACCAGAGGCCCATGCCAGCTTCCTCCTGGGCCCCAATGTCCCACCTCAGCACACTCAGGCCCAGGCTGTACAGACAAGTTATTTACTTAATATTATAACCTTGGGCCCTCCTTGCCCTGGAAAGAGGGTGGGCCAGGGGGCTGGGCCCAGCATGCATCCCCACTTCTTTGGGGGCTGATCCCTCCCCGAGCTCCGCTGGGTCCCAGGGCCACAGCGTCGGCCAGTGGGGATGGAGGTAGAGGTGGGAGAGCAGGGGTGCCTGCAGGGGCCACAATGGGGCAGACAGAAGCAGAGGCATGGGGACAGGGACTTGGACCCAGGGCACTTGGGTCCACAGGGGCCATGCAGGCTGAAGCCTGCCCACTGGCCCAGACCTCAGAGCAGACGGCAGGCGTTGCCCACGCTGTCAGCCGAGGCGTCAAGTTCATGGCTGTAAGGGGAGTCCCAGTCCCGCACGAACACGGCCTCCAGCTGGCTCCGCAGGCCGCCCCGCCCGTTCTGGGTCACCAGCAATGAGGTGCCCGCCGTCTCCATGAAGTAGCTGCCAGACCAGTTGGAGGTTCCTATGCGGTGGAGGGTGCTGAACGTCAGGGCCCCACGGGGGCAGCCAGGCCCTGGTGTCCAGAGCGCTCCCTGTCCCCTTCCACCCCATCGGGGGCCCTGGGGCTACTCACCGATGTAGGTGGCACGTTCGGTCACCATGTACTTATTGTGGTTGACTCGGGCGTAAGGGATGCGGGCCTGTGCCTCATCCGCAGGGACCACAAAGAGTTTCTGAGGGGAGGAAGGATGAGAAGGAGTGTGGAATGTCGGATGGACTGGGAAGCTCACTTCGAGCTGGGTCCTGTGGATCTCACAGAGTCCTCAGGCTCCATGAAGGACAGGGACAATCACTGTGTCCATCTAGCAGGGTCAGGGTGGGATGTGGAACGAAGTCTGTGAGTGAGGACTCAGCTCTTTCCACAGAATCTTCGGGGGGCAAAGGTGGCCTAGTGTAGTGGGCATTTCGGACACACTTGCTGACGGGAGTGACTGAGTCACCTCACTGCCACCCTGTTCCCTCTGGAATGGCTCCTATTCACCCCTCAGATTTCCCCTTCTCAAGAAAGTCTCAGGCTGGGACAGGTGCTTCCTTTGGGCCGCTCTGTCCCAGCTCCAACTTCTACGAGTGCTGGCCCTGTCCTGGCCACCCACTCTGTGCCTCCCCGTCCCAGCCCGGCCCTGACACCTCTGCCTGCCATCTCCCCTATGCCGATGTGACCCCTCGGCCCCATGATCTCCCCATGACAACACAGCTCACGCTGGTCGTCCCTATCAGGTGACATGAGAGGTCTGTGGGGGCTGTGTCCCGGGACTGCCTACGCAGGGGCTGAGGGGTGGGTGTGGGCAGGTACTTACCACCTGGATGTCAGAGTGGGTGTGGTTGTCACGCAGGGCAGCCAGGGAGAGCAGGAAGGCCCGCATGGACGGCTCCGAGTGGCCCCAGCAGCTTACCAGCAGACGCACCTTGACACCCCGCTCATAGGAGGCCCGCCGTAGCCCGTCGTCAATGGCAGGCCAGAACCTGGGGCGGTGGGTGTGGAGTGTGGCTTTGTGCACAGTCTTACCTTCATCCCTGGGTCCAAGCCTGGGCCCTGCTCAGCTTCTGAGAACCCCCAAACCCCCACCTCTGGCTCCCAGTTTATGCCTCCCAAATTCCACATTCCATATACCCCATTTCTTCTCCAGATCTCAATCCTCCCATTGTCTTGTCCACTGCTTCCCAACAACATTCTTCAGTCCCCCAAGTCTACCATCCCCCCATCCCTGGCCCTCAGTCCCTCCTCCTATCTCAGATCAAAAATCCCCAACCCTAATACTATCAGCCCATCCCTGCTTCCCAAACACCAAGCTCTACAACCTGTTTCCAGCCCACACTCCCTGCTTGCTACCTCCTGCAGTCCCCCACCCCCTGCCCCTGCACCTCATACCTCTAGTCCCCCACCCCTGCCTCCAATGCCGATATTCTCATCCTCTCCTCTTGCCTCCCTGTACATCACCCCATCCCAGTAATCCCACCCTGTTCCTGTCTCAAGCCCCTAGACCTCCTCTGTCTCTTCCCGTGGCTCTCCCTCCATCTAGCCCCTTCCTTGGCCCCCTTTCCGCCCCTCTTCTGCTCATCACGCCCTCCCTCCCATCTCCTCTCCCACTTGCAGTGGGGCCCTATCCAGAGCCCTGTCCACACCCTAACAGCACCTGCGTGGGTGGGAGAACTCCATGGTAGGCAGGTAGTTCATGACCGCAATGTAGATGAAGCTCCGAGCGCTGTCTACCACGTTGAGCAGAGCCTTCAGGTCTGGGGTGCGACCACTTGGACATAGTGGTGGGGGTGCACTCTGGGGGAGAGAGGATGGTCAAGACGGGCTCTGCCAAGGCCACTGTCACAGGGGACCCCGTGTTTGGGTAGCTCACTTTGAGCTGGGTCCTATGGATCTCAGAGTCCTCAGGATCCATGAAGGGGAGGGACAATCATGTGTCCATCGAGCAGATGAGGATACCAAGGCTCAAGGAAGGGAAGGCAATTTGCCTGATGTCACAAGCTGGTAAGCGGAGCCAGGATTTGAACCCACGGTGTCTGGTTCCAGAACCTATGCTCTAACCAGTGATCCTCAACATATAGCCCCTGGACTAGTGGATCATGTGACCCTCAGCCTATATGAGCGTGAGACCAGAAGGAAGGACTAGATGGTGCCCAGCTACCACTGTCAACCACTCAGAAAGGGATCAGTGCGGGAGATCCTGGATGGAGTGGGAGATCAATGTGGAACAAAACTCAAAATTGTAAAAAAGATCAGTTGCACTGGTCTGATGGAGCCTGGTGAGACCCTCAAGACTATGGCCCCTAGTTACCCTTAAGGCCTGGAATTGAACTCACTCCTGTGGTTTCCAGCCAAATAACAGACAGGCATATAGGGGGAACATTTACATCAGGTAGATACACTCCTTAGAATCGTGGGAGAACAGAAGGGCAGTGTTTGCACAGGGAGATAGCTCAGGGGGCACGAACGCATAGGACAGATTGACATAGGGAAGAGCTACTGTGGCGGTTATGTCTGTGTGTCAACTTGGCTGGGCCTGGTTGAGTGGCTGGGCAGCTGGTGGTAGTTATTTCCCATGATGAGACTGGCAATCAACTCCATGGTGGGATCTACCACAAGCAGCTGAGTAGCTGCCTTTGGGATGTGGTCTGCTTCCTGGATATAAGGA
>NW_006921686.1:9550192-9610781 GCF_000298275.1 Orycteropus afer afer
GGGCAATCTACATCCGTAGAGATACCACCTTGGAAACCCAAGGAGAGGTCGCTATGGGTTAAATCGACTCAATGGCAGTGAGTTTGTCTTTATATGTATATGTGTGTGTGTGTGTATGTATACGTGTGTACATACACACGTGTGTATGTATATATGTATGTATGTATAGACATATCACCTGGCTCAGCAGCACCAGCCTTACCTGGGAACTTGTTGGAAAGACAGATTCTTGGGCCTCACTGCGCACCATATACTGGATCACAATCCTAGCTTTTGACAAGCCCTCCAAGTGATCTCATGCACACTCAGGTTTGAGAACCTCTGCTGTCATCACTCTGCTTACCCTGGCTGGCTCACAGCCCATCATCACTGGGCATGCCCCAGATGCCCAGTCGGCACCAAGCCCTTTCCCCAGATCCTTCAGTCCACAGGACAGTCTGTGGGTGCTGAGCACTGCTGCCAACCCCACTTTTCAGAGAAGGAAACGGAAACTCTGAAAAGGAAGTGGGGAACCCTAATTCCCTATGGGTCTCGAGATCATCACAGTAAAGGTCCTAGTGAGTCATGCTCCTCAGAGCCCACCCTTCCATGCTGGGCCTTCCATGATGACGCTCCAGCCAGTGGGTCACCAGCAAACAGATGCCTGTAAAATACCTGTGCAGTGGACTTGGCCTTGGTGCACAGCTGCCACAAGCAGCAGTCAGGACGATGACTTTGGAGACATGTGGCTCTGCCAACAGCCAGCACCAATACTAGACAAGTGAGCAAAGCTCTCAGACCAGCCAAGACCAGATCTTTCCCACCAAACTTCAGAACAACAGCAGTAACAGTAAAAACAACCAAAAAAACCCAAACCCACTGCCATCGAGTTGGTTCCGATCCACAGTGACCCCCATTGGGTTTCCAAGGCAGTAGATCTTTACGGAAGTAGATTGCCCAGTCTTCCTTCTGCAGAGTGGCTGGTGGGTTTGAACCACCAACCCTCTGGTTAGCAGGCAAATAAATGCCTTAGGCACTGTGCCACCAGAGGTTCTTAGTAAAACAACAGTACTCATTAAATGTCCCATCACATGAAAATACTTGCAGTACAGGCCTGGAACCGAAGTCACCCCTGTGGGTCAACTTTTAGCCAAACAACAGACAGGCCTATAAGGTGTACAGTAACACCAGAGAGGTACGCCCTCCTTAGAACCACCAACCATATGAGATCCAAAGGGAAGCATTTGCCCAGGGATAAATCTCAGAAGGCAGGAAGGGATGGGAAAGAAGGATGAATGGAAACATTAAACACAGGGAGGGGTGTGAAGAGTGCTGTTACCTTGTGGGGATTGCAGTCAATATCACAAATCAAAGTATGTATGAATTGTTGAACGGAAAATCAATGTGCCCCGTCAACTTTCACCCCAATCACAATAAAAAGTTAAAAACAAAGCCTGCTGTGGCCAGAGGACTAGAACCATATAGATGTCCCAAGTGGGACAGAATCATCCAGCCGAACCTAGCCCAAATGGTTGGCCCACAGAACTGTGAGCAAATAAAGTGCTTTTGTTTTAAGCCATTAAGTTTTGGAGTGATGGATGGTGAAGCAATAAATAACTGATACATGGCCATCCCTCACCTGTCTATCTACTTTTAGGGAAGTCCACTGGGTAATTCCCGCCATCTCTTCTCTAGGCCTCTGCCCTCCTTCCTGCTCTGGGAAGGGAGTGTGACTTGGGGTCGATGGGAGCGGTCAGGAAAAACTAAGTAGCAAGTGTGACTCGGATGTGGCCCCCACCTCTGCCACTTTTTAAAAAAATATTTCATTGTGATTTGGGTGCAAATTTACAAAGCAGATTTGTTTTACTCTCAACACTTCGTGTACATTTGGTTTCACAGCCCCAATTACAATCCCTGACCATAAGCAGGTCTCTTTCCTTGTGACCACCCCCTCCCTGTGTCCTTATCGATGCAGTCCTGTCTGTCCAGCTTTCCCTCTGTGCAGATGCTGCCCTTTGGTATCTCACGGTCCATTGATGGACGAAGTCCATCTCCCTGGGGATGTGGATGCATCTCCCTGGGTTTCTGAGGCAGTATCACTAGAGAGGTAGAAGTAGATTGCCCAACCTTCCTTCTGAGGAGTGGCTGGTGGGTTTGAACCGCCAGCCTTCTGGTTAGCAGTCAAGTGCCTTAGGCACTACGCTACCAGAGCTCCTTCTCCCTGGGGTAAGTGTTCTGCTCATAGGCCTTTCTACTGTTTGGCTGGGAGCTAATCCATGGACGTGAGTCCAGCTCCAGGCCTGAAGGATAACCTAGGCCCATGGTCTCGGGAGTGCCACCAGTCTCTGTCTGACCAGTAATTCTGGTCATTTTTGTGGTTTTTAATTTGTTCCACATTTTCCCTCCCAGTCTATTCAGGATCTCCAATTCTGATCCCTTTCCCAGTGGTTGGCACTGAGCCATCTAGTTCTGGTTCTGCCACTGAGCTGGGGGATTTGGGGTAAGTCATTTTGCTCCTCTGTACCTCCATTCCCTTATGTATAAACGGGCACAAGAAGGTCTTACCTTCTAGGGTTGTGGTGAGGATTAAATGAAAACATCATCCAGCACAGCACATGCAGTAAGTACTCAGTAAGTGCCACATAGTATTATGATTACTAATGATAATAGCATCATTATTTCAATTATTATTATTATTGCAAAGATAGAAGTAGCAGACAGGCATGTGCTGGCCACAGCAAGTACTTCCATGTGACAGGGCATTTAGTAAGTGCTTTTTGTGATTGATGCCAACAGTGGCTAACTAAAAGGCTGGAGGTTCGCATCCACCCAGGGGTACCTCAAAAGAAAGGCCTGGTGATCTACATCTGGAAAACCAGCCACTGATAACACAGCCATGAGTTGAAACTTTCACTGCCGTCGAGTCAGACCCGACTCACAGCGACCCCTCCTTAGGTTTACAAGGTGGTATCACTACGGAAGTAGATTGCCCAATCTTCCTTCTGAGGAGTGGCTGGTGGGATTGAACCTCCAGCCTTCTGGCTAGCAGTGAGGTGCCTTAGGCACTATGCTACCAGAGCTCCTGTTGAGTTGGAGTTGACCTGATGGCAGTAATTTTTTTAAAAAATTACTGTGATGTTTTCATTGTTTTTGTTCTGAAGTTGGGTGGGGAAGCCAGCTTTTTGTTAATGGGGTCCTCCAAACTCTAACAAAAGTCCCATTTCCCATGTCCCTCACAGCTGAAATGTGGCAGGGCCCGGTCTCAAGGTCTCCTCTATGTGGGCTTTTAGTTATGCTATCAACCTTTCACAGGGTGAAGTCCAGAGCTCTGGGGACCGAGGGGTACCCAGGCTGCCCACCCCAATAGTGAAAAAATGCACAGCTAAAAACAGCATTTCCTTTGTCTAGAGGGCTCAACCATCTGCCGTGAGCAACAGCCAACGCTGCCCAAGAACTTTCTGTAGTGATGAGAATGTTCTATGTCTGCACTGTCCAATATGGTGGCCTCTAGTCACATGTGGCACCTGAAATTTGGGCTAGTGCAACTGAGGAAGTGAAGTTTTAATTGCAGTTCATTTTAATTAAAGGGTCACATGTAGTGATACTGGGCAGCACATAGCTAAACCAATGGCCCCTTGTGCCTAACCCCAGCTGGGCCTCACCCATCAGCCCTAAGAGGTTGTGAGTATCAGAACCCTAACCAAACATAATGACCATTGGGTGATGGCCAATGGTCAGCACACCCGCTCCCCACCAGTCACTGGGCAGGGCCAGTTGGAAGCCATGAACGATAGTGTGTGGCCAGAGTGTGGTGAGCCCCCCTCCGCAGACTCACTGCCAGGTAAGCCAGAGCAGGGGTTCCATTGAGGCAGATCTCCATTGGTGTCTCCTGATTGTAGCGTGTGTCGTAGGGCCGGGGCCAAGTTGACGGGATGGAGCTGCCCGCCTGGCCCAGGAACCAGTAGGCCTCAAAGATCTTGGTCAGGTCGCGAGCCAGGCAGCTGCAGTTGTACATGACCACGCCCAGCTCCTTGACCTGTGGAAGGCAGGGCTGAAGCTGGGGGCAGTGGAGTGGCCTAGCACCCACAGACTACAGGGACATCCCACCCACCCCTGCAACTCAGTCCACGACTCTCTCCTGTATCTGGGCTTTTACGAGGTCCAGAGCTCTCGGCACTGAGGGGTACCCAGGCTGCCCTCTCCAACGGTGAAAACATCCACAGCTACAAATAGCAGTTCCTTGTCTAAAGGGCTCAATACCTGCCATGAGCAACAGCTGACACTGCCCAGTAGAATCTTCTGCAGTCATGGGAATGTTCTGTATCTGTGCTGTCCAATATGGTAGGTAGCCTTGGTTTCTTCCCTGCCCTGCCCCAGTCTCCCTCATTCCTGCCCCTTGATCTTCCTCTCTGCCCCTCACCACCCGTAGCCTCTCAGTCTCCCCCTCACTTTCCCCCATTATGGGTTGTGTCCCCCCAAAATATGTGTCGTAAATCCTCTTCTCTAGAAGGCTGGTGGTTCAAACCCCCCAGCCACTCCTCAGAAGGAAGACTGGGCAGTCTACTTCCATAGTGATACGGCTTTGGAAACTCAAGGAGGGGTCGCTAGTCGGATCTATAATCCCATTTGAGAATGGATTGTCTTTGTTATGATAATGAGGCAGGATCAGTGTAGGGTGTTTTGAGTTAATCTCTTTTAAGACATAAAAGAGATTAAACTAATGACTACAAGAAACAAGCCACATGAAGATCGCCCAGGAGCAGAAGCTCAGAAGAAACAAGGACCTTCCTCCAGGGTTGATGGAGAGAGAGAAAGCCTTCCCCTAGAGCTGGAGCCCTGAATTCAGGCATCTAATCTCCTGAACTGTGAGAGACTAAGTTTCTGTTAAAGCCACCCATTTGTAGCATTTGTTATAGCAGCACTAGATCACTAAGAATTTGATACCAGGAGTGGGGTGCTGCTCTAACAGATACCTACAATGTAGAAGCAGTTAGATAGAGGCTGGAAGAGTTTTAAGATGCCTGGTGGCACAGTGGTTAAGTACTTGGCTGCTAACTGAAATATCAACACTTTGAACCCACCAGCTTCTCTGCAAGAGAAAGATGAAGCAGTCTGCTTCCATAAAGATTACAGCCTTGGAAACCCTATGGGGCAGCTCTACTTGGTTCTGTAGGGTCACTATGAGTCAGAATTGACTCCATGGCAGCGGGTTTTTAATAGCAAAACCATAGATTGCCTTGAAGAGATTGTTGGTAGAATTATGGATGTCATAAGCAATTCTGGTGAGGGTTCAGAAGAAAGTGAGGTGAGCCATAGATGAAGTCTCTATTGTTTCAGAGAATGGCAGCAACAATAGAATGTTGCAGGAAAGGTGGACATTAAATGTACTTCTGGTGAGGCTTTAAAAGAAGGTGATGAACATGTGATTGGACAAGAGAGGAAGGGCACACTGCCCTTGTCTGAACTTGTCTAAATTATGTTCAAATGTCTAGTGGAAGGCGGAACTCATAAGTGATGAACTTGGATATCTGGCTCAGAGGATTTCTAAGTAAGATCTTAAAGGAGCCACATGGTTTCTTCTTGTGCTTATAGTAAAATGCAAGAGGAAAGACATGGACTTAAAATAAACTGTGCATCCTAAAAAAGGCCAGACCACCTGGACTGATAGAGATTAGGCGAACCTTGGAGACTATCGCTCTAACATACTCTTTGAAACTGTAGTTGAAGCTACTTTTGCAGATCACTGTTCAGCCAAATAAGACTGGCTTATAAAATAAACAGTATCACCCATAAAGAATGAGCTCCCTTAAACAATGAACCATATGAGGCAAACCACAGTCAACATTTACCCAAAAGCAAAGATAAGAAGGAGAAGAGAAGCTAGATCAATGGAAACAGAACAAAGGGAATAGAAAGATTGAGAATGCTGACACATTGTAAAAACTGTAACCAATGGCACAGAACAATTTGTATAAAAATCATTAAAGGGGAACCTAATTTGCTATGTAAAGTTTCACCTAAAACACAGTAAACTACTACTTAAAAAAAAAAAAAAAAAGCTGTGCAAAATGAGAACTGAAAGATTTGGAACATTCTGTTATACAAACTAATGACATGTATCCTACAATTTTCACCAAGGGTGTGGCTACACAATCTTTTTTTAAACAGAGCAAGTCTGTGACTAATGGATCTAACCAACTACCACAACAGAAAACCCATCAGCCTACACTGAAGGAGGCAGAGGAAGAACAAAAGGAAAGAATGCTGTCTGTCTTGGAATTCTACAAGCAGCAAACAGGCCAAAGGAGCTACAGCTGTTGTCCTCCAAGAAAAGGACCATCCCTGGAGCAGCTTGGAGATCAGCACAACTGCTGAAAGGAGCATGGGAACCAGGACTTTCTTGGTTTCAAAGGGTGGGGCCATGGTCTCCTGGGTTTCAAAGACAGCTCTTCACCAACTTGGTTCCAAAGTGTTGGGCTGCTATTAAGGTGCTCCATGGAGATGGGGGTACAGCTGTCAAGTCCAAGGGACAGAAGAATAAGGCCTGCCAGGGCTAAGGAGGTGGGGTCACGCAAAGCCAAGGAAGGAGAGTTGTCGTCCCAGTGGGCCTGGAAATTGAAGATGAAGCCCAAGGTCAAGGAGCTTCCACCCAGAATCCAGAGAGCATGGCCAACCCCCAGAGTCTGGAGGGCGGGACCGTCGTCCAGATGGTTCCGAAGAACAGAGGATTATTTTCAAGCTTGGAAAGCTAATGTAAATTGTTCTGCTGGGTTTTGGACTTGCTTGGTCCCTGTTATTCCTTCTTTCCCTCCAATTTCTCCTATTTGTAATAGAAATGGCTACCGCACACCTGTTCCACCACTGTATTTTGGAAGCAGATAACTTGTAGTCTATAAGTCACAGGTTCACAGATGAATAGAAACTTTGCCCCAGAATATGCCTAAAGTCTCACCCATATTTGATTCAGAAGATTCTGAAAATGAGATTTTGGACTTGGAGCGAATTTAAGATTTTAGGAGGATGTGATAAGGTGATGTTTTCTTCATATGGCAAGGAGATGAATTTTCTCATTTAAAGGGGAAAAAAAGGGAGAGACACCAGGTTTGCCAGTCTGATAGAGCCTGGTGGAACCCCTGAGACTATGGCCCCTAGCTGCCTTCAGGTCTGGAACTGAACCCACTACTGTGGCTTCCAGCCAAATGAAAGACAGGCCTATAAGCGGAACATTTATACTAGGCAGCAACACTTCTTGGAGAGAGCAATCATGGGAGAATAGAAGGGCTGTGTATGAACAGGGAGACAGCTTGGAGGGCAGAGTGCATGGGAGGGAAGGACACAGGGAAGATATAACTATGGGGAAGAAGTGAGAGGGGAACTGTTGCACTGTGGGAAATTGCAGTCAATGTCATGAGACAGTGTATGTGAGCTGCTGTATGGAAAGTACATTTGCTCTGTAAACTTTTGCCCAAATCACAATAATTAAAAAGAAAATGATTTTTCTGTGGCCAAAGGGTGGAGTGTTATGGATTGAATTGTGCCCTCTCATAATATGTGTTGTAAATCCTAACTTCTATGCTTTCAGTTATAATCCTATTTGGGAATGAGGTATCTTTGTTATGTTAATGAGGCACGCTTAGTGTAGGGTGTGTTTTGAGTTAATCTGTTTTGAGATATAAAGGAGATTCATACAAGCAAGAGGAAGCAGCAGAAATGGAGGGAGAGAGATGCCAAGCCACATCAAGATTGCCCAGACGCTCAGAGGAGACAAGGACTTCCTGCAGAGCTGGCAGAGACAGCCTTCTCCTAGAGCCCGCACCCTTAAGACTTCTGCCTCTTAAATTGTGAAAAAATAAATTTCTGTTTTAAAGCCTCCCCCTTGTGGTATTTCTGTTACAGCAGCACTGGAGAACCAAGACAGCTCCCTTTGAGAAAGGTTTCCTGAAACAGTATGTGCCGTTGCTTCTGCTTGGCCCCTCTCTCAAGCCAGCTCCTACTCATCCTGAGGCCTCAGCCTGCCTCATTTCCTCCTTCAGAATCACCATCAACCCTGACTTCCCAACACTGTGCCAGCTACCCTCTGGGTGCTCATGGCCCCTGGGCTTCCTTCATCACTGACGGCAAACCTGTCCCCACTGGAGGGGAGGACGGGCACTGGGGATGTCTCAATCACAGTGTATCTTCAGCATGTCCCCACACAGCTGGGGAGATTAGTGGCCTGGGAAATATCTGTGGAGTAAGTGAATTAATGTCCTCTCTTACTTCCCACCAACGATTAGGCTGTGCCTTCTGGTCTTGTGCAAACTCCTGCTCATCCATCAGGTATCAGATCAGCTATTACCTCCTTTGGGGAGCCCCTTCCTCATCCCTCGCATTGGTCAGATGCTTCTTCTGGGCTTCCGCAGCCTTCTATGTCTCCCCAGTCCCACCCCTGACCTCTCTGCCTGTGTCCCCTATCCCGGTCCCCTACCTGTGCCTTGGCTGGCCTCGCCCGGCCGGCACCTTCCTCATCTCAGCTGCTCTGCCTGCACCTCCCCCGTCCAGCCGACACCCCCACCTGTGCCTCCCTTGCCCTGGCCTGACCCCCTCGGCTGTGCCTCCCCCAATTCAGACCCCTCTGTCCGTGCTTGCCTCTCCCGAGCCCCGACCCCTCCGCCCGTGCCTCCCTCATCCTGGCCCTGACCATTCTGAGAGGTCACGTGTGGTGACAGGCCTGGCCCCTCCCTTGGACTGGGACCTCATGTTCACAGCATCCCCCAGGACAGGGCTGAACTTAGAACAGGCACCAGGAAATGACTAATGAAGGTCAAACGCGTGGACAAGTGCCCTGTGGAGGGGCCGGCAGCTGTCATCAGGGATCAGGGGACACCTGGCCTCCCGTGAGCAAGGGAGCACAGTAGAGGGCTGGATCTGGGGGGTGTTTAGGGGGTTGGTAGGAGGCAGGAAGGAAACAGCTGCAGAGACTGGGTAAGAGGACTCTGGGACTGGGGAGGGGGAAGTGGGAGGCTGAGTGCCCTGGAAGGGCCAGTGGGCAGAACGCAGGCAGACCTGGGTCAGGGAGCGCCAGTCCATGTTGGCACTGCCAAGGTAGAAGTGGGTCTGGTCCACCACCCAGAACTTGGTGTGCAGGACGCCATGGGTCAGCTTCTGCATGTCCACCATGCGGACCTGGGCACCTGCGACCAACAGGGATGGTGGGTGGTGGTGGTCAAGGGCAGCCTTGGCTGGTCCAGGCCTGGTTACCCTGGCAGCCCCCAGCTCACCACTCTGTAGCAGAGCCTGTAGGTCTGGCTGTGGCTGAGGCCCATTGGGCTTGCTCACGGCGACGCGGACCTTCACGCCTCGGGGTGCCAGGGTCTGCAGCTGTCGCAGTACCTCCTCGCCCTGGGGGGGAGAGGAGAGCTTCAGTGGGGCTTTGCCCACCAGCTTCTCAGCCCCACGGCCTCCTTATGGGGTTACTTTGAAGTTGAGGTGAGCAAACTTTACCTTGAGCTAGTATAACCACAGCCGGTTTTACAGGTTGGGATCCCAAATCCCTTATATTGGCTCCTCTGAGCCCCTCCTCTCACCCCTCAGAGCCTCCTTGCTACTCCTCCACCTCCTGGGGACTTTCCCAAGACCCAGCATGCCTTGAAGCTCAGCCTAGGGCTTCAGGAAGACATGGGGAGAGGCATGACAACACGACCTGTAATAGTAACAGCCAAGGATTCCCTGGCACCCACTGTGTGCCCGGCCTGTTCTAAGCCCCCTCGTGTCTGAACTTACACACAAGCCTGAGGCAGGTCTAATTACAATCCCCACAGTGCCAGTTAGGAAACTGAGGCTCAGAGAGCTCAGGAGTGGAGCAGGGTTTGAACCCAGACTGTGTGACAACATCTGTCGTGGGAGCCCACATTATTTTGTACTTTCAGGATTATGTTTTCAGGCAGTGCCTAAAGAGCCTGCAATGTTAGTAAGCTTTAAGCCCACTGCTCACAAAATAATTCTGACTCATAGCAACCCCCATTGGGTTTCCAAAGCAGTAAATGTTTACAGAAGTAGATTGCCCCATCTCTTTTCCATGGAGTGGCTGGTGGGTTTGAACCACCAACCTCCTGGTTAGCAGTCAAATGCCTTAAGCACTGTGCCACCAGAGCTCCTTTGCAGACCAAAATAAGGATGTAACAGTAGCAAACCCTTATGACGGGCTAGCCCTATGCCAGACACTGGGCTATAACTGGCAGAGATTAATCCATTTCAACCTCACCAGAGCCCTAAGAGGCGACTGCCAGAAATTGGCCCCATTTCACAGATAAGGAAAGAGAAGCCCAGAGGTGAAGTGACCTGCCTAAGGTCATACAACTCAGAAGTGGCTGCCTGGCTTGAGACTGGGCTATTAGTCACTCCACTCTGCCATGTCTTTGTGGGACAGGATCAGGGCTGCGTGGGGGCAAACAACATCTGCCAACCTAATCCCTCGTAACCAAAGCCGCACCCTGCCACTCTGAGACCTCCAGACGACTGTGACAAACACCCCTGGGGCCAGCGGGCTGTGTGCAGGCAGCTGACTCCAGATACCTGTGTCCAGTCAGCTGTGTGAGAAGGGCCCACTAGTCTCCTGGGCTGCAGGCCACCCGCCCCCAGCCCCTGTCAGGGCCCAGGCTGCCAAGTACCTGCTGGGCAGAGGGTTCCTGGGTGTGAGTGTCGTTGTTGGTGAGGGTCCAGTAGAAAGAGGCGATGTCCAGGCTGCTGTGGGCACCGGCGAGCAGGCCCAGCCAGGCTTGGCTGGTAGAGGGGTTGCCCACGGAGGTGTTCGGGAAGTCCAGGCCTTCCGGAATGCTCTCCACCAGCACCGCTCTGAATGGGGGGGTGTATGTCAGCCAGAGGGGTGATCTGCCCATGGACGCGGATGGAGAATGTATGTGTGTGTGTGTTCATGAGTCTCTGTGAAAGATGTATGTGTGTGTGTCTGTGGTAGTTCAGTTTGTGTGTCAACTTGGCTGGGCCTGGTTGAGTGGCTGGGCAGCTGGATGTAGTATTCCCCATGATGAGACTGGTAATCAACTCCATGGTGGAATCTACTATGAGCAGCTGAGTAGCTCCTTTGGGATGTGGTCTGCTTCCTGTATATGAGGAGAAGCTTTGAGAATGGTCTCTAGCCTATGGCACGCTTGGACCCTGCATGTAGCTGTGTCGTTGCTCAGCAGCCTGCTATGCTCTGCCAACCTTGGGACTTACAGTGGACTTAAGTTAATGGCCTGCCATGTGGATTGGTAACATCGGGACTTTGCCTTTTTACTCGTCAACCTTGGGGCTTTTCAGCCTCGGCAGCTGAGCTGAGTGAAGAAATGCCTCTAGCTCCAGTGGGCTGGGAGCAGGAGGCAGAGCTGGACCCCAAGGCTGAGGGGCTTTCACCCAGCCCCTAGAGCCTGGCACTTTGAACTTGGACTTAAAGCCCCCAAATTGTAAGAATAAACTCCTGTTAAGGCCCTCCCATTTGTGGTATGTTCTTGTCAGAGTGGCACTAGGTAACCCGAACAGTGTCTATATGTGTGTCCACACAGATGGGAGATTGTGGATGTGACGTCTGTGCGTGTCTGTCCGGAGCTGTGGGTGGGAGACCCTTATGTGTATGTTCACGGATATGGATGGAAGATTCTCTATCTGTCCACAGACATGGAGGAAAGACTCTATTTGTATGTGTTGAAACCAAACCAAATCCACTGCCATCCAGTTGATTCCAACTCATAGCGACCCCTAGTGGGATTCTGGAGTGGTAAATCTTTACAGAAGCAGATCGCCCTGTCTTCCTTCTGCATTTGTATGTGTTTGGGTGGATAATATAGTCTCCAGGAGGTGTAAATAGTTAACACGCTCAGCTTCTAACCAAAAGGTTGGAGGGTCAAGCCTACCCAGAGGCACGTTGGAAGGACCTGGCAATCTACTTCCAACAGATCAGCCACTGAGAACCCCACTGACACACACAGGGCTGCCATGAGTAGCTTTTAACTCAGTGGTAGCTGGTATGTGTACACTGGTCCACAGACGGGGACAGATGGGAGATTACACATATGGATGTCTGTGTATTTGCCCACAGTTGTGGAGGGAAGACTGGCTGCCTGTATCTGTCTAACTGTGTGTATCTGTTCACAGATGTGGAGAGCAGATTGCATATGGGTCTATGTGCTTGTACATCTGTCTGTGTTCACAGATGCAGATGGAAGGTGCTACTGCGGCTGTCACGGAACATTGTGGGGAGTGGGCATGGGGGAAGGACCCGTGACTGTGCACTCTTGAGTCTGCGACCCCCTCCCTCTGTCACTGTCACGGGTGTGGCTGAGTGCAGGCCCTGCTCAGTGTGCCTCTGAGCATCCCTGGCCAGCAGCGCCCCTCCTCCCACCATCTGGGCCCTCCTCCCACTCACTCGCAGGGGTCGTAGCAGGGAGCGGGGCGCTGGCTGGGCCCAAAGAGATGCAAGTCGCCGTATTCCCATAGAAACAGCTGAGTCATCAGGGCACCAAAGCCCACAACCGCCAGGATGAGGACCAGCAGGACCCAGCGGGCTTTCTGTGGAAGAAGGTGGTCAGCCGGCCATAGCGGGGCGTCCAGCCCCTGCTGAGACAGCGGGGAGCGGGGTTCCTACCTTCTCTGCAGCCTTCCACGCCTCTATCTCATTCATGGGCAGCTCGCTGGCAGGCTCCTCAGCAGGCACCTTCAGCTGGAGGAACGTGAGGTGGTAGAGGGGTGACGGGTCCATTCAGGGACACCCCCCCCCCCAAGCCTCCACTGTGCCCAGCCCCTTCCCATTTAGCTCCCATCCGCCTACCTCCTGATACATGAGCTTTGGTTTCATCATGCCAGGCAGCGAGGCGATCCGCAGAGCAGAGGCGGGAAGGTGGGTGTGTCAGGGTCTCCAAATTGCAGGGAACAAAAGCTGGGGCAGAGCTGGGCGTTCCGGCCTTTTAGGGTATATCACAGAGGGCGGGTCAGTCGTGGGGCTCACGAGATGCCCTGGGTCTCCTCACCCGTGATCACAGAGGCCCCTGGCACCGCGCCCGCCCCCCAAAAGGAGGAAGCTGGTCCTGGTCAGCAGGACTTTCGAAACCCTTTAAGGTCCAACGTCTTGAGGCTTTCTCCCCATCACTGCAGCGTCTAGCCTGTTCCCCTTAATGCCCACTCTGTTCTCACTACCGTCCACCCTACCCCCAAATTAGCCTTCTTCTGAGCTCTCATCTAGACATTCCCAAAAAGACAGCTGTGGATGGGGTCGGTGGCGCCCCAAATCTTTGTGCTTGGCTTTCCCCAGCTCTGGGACTCCCTACGGGGTATTTTCCAGGTGGCTCGTCCACCTTCATCCCCAGGTACCCACCAGACAGCTCAGCCCGGGAGCCCGGGAGCCCGGGAGCATCGGGGCCTCCCTGCCATCACCCACCTCCCTGCCCATCCCCCCGCACCCCAGAGGGGTCTCGGCCTTACTCGACAGGCGGCAGCTGCTACCTCCGCGGGGCCCCAGCTTCTGCCCCGATAAGCTGAGCCTGAACGGGAGGAAAGAGGGGGCGGGGCCTACAGAGCTCCGCCCACTGCAGCGGGGAGTCTGCGCAGTGCGCGCGCCGGCCTGGCTCACCGCAAGAAGGGGGGGAGTTTCTCCCTTAGCCGGTCTCCAGTCTGGCCAGGGTCGGGGATGTAGTTGGCTAGGGATGAGCTCTGTCACACCCCACCCCGCAACCTCGGTGTGGGGCAGAGGCCACAGATAAAGGGACTCCCCTCCATATTTTTTCCCCTCTCTAAAAACTGTGAATTTTTGGACCATAGACGAGCATTACCTAATCAAAAATAAATACATAAATAAAACTAATAATTGTTGGAAAATTTATAAGATGGAGAGATCACGGTTGAATATGACTTAGAGATGTAGAATAAAATCAACAGAAGACACAGCCCATGCTATGGGAGGGGATGAGGGGGAGGGAAAGACTACTGGATTTTCTGCAGAAGTCTGTTTGGATCACTGGGTTTGATTTTTTGAAGCCATGTAATATTTTCAAAGAGATTTAAAAAAATTTTTTTTTGACCTGGGCTTCTGGCTGGAAAGCTAAGCAGGGGCTCCCACCTCCCACCCTGTATCTCCCTGGAGTAATAAATTGGGCAGCCCCTTCCACAATCCCTCTGAAGGCGACAGAGGCCAGACACCCCCCTCATACACACAGAGGCAAGGAGTCAACATACAACTGCAGAAAAGGAATATTATCAAGAGGCAACAGGTTGGAAGTGGTTGCCTTCAAGACAGCGAGCTGTGTCAGGACTCCTTTCCATTGTCAGCCTACCTTTTTAAACTGTGTGATATAAGCTACTTCAGGCCCCTGGGTGGCAGGCAGTTTGCACTCCACTACTAATCTAAAGGTTGGTGGTTCGAATCCAGCCAGTAGTGCCATGGACGAAAGGTCCGGAGCTCTGCTTCTGTAAAGATTATAGCCAAGAAAACCCTATGGAACACTTCTACTCTGTAACACACGGGGTCGCCAGGAGTAGAATCAACGCAATGGGTTTGGTTTGTTTTTTGCTTTATAAGTGACTTTCAGAAACGTATGGAAAAACATCTGTCAAACCTACCAGCTGGTCCGCGGAAGATGAGTCAGTCTGCTTCCATAAAGCTTTACAGCCTTGGAAACCCAATGGGGGTCGCTATGAGTCAAAATCGACTAATGGCAGTGGGTTTGGTTTGGATAGGTTAAGAAATCATTATAAAGCAGACACACGTGTCGCCATGTCCCAAGTTTTGTCACTTAAAAAAAAGAAATTACGGATGTGCATTACTGTGATTACATAAAGGAAAGAAAATTCCAAAAGGAAGCTGGGTTTTCCCTTCACCTCAGGAGCCAGTCCATAGCTGAAGGGATAATTTGGAAGCCCCTTTCCACCAATGCCCAATCCCAGATTGGTGAGGACAGAATATTTTAAGAAGAGCGGGGGATATTCTGCATGTTAGGAGGTGCAGGCTTCCTGGCAGAGATGCTCCCTAACATCAGCAAGGAAGCCGATTAAGGACCAGCCTGAGCATTACCAAGGAGCTCTGGTGGCATAGTGGTTAATGCATTCAGCTGCTAACCAGAAGGTCGGTGGTTTGAACCCAGCAGCGGCTCTGCCAGAGAACGATGAAGCAGTCTGCACCCATAAAGGTTTACAGCCTTGGAAATCCTGTGGCGCAGTTCTACTCTGTCCTCTAGGGGCGCTGTGAGGCGGAACCTACTTGAAGGTAGTGGGTTGGGTCCGGTTTTGGCCATTACCTTAGAATCCTGTGGGGATTCTAGGATCCTTTCATGGCAGGGAGACAACCGAGTAAGGATAAAATGGATCCAGCAAGAAACAGCAACAGAAGCAGGTTATTTCAAACTACAGAGGTCACCAGCAGCAGTAGCAGCAAAGTCTTAGAGGTGGCTGCTGGCAGGGTTGTGGGGTGGAAGAGGAAATTTGACCGGCAGGAAACACACACCTTTATTATTATTATTTGAAGGCTTGGGTGAGAAATATTTCATTTAAGAATATGAGGTTGGAGCAGCAGACGATGTAAAATTAAAGAAGCCAAGATGGATTAAAAACAAAACTCAGGGAAAGGTGGAGCGTGGAGCTCTGAGGGCAGACAGCCGGGATGCAGCACCGGGAAAAGAGTGAATGGACTTCGTTCACGTTTTCAGCTACCTTTTGGCTCTCAAACTGCACAGTGTTTCCAGGCCTGTAATGATGTTTAATTTTTTTTTTTTTGCTAAGCAATCGACTTAAGGCATTCAAAATGAAAACCAGTGCTAAGGAAGTGGTTTAGATCATCTGATTAGACTAGATGGATGATGCAGTTAACACCGTGTGTTCTGGAGCCAGATACCTATGTTTGAATCTGTTGCAGCACCTAAGTGGCTGTTTGACCTTGGACAAGTGACAATGCCCCTGTGCCTCCGTTTCCCCATCAATAAAATGGCCATGATAACAATAGTGGCTATTTCATAAGGCTGTCCATTACATCTACACATATTTATTGAATACCTACTATGTACCAGGCACTGTTTTAGGCAGTGGGGATACAGCTGTGCACAAAACAGCCATGAAAGGAGACAGATAATAAAGAAAGTAAGTAAATTATGTATTAAGTTAGAAGATAATGAATGCTATGGAGAACGGGGAAGAGTAGTAAGTGATGGAAATTGAAATGGTTTGCAATTTTAAACAAGGACTTCAAGGAAGGACTTAGGGAAAAGGGGATACCTGAAAGAAAACTTCAAGGAAGGGAGGGAGGGAGCCAGGTGGACTTCTGAGGGAAGATTGTTCCAAGCAGTAGAAACGGCCAGTGCAAAGGCCCTAAGGCAGGAGTGTGTGTGGGGAAGAGCAAGGAGGCCAGGGTGGCTGGAGTGGCTGGAGTGGGCCGGGCCCGGGGGAGATGCGGAGGTGACAGGCCGATGGTGCAGGGCCACCTGGACTGTGCTGAGCAGTAAGATGGGACTTCTGCTCCAGACTAAAGGAATGAACACACACAAAGTGCACAGAACAGCCAGTGGTGTGCAAGCGGGTCTCAGCAAACGTGAGTGATGATGTCTAGGCTCCTGGTAATACCAAAATCCTATTCCCCATCCCAGGAGCTCTGGTGATGTAGTGCCTAAGGCATTTGACTGCTAACCAGAAGGCTGAGGGTTCGAACGCACCAGCTACTCCATGGAAGGAAGACCAGGCAATCTACTTCCTTAAAGATTTACCACCTGGGAAACCCAATGGGGGTTGCTATGAGTCAGAATTGACTCGATGGCAGTGGGTTTGATTTTTCATCATTCCCCATCGCATCCCCAGAGGCAAGATGGTTGCTCTTTATTACAGGCCTTTATGTACTTACTATTAAGGAGCCCTGGTGGCAGTAGTTAAGCACTGTCTGCTAACCCTAAAAGTCAGTGGTTCAAACCCACTAGCCGCTCCATGGAAGAAAGTTGTGGCAATCTGCTTCCATAAAGATGACTGCTTTGGAAACCCTATGGGGGCAATTCTACTCTGTCCTACAGGGTCACTATGAGTCAGAAACAACTTGATGATAATGGGATTACTTACTATTTAATTTAAAAAAATGCACATAGGATTTTTATGGACATTAATTTTATAATGAGGCCCAGGCTTTGTAATGGATTGATTTATGTACCCCCCAAAATATGTGTTGTAAATCCTCACTCCATGCCTGTGGTTATAATCCCATTCCAGAATGGGTTGTCTTTGTTATGTTAATGAGGCAAGGTTAGTGTAGGGCGTGTCTTGAGTCAATGCCTTCTGAGATATAATAGAGAGCAAACAAGCAAGCAGAGCAGAGACCAGGAGAACACATGCCAAGCCCCATGAAGATGGCCCAGGAGCAGAAGCTCAGAGACAAGGACCATCCTCCAGAGCAGACACAGAAAGCCTTCTCCTTGAGCTGGCACTTTGAATTCTAGTGAATTCTAGTCTATTAAACTACAAGGAAAATTAAATTGCTATTTGTTAAAACCATTCATTTGTAACATTTCTGTTATAACATCACTAAATAACTAAGACAGGCTCTTAGCTAGAATGCCCCTTCCCCAAGACCCCAGGCTCCAGAAAAGGATTGTGGTCTTGGCTGGAGAAGAAATCTGGGGACGCCATCCCTAGATCCCTGGGTGTGGGGACAGGAGAGGACAAAAATGCATGTTGGCAGACATGGGGTAGTGGGTGCTGGCACTCCCCCTCAGCCCAACTCAGATCCCGTGTTCTCAAGAACCAAGAATTCCCACAGGGCTTGTCCTTAAGCACTGCTTCCTTGCTGGTGTTGGGGGACTTCTCCAGGAACCATGCCCCACAGTAAGCCTGCATAACATCGTCCACTCCACTTAACTAGTGGCCCTTCCCACCTCACAGTGTGACACTGCAGCCCGCAGAAAAGTAGGAAGCAAAACCCACTGGGTGTTTGAGAACTGCGTTGGAGGTGGGAGATATGATCCCTCCTCCTCCACCATCAATGCTTTGGAGAGTCTGGGGTTCAAATCCCACCTCTGCCACTTTTCTTGTTGAGTGACCTTGGACATGGGACTTTATTTCTCTTAACTCTGCTGGCCTCAGTGGTAAAGTGGAAATCATCTATAAATACTCATCTTTGGGGGGTGGCTGTGGGATCTCTGAACGGTTAGGGGTGTGGGTCTCTGAGTCCCACAGCCCTGCATTCCGATCTCAGGTCCGTGGTGAACTGGGAAAAGAGGCTCCCATCTCTGAGCTTAACTTTCATGATCCGAACAGTGGGAAGAGGAACTATACCAGCTTCACATTTGCTGGAAAGGGCCAATGAGATCCATACGGCTGGCAGGTAGCAGTCTCCAGCGTGAAGCGAAGCCTCCATACGGTGTGTCCCCTTGTACCCTGTACATACTTTTATCACAGACACTGAACTTTGTTATGTGTCCTCTGAAAAACCAACCCTGAGTCAGATTTGTCCCTCTGCCTCCAATGCTCACACCGTCTGAGAGAGCAAAGGAGGCCGTGGGACTATTTAGCCTCTGAGGCAGACATGAAGCACAGACTTAGTGACTACACAGGCAACAGGTACGAATCTAGAAACCTTCTAAATGGTTCAAAGGAGAACTCTTCTCAACTGAACAGGCCCCGAAGACTGAGCAATCAATTGTCTGTGGCCAAATCTACAGAAAACAGAACACAGCACTGGTTTTGCAAACTATTAAATTAAGCAGCAGAACCTCTCCAAGAACCCTTTAAGATAGATGCCGCTTCTTGGGAAGAGAAGATACTTGGTCTGAAAAACAACTCAACGGGTCAGAAAAAAAGCATCACAGATAGTGGAGACTTCTGAATTGGACCTCAAAAATCTAAGCTGTCCCACCTCTGCCCAAAGCCCTTCTATGGCTCCCCATTGCCCTTGGGACAAAGTACAAACTTTTTCACCTGCCCTATACTACTGCCATTGAGTCGGTTTGAACCGCCAGCCTTCTGGTTAGCAGTCAAGTGCCTTAGGCACTATGCCACCAGAGCTCCCAATTTCCTACAGGGCCCTAAATGGTCAGGGCCCTGCAGTCTTCCTCCACCACGACAGCTTTCGTTCCCATCTCTAATTCCAAAGTCTCTCTCCCCTGAAACTCTAAACCAAAAACCAAACTCACTGCCGTTGAGTTGGGTCTGACTCATAACGATCTCTCCTTGGGTTTCCGAGGTGGTATCACTACAGAAGTAGATTCCGTGTTCTCCAAGACACCTCCCTCAGGGGTCCCTCAGGCCCTTAGACCCATCATGTCCCAAACCGTCCTTGGCATCTCTCCCAAACCTGCTCTTCCCCCGGGTCCCCCCTTCATGGATAGCCACACTACCCATCCTCCAGGTCTCCACTCATGTGCCTGTTCCTCTTGAAGGCCCTCTCCATCTCTCCCTGAGCCCTGGACTCCCCACAGCCCGCCCACTTGGCCTGTTGAGTCTCTCTCCCACCCATTCCCTTCCCAGAGTCCCACCTGGGCCCCCACCCCAGCAGCCTCCCTGGGTTCTCAGCTTCTACTCTCAATCTCTCCAATCCTCCCTCCCATCTGAATCTGACTTGTCCCTCTCTTACTCAGAATTCTGCTATGCCTCCCTACTGCCCATCAGGACAAAGTCCCACCTCCTTACCGTGGCTCAGAGAGCCCCGAATGACCTCCTAATAACCTCATTGGCCTACTCTCTCACCATCCTTTACGCTCCAGCTAATATAGTACCTTTCGGTTCCTTGAACTGAAACCGCACTTTCACCACCAAGCCCTCTCACAGCTGCTCCTCCTGCCTAGCACAACTCTCCCTCCTCTTCATGTTGCCCACTCCCATTTGCCAAATCCTGCTCCTATTCTCCAGCTCATGCACTCCTCCTCCAGGAAGCCCTCCCTGACCACCCAGGTTGGTTCAGGTACCTTTGCGCTCCCACAGCCCCTTGTACTTCCCCCATCCTGGCCCAACCACTCTACCCGTACCGGCCCAGGCCTGGCCCCAAGCCCTCTGCCTGGGCATCCTCTGTTGAAGCCCTACTTACTCTGGATGCCACTGTCTCTGATGGGTCTGTCACCTCCCCTGGAATGGGAGTCCCATGAGGGCAGGGTCAGTTGGTCTCAGTCACTGCTGTGTCCCCACTATCCCTTGGTCCAGGATAGTGCACAGCAGGTGCTCAGTGGCCCATTCATTCATTTATTCATTCAACTAGCATTTGTTCAGTGACTCCTTGCTGCCAAGACTTGTTCACAAGCCACAACAGGGGAAAAAAACCCTCATAAAGATGTCATTCTATCAGAGGAGCAAAACCAAAAAATCCACTGCCATTGACTCAATTCCAACTCACAGTGACCCCCATTAGGTTTCCAAGGCTGTAAATCTCTACATAAGTAGATTGCCTCAGCTTCCTCCTGAGGAGCAGCTGGTGGGCTTGAACCACTGACCTTGACGGTTTCAGCTAAATGTCTTACCCACTACACCAGCAGAGCTCCTATTAGAGGAACAAGGCAGTAGATACACCAGTGAAACACACAGTATGTGCCTTGGAGAAAAACAAAGCTGGGAAGGGGGATAGCGGCACCACAGTGACAAATAGGTGATGTCCCAGTTGAAAAAGTGACAACATAACAAGTTTGGGACAAAAGAGCAGCATTATCATTGCTTTTCAGATGAGGAGGCAGGGCTCAGGGAGCTCACCTGGCCTGGCTGCTCAGGATTAGTGGTGGCTGGGCACGTGAACCCCTAGGTCAGTTCCGCACCATGACACTATGCTTTCAAACCAATTCATGAACAATATACTACGGCAGAGGAGCTCTGGTGGTGCAGTGGGTAAGACACTTGGCTGCTAACCAGCTCAGCAGTTCAAACCCATCATCTGCTCCTCAGGAGGAAGTTGAGGCAATCTACCTCAGTAAAGATTTACAGCCTTGGAAACCCAACGGGGGTCGCTATGAGTCAGAAATGATCCAATGGCAGTGGGTTTGGTTTGGTTTTGTGCTACAGCAGAAGTGCCCTTCTGTGGTCCCGTGAGGGAGACAGGAGGTGGGGTGAGGGAAGCAAGACTGACAGGGTTTCTTGAACCAGGTGCTCCTTGGGGTACTTTACGTGGATTAACCCATCTAATTCTCAAAACAGTTCTTTGTTTTTAGCCTCACTGTCACAGACTTAATTATGTCCCCCCCAAAATCTGTGTCGTAAATCCTAACCTCTCTGCCTGTTGTGAGGAGCTCTGGTGGCAGAGTGGTGAAGGCATTCAGCTACTAACCAAAAGGTCGGCGGTTTGAACCCAGCAGCCACTCCACGGGAGAAAGAGAAGGCAGCCTGCTTCCATAAAGATTTCAGCCTTGGAAACCTCTGGTGCAGTTCTACTCTGTCCTCTAGGGGCGCTGTGAGTCAGAATCTACTGTACTGCAGTGGGTTTGGTTTGGGCTTTGCTTTTGTAAAGATTGACGACAGCCTTGGAACCCCTGTGGTGCAGTTCCACTCTGTCCTCTACGGGCGCTGTGACTCGGAATCCACTTGATGGCAGTGGGTTTGATTTGGGCTTTGCTTCTGCCTCGGAAACCCAAGGAGGGGTTGCTATGAGTTGGATGCAACTCTACAGCAATGAGTTTGGTTTTGGTTCTGTAAAGACTGACAGCCTTGAAAACCCTATGGGGCAGTCCTACTCTGTCCTAAAAGGTTGCTATGAGTCAGAATCAAATTCTGTGGTAGTGGGTTAGGTTTTTTGTTTGGTATGCCTCTGGTTATGATTGTGTTTGAGAATGGGTTATCTGTTATGTTAATGAGACAGAAATTGTGCAGGGTGTATCTTGAGATATAAAAAAGATTAAACAAGCAGTGGAGAGATGGGGGGGTGGTGGTGCCAGACACATGGAGATCTCCAGGGAACCAGGAAGCAGAAGCTGAAGACGCTCAATTTACAGGTAAAAACAGTAAAGACCCAGAGAGTTTAAGTCATTGCCACAAAGGGACACAGCCAGGAAAGGGTGGCCAGGATTTGAACCCAGGCAGGCTGCCTCAGGGCACTGGGTACAGACAGTGATACACTCTCCCGTCGTCTGCCATCTGCAGCTGCCCTCCCTCTCCGCCCTCCCACCCCACCCCCATCCCAGCAGCTGAACTCATGTGTCTCTGGCCTCTCAGAAAATCCACCAGCAGCCTCCCCCTGCTTCCAATTTTTTGACAGGGCTATTTGAAACTTTCTCCAAATAGGAAGGATATGGAAGTGCAGGTACCAAAAGACTCTGGCTCCCCCTTCGATCAATCTGCGTCTTGCCAACCACAGAGACGTTCTAGATTTGTTGCTGCTCCCGGAGGATGGCTTCATGTCAGATCAGATCATGTCCCGTCTCTGCCCTAAAACCTCTCAAGGCTCCCATCTCATTCCGAGTAAAAGCCAAAGTCTTCTCCATGGCCCACAGGGCCCCCACTACCTGTCCCCATCACCTCTCTGATTTCATCCCTCAGCCCTCCCCCTCCCCATTCACCTGTCTCTATCCTCACTGGGCTCCTCTTGGTCCTTAAATGTCCCAAGCACACTCCTACCTCAGGCCTTTGCACTCTTCTCTCTGCTTAAAATGATCTTCCTTGGACCATGCCACTGTCTCCCTTCCTTCAAGTCTTTGCTCAAATGTGACCTTTGGGGAAAACCTTTTACTATGTAAAACTTCACTATTTAAAACCTCCACCCCATATTCCCCACCCTCCTTCTCCACATCCCATAATCAACTTACCTTTTGTTCATTGTGTCCCATACCAACTACAACATAAACTTTACCAGGTCACGGATTTTTGTCTGTTTTGTTCACTGCTGTTTTCAAAGCCCAGCATAGTGCTGGGCACATAGTACATGCTTATGAAATACTCATTGAATGACTCACTAGTGTTTTCATCACCATTTTATGGATACAATAACTGAGGCACAGGGACATTAGGTCTTCTGCCCAAGGTCACACAGCTATGTAATTGCTAAGTGCTGGAACCACACTGTACTGAACTAACTGCCTTGCTAAGACCAGCTGAGTGAGTAAGATACTTACCTGTCCATCTGGGGAATCAGGGTTGGTGAGGTTTCACTGCAGCATAGGGGGGATCTGCCTTGTCTCTTTGTAACCTCAGTTTTAGAAGTCAAGGTCTGGGTCTAAATCACTCACATATTCCCCTCCCCTGTGCCCTACAAAGCCCTTCTTAACTCCCACAGCTCTGGCTAGAGTCCTTTATTTTTAGTGTGTGTGGGGAGGCATCACTCAAAAGAACGAGATAAAGATATAGGGATGAAGTATTTATATAAGAGAGGTTTGTGATGGCCAATGGGCCACCGCCACAGGTGTGGCAATGTGGCAGAGGTGGAGGCAATGTGGAGATGATGACGTGGGTATGGTGAGAGGGGACGTGTGACATCACCAGCTGGAGGAGGGGAGCTACAGTGAGGAGGTGGGAGAGTCCAGGCAGCCATGCGGGAGATGAAGGTGACTGGATGGGAGTGAGGGTGATAGGGTAACACAAAAATGCGATGTCAAGCTGCAAATATCACATGAATAAATTGGCAGAGTCCTCAGTCATCCTGGATGTAAATGTTCTTGTGTGCATTTCACAGACAAGATGAAGCTGAGATTGAATAGGTGTGATAAGGTGGCAAGATTACGGAGAGGTTCAGAGGTGAAGCAGGGATTCCAGTGTGCCCCAGTTAATGGGCTCTAGAACCCTGTAGGGTGGCAAGTATGTGAACTGTGACTCGTGGAAATGACAGAGACAAGGGGGGTAGAGAAGCAAGCATGAGGCTGGGTGGCTCGGATGGAAGTAAGAGGCATGGATGGCGACAGTCAAAGAGCAATGGTGACAGGCAGGAACGGAGGCACAGAAGATGAGGATGGCATAAGCGAGGAGAGCATGGGCGTGATTTATGGAGGCAGATGGTGACAGGAGGCGTGCGACGGTGACAATTTAAGGAGAGCGAAGGTGACAGGAGGCGTGCGGAGGGGTATGAGGAAGGTTTAAGACAAGGGAAAATTTATAAAAGAGAAATGGCAACGAAATAGGGGTGCAGGCGACACGAGAAAGCGATAGGACTTAGTGGGGGGAGACTGTGACATACAGTGGCAATAGGGACTTGAGGGAAAAGAGAGTGAATTAAGGTGGGGGGGCTGATGGTGACATGAAGACGGCCATGGCGACAGAAGGGGAGTGATGACGATTTAAGTGGAATGAGACATAGGGAAGGAACATAAAGGGGTCGAGGACGAATAAGGGAAGGGATGCATTATAGAGGACAACACAAGGAAGGCTGCCGAAGCGCTGCCCCCGCAGATCGCACAGTACCTGCACTCCACGTCTCCCACTCCCGGACCCAGCCCCGCAGGCACCTTGCAGGCTGGAGCCCCGCCCGACCGCCCCCATCCGCACGCAGGCGCACTTCAGATGGACTGCGGGCTGGCGGGGGCCAGGTGACTAGGTTTCTCATTGGCCGCACTCCTCGCTAGAGAGGGGCGGGGCGGGACGGTCACGTGACGGCTACCGCAGCCTTCTCGCTGGTAGCGGGCTGAGAGGGCTAGAGCGGCCGCGAGCCGTTCAGTCCGGCTTCCGGCGGCGTGGGCGGAACTTCCGGGGCGGGCAGTCGGGGCCAAGGAGGAGGGTCTGACAGTTGGCGCCGCCGGGAGGGAGGGCGGGCTGCGCGAGTGGGCGCGGGCCCAGTGGGCCAGGTGAGGCGCGGGCCGGGGGCAGTGGGACTGGGCCGGCTGCGGTGGGGATGGGAGGCGTCCGGGGCTCTGGAGTCTCAGTCCTGGCTCCTCCGTGCGGCTCCGGGCAGGCGACTTCTTTCTCTAAGCATCAATTTCCTCTCTAGAATGGGGGTCAGAATCCGATTATAGCAGCCCTGTCTGGGGTTGATGTGAGGAGTCGAGCTCGTGCATGTCGGAACCTCTATAGCTCAGCGCCTGGCACTTAATGCTCACTTCGTTACTATTGTTGTTAGCATTTAGGATGTAGTTTGCGCTTGTGAGACCGTGGGCCTGTGACTTCATATCCTGGAACCTCAGTTTCCTCACTTGTACGGTGAAAGCTACTAGCTAAATAAATATTAGCTAAAGGTAGTAGTTAATAGCCAATAGCTATTAGCTACTGGATCGTTGTGAGGATTCGGATGAAAAGTGCATGTAAAAAGCCCTTAGCACAGGGCTTGGCACAGTAAGTGCTCAGTAGACTGGGACCATCATAATGATTGTGAGAGTCATTGGTGTAGCAGGGGGTGGAATGGGGGGGTCCAAGGAAGTAAAGGAGGGGCGGAAGCTCAGAGACAACAACAGGAAGAACTTAGAATCTGGTGGCTGGCAGTCCTGCAAATTGCGATCTTGCCTCTTAATATTTGGCCAATTTTGCTGGGTTTTGTAGTAGAATTTTCTTTAAGACGATTGACATGTTCCTTTGGTCAATTCATTTGAGAAGGCAAGTTGGCGTTGCTGTCCTGAATGGAAAGCTAGCATTGCTGGTGGTGAGACGAAGGATAGCTTAACCTGAAATACAATGGAAGCAGAACAGGCGGTTAAATTGCAGACAGGAATTGAAAGAGAATCGAAAAGGGAATAACTCGTGCTACGTGATTCCATGTTGTCAGATCCCATGAACCATGTCAATTATCTTTTACTCGGTTCCCAAGTTCACACTTTGCACATGACTGACATTAAACTAGTGACTGTCTTACCGACTCTGTTTCCTCTTTCCCTAGCTCCTAGAAGATGCATGTAGTTTATTTAATGCACAATTAACGTCGCACTTACCATCTGCTCCACTTTGTTCTGAGGGCTTTGGGTTTCTGCACCCATGACTCAGGGCAACTAACAGCAGCATCATTTTATTTTACAGTGGAGGGAAGTGAAGTCCAGAAAGGTTAAGCCACTTACTAGAGTTACAGTTAAGCCAAAAACCAAACCCGTTGTCAATTCCAACTCAGAGACCCCAGGTGTTAACAGAGTAGACTGCGCCATAGGATTTTCTCGGCTGTTTTTACAGAAGCGGGATCGCCACTGGGTTCGTTTGCACCACTAAACTTTAGGTTTGTTGATGAGTATCCACCCTTTGCACAGCCCAGGGACACTGAGTCACAGTAAGTAGGGTAACTGGGATTTGGAGCCAAGCCTTCTCAGGGTATAGAACAGGAAGTCTGGGACACGTGGTCATTACTGGAGTTGGGGGGCTGTCATTTTTCTATTCTTATCATTTTTATTCAGAAAGTCAGTGCTGGAGATGGGTCTTTATGATGGTGGAGAAAGGGACATCCACCCAGAATCCAGAGAGAGAAAGTCTTCTCCTAGAGCCGGCACTCTGAGCTCAGACTTCTAGCCTAGTTTGCAGGGAATTCTGCAGCACCAGGGGGAGGATAGGAGCTCTGCTGGTGTAGCGGTTAAGGCATTTGGCTGCTAACCAAAGGTTGGTGGTTCAAACCTACCAGGCGCTCAGCAGAGAAAGAAGAGGCAATCTGCTTCCATAAAGATTTGCGTACAACCCTGGAAACCCAGTGAAGGTCACTGTGAGTCGGAATCCACTCGTGGCAGTGACTTTGCTTTGGTTTGAGATGGGGAGGATAGGAGCTTTGGTGGCTCTGTGGTTAAGGAGGCATTGGGCTGCTAACCAGAAGGTCAGTGGTTCAAACCCACCAGTCATTCCACAGGAGAAAGACGAGGCAGTCTGCTTCCGTAAAGATTTACGGCCTTCTAAACTCAGCAGGGGTCTCTGTGAGTGGGAATCCACTCCGTGGCAGTGGCTTTTGGTTTGGGAGGGGGAGAATACTAGAATTTACAGGATTCCGGTAAGCATTAACTGAGGCCTTGCGAAGACAGACCACGGTGCCTGGCTCGTAGTAATCCCTCCCTCAGAACTAGCCATAAGCAGTGCCCTGACAGGCATTCAGTTCCTGGCCCTGCAGTTACTTGCTGTGTGACCTTGGACTTGCCACTCTTACCTGTAACATAGGAATTGGTTTTCCTTTTTTCCTAGGGTGGTGTGAGGAGCCACTGAGATGGCCACATCCTCAGTGCCCGTCCTGTAGTAGACGTTCAACAGCAGCTACTGCTCGGACGTCAGAATCAGAGAGAACCTGTTTCCAAATCCCAGTAAAGCCGCTTGGCAAATAACCCCACCTCCACTGAGTCTCAGTTTGTTTGTCAGTTAGAATGGGGCTAATTCTAGTCCTCACTCACAAGGATGTGAGGCGTCGGTGTGAGGCGTCGGTGTGAGGCATGGCCCTGGTGCTCGGTTAGTGCTTGGGATGTGAGAAGGCATTGCTTTGCCTAACCTGTTGGGGCTCTCCACGCCCTGCTCTTTGAGCGATGTCTCTTGTGTGTTGTTTTGATCCAGAAGGGAGAATGGACCTAAGAAAGTCAAGTACTGGATGAAGTGATGTTTGTGGTTACACTAAACGATAGGAGATGCAGCAGAGGCCAGAGAAGGGGGAAGAGGAGAGAGTCACAAACGGGGGGGGGGGGTAAGGGAAGGCCTCACAAAGCAGGTGACGGCTAAGGACAATGGAGAGGAGCTTGCCAGGAGGACAGGTGACATCCTGTGTAAACATCGGGAGGCAGACAAGCACCTGGATGGCAGTAGGCCAGCTGGGGTGGAAGAAGAGGAATGAGACCAGGTAGATAGAAAAGCAGCCAGTGCTTGCAGGATACTTAGTATGTGCCAGGCACTGGCCCATGTGTTTTCCACGTAGGAGCTCATCTTGCCCTTCCGGCACTTCTCAAAGTTTAGGGGATGCTAACCAAAAAACCAAACTCACTGCCATTGAGTTGGATCTGACTCATAGCAAACCCTCCTTGGGTTTCCGAGGCAGTATCTGTACAGAAGTAGATTGCCCAGTCTTCCTTCTGAGGAGTGGCCGGTGGGTTTGAACCGGCAGCCTTCTGGTTAACAGCCACATGCCTTAGGCACTACACCACCGGAGCCTCCTAAGGGATGTTTATAACATCTCAGTTTTACAGATGAGGACACTGCAGCCCAACTGGTGAAATCACTTGCCGAGTTCACAAAGCTAGTAAGTGGTGAGGCTGGATTTGAACCCTGGTCATCCGGTTCCCAGAGTCCTCACTCTTAAGCACTCTGCTGTACCGGGCAGAGGGCCTTCTGCACCTCGCTGAGGAGGTGGAGGAAGGAGAAAGGATGAGAGAAAAGTATCAGAACCAGAGGCTGGGGTGGGCAGAGTGGAGCAGAATGAAGGGAGGGGGCGGAGTGATGGAGGAGAGGGTCTGGGGCAAGGAGGAGGAGGAAGACTGAGTGGGAAGGAAGCTTGGTCCAGGGCAACTAGGGTTAGTGGTCCTGAAGACAAATAACATTGACTCATCACTTCCTTTGGTTGCCTTTCACCATTACTATTCATGTCAGTAAAGAAGTCTCCAAGGGTGTTTCTGTGTCTCTGACAACTTTGTAGCTTCAGCTAATCTTATCTGAGTGAAAACTGGTTTTCCCTTTGTTCTCCAGGCCCCGCCTGACTGGTGGCCCTCCTTTCTGACCTTGTCTCCTGCCATTCCTCTTGCTCACTCCACTGCTGCCACTTCAGACACACCTGATACGTCCCTGTCCCTGGCTTGGCGCCTTGGACTTGCTGTTCCCTTTCCTGGGGGCACTCTTCCTCCATCAAGCCACGTGGCTCACTCCTTGGCCTCCTCTGCGTCTCTAAAGGTCATGTTAGAGAGGTTTTCCCCAATCACCCCATTTAAAACGACAACCCCTCCTGTCCCACGCCATCCTCAATCCCGGATGCTGGTTTTGTTTTCTCTGACACCAAAGGCCTCCTGACGTGCTGTCCCACTGGCTTAGTAATCTTGTTTCTTTGTCTGCCCATTCCGCTGTGCCCAGCTAGATGTGTTGGTTCATCTCCACGTTTGTCTCTTTGTTCACCGCAGTATCTCCGGCTCCTAGAACAGTGCCTAGTGCCTAGTAGGTTCTCGGCACGTGTTTATTGAATGGATGAATGGTGAAGTGTCATGGTCAAAGTCTTTGACTAGAGTGTCTTTTGTTCTCTCCCTCCCCTATTCCAGCCAGACCTTTTGGGGTGTGGGGTGATGGAGCTGTAGACATTTGCTTTCCCTGGGCCTTGTCCCAGGGCAGAAGACATGGCTGTGGTGGCAGCCCTGTCCCAGGCTGACTTCCTGCCAGCTGCTCCAGGCTATTCCTGGGCTGTGAGCCCCCAGCCCTGGAATGCTCCCCAGGCAGGCCGGCAGCCTGGCAGCGGGCAAGGGACGTGCGCTCAAAGCTGGCAGCCACTCATGGGCTCTCTCTCCTCCTCTCTTCCAGGCTCCAAGGAGCAGCGTCAGGGCCCGGGAGACAATGGTCTCCGTGACTATGGGTGAGTCTGTGGCCTCCCCTCTGGAGCTCCCCTCCCCACTGCCCTTTTTGAGGTATGGCCTTGGTGGGGGAGACAGGCTGGGGAAGGAGGGCCAGGTCACTGACAGGAACAGCTGTGCTCTGAGGAGCGTGGGGGTGGGGCCAGGTCTGCGCCCTCTCTGTATCTGGCTTCCTGACGTCGTCGGGTGCAGAACTCGGCTTAGGAAGTCTGGCAGATCTTCCGCAGGGCCTCAGTTTTCTCATCGATGCAGTGAAGATAATAATCTGCCCTACCTCACAGGGTGCTGTGAAGATGTGAGGATCATATGTTATTGCATGTAAAATCTGGGGAGAGCCTTTAGTAAACCTTCTCTGTTGTCAGTGTTAACTTGGGAAGCCTTATCGTCAGAGTCTCTTCAGTGCTGTATTTTGAGATTGCCAAGGCAGGGTAGCTTTTGGAAATTTTGAGATTTATTGTACATGTAGGAAAGGACATAGAAGCTACTTGTGTGGTTTAAAGGATAAAAAGCAAACATTTGAGTACATCCTTTGTGATTCTGTTTCCATAAAGCACAGGAACAGGCAAAACCCATCTGTGCTGTTAGAAGCTGGTGGGGTCACCCTTGTTGGGGGGAGTAGTGACTAGCAGAGGGCATGAGGGGAGCTTCCAGGGTGTTTGAGATGTTTTCTTTCTTGATTTGGGTGCTGGTTAGCTGGCTGTATTTGGTTTATGATGCTGTACGGATTGACATGATGGAGAAAAGATTGAAATTGTCAAAGACTTCACATTGCTTGGGTCTACAATGGACGCCAATGGAGGCACCAGTCAGGACATTAGACGACCTATAGCACTGGGCAAGTCAGCTGCAAAAATGTCTCCTTGAGGAATAAGGGGCGCCTGACACAAGCCATGTATTTTCAATCGCCTCATATGCATGTGAGAGCTGGACAATGAATAAAGAAGACCGAAGAAGAATTGATGGTTTTGAGATGTGGTGCTGGAGAAGAATGCTGAAAGTACCATGAACTGCTAAAAAAACTAACAAATCTGTCCTGGAGGAAGTGCAGCCAGAATGCTTCTTGGAAGTGAGAATGGCCGGACTTCATCTCACCTACTTAGGTCATGTCAGAAGGGACCATTCTCTGGAGAAAGATGTCATGCTTGGTAGGGTAGAGGGTCGACGAAGGAGGGGAAGGCCCTCAATGAGATGGGACTGACACGGTGGCTGCCACAATTGGCTCAAATATAGCAGGGATTGCAGAGCTGGCGTGGAACCGGGCGGTGTTTCGCTCTGGTGTGCATGGGGTCGCTATGAGTTGGAGACGACTCGATGGCATCTAACAACAACAACATGGATTGACATGCACTTCTTTGCTTGTGTTCTGGTGGCACAAATGTTTAAGCTCTCAGTTGCTAGCCCAGAGGTTGGTGGTTCGAACCCACCTAGTGGCTCCATGAGAGAAAGACCTGGCCACCTGTTTCCGTGAAGATGGCGGCAAGGAAACCCTGTGGGGCAGTTCTGCTCGGTCACGTGGGGTCTCCACACGTGTCGAAATAGACTCAGTGGCATCTAATGACAACAACAACAACACGAAGAGGTTAAAAAAGCAGCTCTCCTCTGACTCCAGGTCAACGAGTAGAATACGGCCAGCCCCAAGTGTGCCACCCCATTCACGACCCTGTGTGTCCTCCAGGTCGGCTGAACCGCTCTCTGTTGTTTTGTGATTGTCTTTCCTTAGTTTTCTTTATAGTTCTACTGCCAGGGGAAGCATTCCTGGTCAACACGACTCTGGTTTTGAACTTCTGGGAATGAAATCATGCCCTGTGTCCTTTTGTGTCTGCCTCTTCATGGCTGTGGGAGTCGTCTGTGTTGCTGTGTGCGTCACTGTCATCCTGCCTTTCGCACTGGTGTGTGGTGTTACACCGTGGGTGTGACCTCTGCTTATTTGTGCCACTGCTAATGGATGGCATTCTGACTCCAGGGGTGGCTGTTACTGCCATGTGGCTGGTGTGTACGGCAGCCAGGCAGGCCATGCCTCACCATCCCATGACATACGTCGTTTCTTTTCTAATGTCTCAGAAGTGGGGTGTGTCCAGCCGGTGGCTTCTTTAATTGGAGCATTTTTTCTTGCTTAGCAGCACATCAAATGGTGGTGTGTGCCAACGTGGGGACTTTCGCAGTTCCTTGGACACTAAAACCAAAAAAAACCAAACGAACCCACTGCCATCAAGTCAGTTCTGACTCATAGTGACCCCAGAGGGCAGAGTAGAACTCCCCCATAAGGTTTCCAAGCTGTCAGTCTTTACAGAAGCAGACTTACTCTGTAGTGAGCTGTTGACTGCTGTCTGTACCTGTTTTCTCGACACACTCTGTCCTGTTCTAGGTACCTGTCCTGTTCTGTCATCCTTGTTGGGAGTAGTGACTAGCAGGGGCCATGAGGGGAGCTTCCAGGGTGTTAGAGATGTTTTCTTTCTTGATTTGGGTGCTGGTTAGCTGTGTGTGTTAAGTTTATGATGCCATACAGATTGACATGCACTTCTTCGCATGTGCTCTGGTGGCACAAATGGTTAAGCTCTCCTGTGGAGCAGCTAGGGTCTTCAGACTGCCAACCTTTTGGTTAGCAGCCTAGTGCTTTAACCACGTGCCACCAGAGCTCCTTTCCTTGAACACTAGGTTCTGATAATCTTGTGCTTAAAATCATAGGCTTTGCTTCAAGCAGATAGCTGCCCCCAATTTCTGTTTTTTTTTTTTAATTTGAATTCTTTAATTACAGCCTAATTGAGAGATAATTCACATGCTATATAATTTGCCTATTTAAAGAAGACAATTCAATAGGTTTTCGTATTTTCACACTGGTGCAGCCATCACCACAGTCAGGTTTAGAATATTTTCATCCCTGACCCCCCAAAAAAATCCTACACCCCATGGCAGTCATTCCTCTTCCCCCTTCACTTGCCTGCCCCCAGGCCCTAGTGACTACTGACCTACTTTCTGTCTCTAAGATTTACTGATTCTGGACATTTTGTATAAATAGAGTCATTTGAGGAAAAAAAAAAAAAAAATCACCATCAAGTCAATTCCGACTCATGGTGACCCCCTATTGGGTTTCTAAGGCTGCAAATCTTTATGGAAGTAGATTGCCCCATATTCCTTTCTAAGAGCTGCTGGTGGGTTTGAACCACCAACCTTCTGGTTAGCAGTCAAATGCCTTAGGCACTTTGCCTGAGTTCCTTAAATGGAGTCATTAGGTGATGCCTTTTGATACTTAGACACAGGTGCCCACGTTTGGCTAATGGAACCTGGGGCCCATAGACCGTGCCTATGCAGGCTAGAACAAAGCACCCCTTTCCTCTCAGCTGGTGGAGGAAGCCTTGAAAGATTGAGCCCCTCACCTGCCCCAGGCTTGGGCCAGCCAGTGCCCTGGGAGTCAGGCCTGTCTGTGATGGTCAAAGATCTTCTTGGGAGAAGTATGGCCCGTGGGCAGGAGCCCCAGACTAGGCTTTGGTGACTTTCCCCTGTGCCCTGCCCTCCACCCAGACAGTGCTTGACCCAAGGTGAGTCTCTTTCCCTGTCATGAGCCTCATTGTGTCGCCAGTAAAATGGGTATAATAATACCACATTTTATCGCATCTCAGATATCACAGTTTCTTAGATGTACTGTGTACACCATTGCTTGTGAGGTCAATTCCAATTTCAGAGATGTTAAAACATGGGGGGGAGGGGAAGAAAGATGTTCCATTTGGAATCAGTGAGCTCATGTTACACCTGGCCTGCTACAGAAGGTCGGTGTGCGGAGCCCACCTGAGATGCCAAGAAAGTTTAGAAACAATGCAGCTTCGGGGGTGGGTCTGCCTGCTGCGGCCCTGGTTCTGCGTTTAATAACATCAGCAGCAGTAGTAATACTAAGTCTACCAGCAGTAGTAGTGGCCGGGGTTGTGGATAGCCTCTGTGTCAGGCACCTCGTAAAGTCTTCCATATGGATTCTCCCGTTGAATCTGCTCAGTGACCCGAGGGAGCTATATGAGAATGTCAGCTCCAGGAGGACAGGGACTTTGTCTTGTGCCCTGTGCTACCTCCAGTGCCTAGAACAGGCCTTAGAATGTATTGCAAAAACTGAGGTACAGAGATAGCAGTCAACAGCTTACCCAAAGTCACTCAGCCAGGAAATAGGGTCAGGATTCAAACTTAGGCTACAAAGCCTGTGCTTATAAGCCCGTGCCTCTCTCTGAAGCCGTCCTCTGGGGCAGGGCTGCTCCTCTGGCAGGGAGGGGTCTCGCTGAGGCTGGGGGGCCAGTCCTTGTGACTCCTTTTTCCATCTACCTGTGGATCTTGTCAGGAGCTCTGGGGGCATACTGCCTAAGGCATTTGACAGCTAACCAGAAGGGTGGCGGTTCATACCCACCAGCCTCTCCTCTGAAGGAAAACTGGGAAGTCTACTTCCATAGTGATACCACCTCAAGGAGAGGTCACTATGAGTTGGAATCTACTCGACGGCAGTGAGTTTGGTTTTTGGTTTTGGTGGATCTTGTCATCCTCTGGGCCTGGGCTGGCTGATGGGGACCATGGGAGAGAATCCAGAGGCCCAAACAGAAAAAAAAAAGCAAACCCACTGCCATAGAGTCAATTCTGACCCTTAGCGATCCTATACGACAGAGTGGAATTGCGCTATAGGGTTTCCAAGGCTGTAAATCTTTTATTTTTTTTTTAATTTTTATAGTGATTTGGGTGAAAGTTTACAGAGCAAATTCATTTTCCACACAGTAGCTCACATATACTTTGTCTCATGACATTGACTGCAATTTCCCACAATGCAGCAGTCCCCCTCCTACTTCCCATAGTTACCTCTTCCCTGGGTCCTTCCCTCCTACGCACTCCTGCCCCCCGAGCTGTCTCCCTGTGCATACACAACCCTTCTATTCTCCCATGATTGTTCTCTCCAAGGAGTGTATCTACCTGATGTAAATGTTCAGCTCATAGGCCTGTCTTTTGTTTGGCTGGAAGCCACAGGAGTGGGTTCAGTTCCAGACCTGAAGGGCAGCTAGGGGCCATAGTCCCAGGGGTTCCACCAGGCTCTATCAGACCAGCAAACCTGGTCCCCTTTTTTTTTTTATGATTTTGAGTTTTGTCCCACATTGTTCTCCCACTCTATCCAGGATCTCCTACATAGATCCCCCTCCCAGTGGTTGACAGTGGTAGCTGGGCACTGTCTAGTTCTTCTGGTCTCAGTTGTATAGGCTGAGGATTACATGGTGTTATCAGTCCCTTGAACTAATTGTTTCCATGTGTCTTTGATTTTCGTTATTCTTCTTTGCTCTGCATGGGGAGAAACCCATTCTTGCATCTAGATGGCCACTTGCAAGCTTTTAAAAAGATCCCAGTCACTACTGGCCAAAGTGGGACATGGAACAGTGTTTCTGTGTAGCATGTTATGCCAACTGAGTCTCCTGTGACTGTGGTCAAGGCTGTAAATCTTAACGGAAGAAGAGTGCCTCATCTCTCTCCTGTGGAGCATCTGGTGGGTTCAAACTACTGAACTTTTGGTTAGCAGCTTAATGCCTTAACCACTGCACCACCAGAAGAGCTCCTTCCCAGGGCCCAGCTCCCTCAAGTCAGTCGTTGCCTAAGTATGTGTGACAGGTGCTGCAGACCAGGGCTCCTGCCGGGTAGGACAGGAAAGTAGGGAGAAGGGTGGTAGTTAAGCCCGCAGGACTGGGAGCTTGGCCTCTTATTAGTGGTATGTCCTGGGCTGAGTTGTTCAGCCTCTCCTGCCTCAGTTTCCTCATTGCAAAGTGAGGAGAGGAGATGCCTTAGTAGTGCTTAACTCACAGGATTGTAAAGAGGGCTTAGTTCTCTTCTACCGTGTGAAGCACTTAGCAGAGCTCGGCATAGATAAGTGTTTAATTTGTGGGAATGACTGTTGTTGTGGTTTTGCTGCTGCCGTTCACCACGGAGAATGATGTAACTCATAAGATCTGTCTAACTCCCCAGCCACGTCCGAGTGGATCCAGTTCTTTAAGGAAGCTGGCATTCCTCCGGGGCCTGCTGTCAACTACGCCGTGATGTTTGTGGATAATAGGTGAGGCGGCAGAGGGGACGGGGCCAAACTTGGGGATGGCGTGGAGGGCTGAGAGTGGGGAGGTGGGGAGCTGGCTGGCCCAGTCCACCCGGGTCCACTTGGGGCCTTACCGCTGGCCTTCTCCCTGCAGGATCCAGAAGAGCATGCTGCTGGATCTTAACAAGGAAATCATGAATGAGCTGGGCGTGACCGTGGTGGGTGACATCATCGCCATCCTCAAGCATGCCAAGGTGGTGCACCGGCAGGTGGGTGCTGCTGCCTGGCCCCTCTGTCTCTGGAGTTCAAGATAGAGGTAGGGGACAGTGACAGAGCTGGCTGGAGTCCTAGCAGCAAAGGCTGGCTGACCTGGGTTCCAGGGCTCATTCTGCCGTTTGCTGTGTGACATTAGACAAGTTGCTCTACCTCTCTGAACCTCACTTTCGCCATCTGTAAAATGTGGTGGTTCTGAGTGAAGTCTGAGTACAGCATAAACTGCCCTCTACTGAGGCCTCAGTAAAGGCTTTCTGTAACTATTATCATTACTGTATGATAAGGAGCTTTCAAAACATTTCGCTCCTAACCATAAGCAAGCGTCAGACAAACCCAAATGGGGGGACATTCCGTAAAATGCCTGGCCAGCATTCCTCAAAACTGTCAGAGTCATAAAAAACAACTGTCACAGATCAAAATACAACTAAGGAGACATGACGCAGACAGGCAATATGGATCTGGGTTTGGATGCTGGGACAAAAAGGACATTCGTGGAAAAACTGATGAAGCCCAGACAAAGTGAGTAGTCTACAGTCTGAAAGGGATCACAGTAGGAAGTGGTTATTGTCACCGAGACCTTCTCTGTCCTCAGGACGGGGACACCCTGTGGATGATCCCGATGGGGACTTGGCCAACACTGTGGCCCTTCCACTCCGGACTCCTCCACATGCAGCGATCTTAGACTCGTGATTTCACCTGGCTGAGTGTCAGTGAGTCAGGTTTTCCACCCTGGCTGCCACCCAGGGTGGGTGTGGCCTCTCATTGCACGGTGTACGTGGTGCTGGTGCCAGGCCTGGGATGATGTGTTTGTGAAGTGTAATAGCTGACACTTAACCAAATGCTTGCTGCCACTTGCCTGGCCCTATCTCCACCCTTTACACGTAGGAACTCATGTAGCCCACGCCCTCTGACCTCCGAGAAAGCTTACTCCAAGCTGTGTATTTCAAACAGCAGCTGCTATGGTGGTTCTTGTCAATTTCTGGATCTTCCTCCACCCCAGGAACAGTTCCTTCCTCTCCAGGGTCCCGTAATGAAGGCCTTCTTAGGCCAGGGACTTATCTCAGTTGTCACAGGGATGGTCACGGAGCAAAACATTTTCTTTAAACTTCTAAATTTTGGAATCATTTCAGATTTATAGAAAAGCTCCAGAAATGATACAGAGTTCTCCCATCCTCTTCATCCAGCTTCCCCTAACATTAACATGTTACATAACCATTGTACCTTTGTCAAAACTAAGAAGTTAATATCCTTACGCTGTTTTAAACTAGACTTTGTTTTTTACTTCTTACTGTGATTTGGGTAAAAGTTTACAGAGCAAATTGGTGTTCCATTCAGCAGTTCATACACATTCTGTTTTGTGACATTCATTGCAGTCCCCACAGTGTAACTGCGCTCTTCCCACTTCCTCCCTGTGGTTACCATTTCCCTTCATCCTTCGTTCCCATCCCTTCCTACCTTCTAAGCTTAATCCCTGGGCAAACCTGCCCTTTTGATTTCGAATGGTTGATTGTTCCGGACGGTGCGTATCTCCCTGGTGTTATTGTTTGTCTTATAGATCTGTCTGTCATTTGACTCAAAGTTGAACCACAGTGGTAAGTTCAGTGCCAGGCCTGAAGGCTATCTAAGGGCCGTAATCTTGGGGGTTTCGCCACTCTCCATCAGACCCATAAGCCTGGTCTTTTTATGATTTTGAGTTTCGTTTCACATTTTTCTTCCCCTCTAGACAGGACTTCCTGTTATGATCCCTTTCAGACTATAGACTACTGACTTTGTTTAGGTTTCATCAGTTTTTCCACGAATGTCCTTTTTGTCCCAGCATCCAAACCCAGATCCCACATTGCCTGTGTGTCATGGCTCCTTAGTTGTATTTTGATCTGTGACAGTTGTTTTTTATGATTTTGACGGTTTTGAGGAATACTGGCCAGGCATTTTACGGAATGTCACTCCATTTGGGTTTGTCTGACGCTGGCTTATGGTTAGGAGCGAAATGTTTTGAAAGCTCCTTCTCCAGCAGCACAGGCTCAGATGTGCTCCCTTCCCACCATGCCCCCATGCTGCTCAGCTCTCTGGGCCTCCAGTCCCCACCTCCCCCAGGCCTCTGCCCTCATGATAACCCAGGTGCCTGTTTTCCACAGGACGTGTGCAAAGCTGCCACTGAGTCGGTGCCCTGCAGCCCCAGCCCCCTCCCAGTGGAGATCCGCCGTGGCCCCTCCAGCGGTGAGTCACATCTGTTCGGTCAGCTTGCCTTCACGCTGCCCCGTCCTTCCACTCTGGCAGCGCAGGGACACCCCTGGTTGTCCCCGCCCACCTGTAGTTTGCGGAGGTAGAAGCAAAGCCATCTGAGACGTCTTCTCTGAGGGAAAACGTAAGCTGGGTAGTGAGCTGAGTAGTGCCTGACTTATGATGGGGTTCCATTCCAATGACTGCCATAAGTCAGTTCTGACATAAGTCTAATACCTCTCGTAGATGGGCCCTTGCCTCTTCTTTGTTAAAATCATTGATTTTATGCCAGTTGCTCCTTTAACTGCCTCCAAAATCCTATTTTTAGCCTTAATGATTGTCGAAACGGTTGAAGGAGACAATCCTTCCTCCCATACTAGTCTGCCAACTTTTTTTCACAATCACAGGCCTTAATGAGCTTCATCTTTATAGCCACGTCTAAAGCCTTACTTCACCTTCTTTTTTGGATTAGAACTTTCAGTTGTGTGTCTTCTTCGTTGGACGTAGTGAAGCTGTGAGCAGTACGAGTGTTACAGTTAGAGAATCTTGAACAGCTCAGCTCCAGACTAACAACGGTTGCTTCTGATGGTAGGAAACGCTGAGTAAGATCACGCGGTAGGCCTGTGCTACAGTGAAGCTGGCTTCCGTGTCGTAACAGTGAAGTCGAGTTTAATGACTGTCGGGTGCATTAACACCTGACATGATGTGTTGTGTGCATAACAACACACAACATTGTTGTGTGTCATTAGGGCTGAACATCGCCCAACTGTCTGTCCATTACGACTCTCAACACTGATGCTGATGAGGCCGTATCCTGCTATACGGCAGTGTTTTGAACAGTAAATCATGAAACTGAACATCTGTGAGTGAACATGTGAGAGTGATGGCAGGAAATGATAGGCTGTGACACTGTGCATAGTATGTATAACTAATGATAAGATGTGCCAAAAAAAACCCCAAAAAAAGGTGGTTGTAAATGTGTTTTTTCCCAACTTGAGTGTGTGGTAAGCTAGGGGGCTATCTGTACCTGTGTCTGTGCCTTTGTTTTTATTAACACTGTAATACCTTATAGAGCCCCTGGGTGGCACAGTGGTTTAGTGCGTGGCTGCTAACTGAAAGGCTCACGGTTTGAGTCCCCCAGAGGTTCCCCAGAATGGCTTGGGGGTCTCACGGTGAGTCAGGATCAACTTGATGGTGGCTGGTTTGCTTTTGGTTTGGATGATACTTTATGTTTTTGAAGTAAACTTAAAATAGAACGTACATGTTAGTCAATCTTTGCTGCTTGACAGCTACTGTCAAGTCGCCTGCGATTCATGACGACCCTATGTGTGTCAGAGTAGAACTGTGCTCCATAAAGTTTGCAGTGGCTGATTGTTTGGGAATTAGATTGCCAGGCCTCTCTTCCCAGACATCTCTGAGTGAAGTCAAATCACAGCCTTTGGGTTAACAGCTGAGCATAGTAACCTTGCACCACCCAGGGACCACTGCTGCTTCACAAGCCATGTACCAAACCCGGGCTGAAAGCCCAGATGTTTATTTCTCCTGATTTTGTAGGTTGGCTGCTCTTGGCCAACTCAGCTGATCTCTGTGGTCAGCTGACACCTCAGCCAACTCAGTTGATCTCTGTGGTCAGCTGACACCTTGGTTGAGGCTGGGCCATCTAGGGTGGTCTCACTGATGCATCTGGTGGTTGACTTGATGTCCTCTGGGACAATGGGGGTTACTTGGCTACGTGTCTCCCATTACCCAGCAGGATTGCCTGGGTGAGTTCACATAGTGGTGGTTTCAGGGCTCCCCAAAGCAGCACAAGAGGGCAGGCCCCACAGTGCAAAGCACTTTCTAAGCCTCTGCTTGCTATACTTAGTACGCTTACTTACTTACTTATTTACACTTACTTAGTACACTTGCTGTTGTACTATTGGCCAAAGCAAGTCATGTGGCTGTGCCCAGAGTCAATGCGGGCAGGGCCTACCCAAGGGCAGTGGGTATGAGGAGGCTGAGCAAATTGGGGTTCACTTCTACCACCGTCTCCCACATGTACACACAGAAAAGGCTTCAGGTCATAACAGTACAGCCAGATGACTCTTCCAGAGAGCACCCAGGAAACCAGCATCCAAATCCAGAAACGGAAACATGACCAGCTCCTGAAGCCCCCTTGTCCTCCCCTAGCCACTACCCCTCTCCTGGGTACTCACTGTCCTGATTTTTAACAGCATCATCAGTTCTTCCAGTCTTTCAGTTCAATACAAATAAAATTAGGTAGTATGTCCTTTTCATACCTTTTTGGGTGTCTTTAATAGTTTAAAATACACTTTAAGGATTAAAACAAAAAGATCAACTAGTGGAAAAAGTAGGCAATTAAGGCAAACAGGGGAAAAAGGCAAAGGACGGAGTGGGAAAGAGTGCCCTAAAAATAACACGTGGGATGTGGCCACTTGTAAAAACTTCATGATGTTGAACGTGTGCGTCTGTGTGCGGGGAGAAACAAGCAATGTACTACACATGTTTTCACAGGGAAAAATAAGATGCTACATGTGTTTTCACACGGAAGAGCAACATACTATATGTTTTCCCAGAGAACGGTTCTTTGCACCCTGACATCCTGACTAACTCATGGTCAGTGAGACACAGTCAGAGTTGATGGTGGTCCCTCTGCCCAAACAGCGTTCAGCAGAGCCTGATCACGCCCTGATCTCTTTCAGGCAAGACAGCTGGCAGCATGCGCAGTACACGGGGGGCAGTGGTGCGTCAGTGGAAGAGTCCTCTCCTTTCACATGAGACCCAGGTCTGATGCTCGGCCAGTGCGCCTCGAGCCCAGCCACCATGGGTCTGTCAGTGGAGGCTGGCACGGGGCTGTGATACCGAACAGGTTTCAGAGCTTCCAGACTAAGGCAGATGAGGAAGAAAGGCCTGGGATCTGCTTCTGAAACCAGCCAGGAAAACCCAGTGCACCAGGCAGCATCTGGGTCCGTCATGCACGGCCTTGCCACGAATCGGGGGCTGACTCGGCAGCAGCTGGCAACCGCCACCACAACAACAGTGCAGTAGGCAGGAGCCTCTCAACTGTTTACCCTGTGTCTCGGTTCTCTAGTGCTGCTGTAACAGGCATGCCACGAGTGGGTGGCTTTAACAAACAGGAATTGATTCTCTTACAGTCCAGGAGGCTCAAAGTCCAAAGTCAGAGTGCCAGCTCTAGGGGCTGGGTGAAGGCCCCTCAACCTTGACCAACAGCCCTGCCTCCTATTCTAGGCCCACTGGAACTGGAGGCTTCTCCTAACTCAGGCAGCTGCTCTCTGCTGAGGCTGATGCACCCAAGGTCGGCAAGCAGAATAGCACAATCCCAAGATCAACATGCACACAGCAGGCCACTGGTTCAAGTCCGGATTAATCCCCAAATCGGCAGGCAACATGGCGGGCCGCTGGATGAAGACTTGGCCAAATGTAAGCGTGCCAAAAAGCTGGAGACTTTGCTCAAAACTTCTGGAAGCAGGCCACCCCCCAAAGGCAGCCCTCTTCCCGTTGATTATTATCTGACAGCAGATTCCACCATGGAGGTGATTACAGTCTCATCATGGGGAGTAACTACATCCAGCTGCCCAGCCACTCAGAACCAGGACCCAGACAAGTTGACTCACAACCTTGACTACCACACCTTGTATAGCAGAAGATCCCAGTCGTGTGCACTTGGCTAGTGCCGTGAATGGAGGCTGTTGGAGGAGAAATTCTACACAGCGACTAGTTAGAAAGCCACCCCTGTCCCAAGTAAGGATTCCCTGGGTGGTCCAAACAGTTATCACACTCTGCTTGTAACCAAAAGGTTGAAGGTTCAGGTCCAGGCAGAGGAGCTTGGGAAGGAAGACCTGGTGATCTGCTTCTGAAAATGAGCCCCTGAAGCCCCTGTGGAGCACTTCCTACTGTGACACCCCTGGGGCCCCCACGAGTCGGGCAGAGTGGACTCAACAGCAGGAGCTGGTGTGGCGAGCCCACTTCAGGAGCGAGCATATGAGGAAATCTCTCCGGAAGTTGTTGAGGAACATGTACCAAATCATTAGTGGGAGGGTGCAGGGGTGAGGAATGAGCGCCTCCTCCTGAGGGGAGGGAGGAGAGATGGCCCACGAGCTGGTGTGGTGATGTGGGGGTTCACTCTGCGTTTTGGTTCTCTAGTGTCACTTTGACAGACATACCACAGATGGGTGACTTGAACAAACAGGAATTTATTCTTTCACAGTCTAGGAGGCTAGAAGTCCAAGTTCAGAGTGCCAGCTCCAGGGGCTGGCGGAAAGCCCCTCAACCTTGGGCTTCAGCTCTGCCTCTTGCTCCCAGCCCACCGAAGCTGGAGGCTTTTCTTAACTTAGGCAGCTGCTGGCGGCCGAGGCTGACAAGCCCAAGGTTGACAAATAAGATGGCACCGTCCCAGTATTGCCAAACAACATGGCAGGCCACTAGTTCCAGTCCAGAAACAGTCTCAAGATTGGCAATAAACATGGCAGGCTATTGAATGAAGACTAGGCTACATGTCTAAATGCTCTAAATGTGGCAATAAGATGCAGAGACTTATTTCTCAGCACTTCTCCTTATATACTGGAAGAGCAGACCACATCCCTAAGGCAGCTACTCAGCTGCTCCAATGGATTCCACCGTAGAGCTGATTACCAGACTCATCGTGGGGAATAACTACATCCAGCTGCCCAGCCACTCAATCAGGCCCAGCCAAGTTGACACACAATTAACACATTCTGTGTGATCTTTTGTTAAATTGTATGTGTAGGTTTAATATATTTTTCTCTGTGCTACAGTTATAATTAAAAGAAAACCTAGCAACATGAAATTATAATAATGTATTAAGGGTCGTTTGAGGAGCTCTGATGGCACTGTGGTTAAGGCATTGGGCTACTAACCACAAGGTTTGTGGTTCGAACCCACCAGTGGCTCCATGAGAGAAGGACAAGGCAGTCTCCTTACGTAAGGATTTACAGCCTTGGAAACCCTACGGGGTTCGCCATGAGTTGGAGTCAGCTCCATGGCAGTGGGTTTGGTTTTTTGGATGGGGACTTCAGAGGACACACAATAGGGAAAGGGGAGATTTTTTTTTAGAAGGAAGATGGAGCAAAATGTCCAAATCTGGAAGTCTGGCTGGCATGTGCTGATACTGGCCAGCAAGCAAAGATAGCGTGAACACGCCCCCTTCCCTCCCCTACAGGGGTTCCCCAGCAAACCCATACCCTGACGCTAGCAGCAGCTGCACCTGAGACAAAGCCCACCTCCTCCCTCACTGGGGTTGGGTGTCCCGAAGTGGCTTAGGTGCTGCAGTTCCAGCCGCTCACCTGGGCCCTCCCTGAGGGATGTGATGGGGGTCTTCGTGACCCCTCCTCCCACTCCCCAGAGAGTGAGGGGTGCCAGAAACTGCCCACCCATTCATGAGGGAGGCCACCTCTTATTTTGCCCCTGCCTGACTGGAGCTAGACCCACACTGCTCCTCTGCCGCTGAGTGACCGGCTCCCTGAATCCCAGTTTCCTTGTGTGTAGAGTGGGTCTACAGCAGATCCTCTCTAATAAGAGTGTTGGGAGATTTCAGCGTCCTGTGCTGTTTATCCGCTTACTGATGTTTACTGATGATCCTCTTAAGTGCCAGAAACCATTTTAGGCTCCGGGCTACAGCAGTAAACAGATGGCTCCTCACACAGCTTACATTCTTATGGGGGAGGCCACCAATAAATAAGGAAATGTGACTTACTGTCCAGTAAAAACTAAAACTCACTGCTGTCGAGTCAGATCTGACTCATAGTGATCCCTCCTTGGGTTCCCGAGGCAGTATCACTACAGAAAGTAGATTGCTCATCTTCCTTTCTGGAGTGGCTGGTGGATTTGAACCGCCAACCTTCTGGTTAGCAATCAGATGCCTTAGGCACTGCATCACCAGAGCTTGGTGGTAGTAAAGGTAGTGAAAAAGTCATGTGGGGTAACGGTGCTAGAGGTGGCTCGGGTGGTCAGGGGTCAGGGGAGTTTGGCCTGAGGAGGTGCTGTCTGAGAATAGACCGGAACGAGGAGACAGCGAGCCTGCTGGTATCTCAGGGAAGTGTGTTCCATGCAGAGGGACAGCCAGTGCCCTGAAGAGGCACGTGCTTGCTGGGGAGGAAGATTGAGGAGAGCAGTGCGGCTGAAGCAGAGGGCGAGGACAGCGGTGAGGCCGGAGGAGTCAGGCACAGGAAGGGCTCAGTGTGACCCGAACCAGTCTGGTCAAGGACCTTGGGAAAGGCCCTTCCAGCAGGGAGGGGTAGGCTAATTGCTGGGAAAACTAAGCCACCCCCCCAAAGGGTGACACCACAGTGTGACACCAGCCACCCCTCCCCTACTCAGCCTAATGGCTCCGTACTGACCCTACAACTGCTGGAGCCTGGTTTCCCGCCCAGGGCCCTGTGTGATGGGACTCCTCTTTCCTCCCCCCAGCTGCCTCGCGAATGATCGCCAACAGCCTGAACCGCGACTCCCCACCCAGCACTCCCCCCAGGCGGCCAGACACCAGTACCTCCAAGATCTCCGTCACTGTGTCCAACAAGATGGCGGCCAAGAGTGCCAAGGCTACAGGTACGAGGTCTCAGGCGGGTGGTGGGGAGAGGCTCAAGGTGATGTGACGTGAGGTACTTGGGGCTCATGCTCTTTACATTCCAAGGTGCTTTGAAGGCCAAGGTGAACAGAGTGTTTGGATTTGAATCAACTCTGTGAACTTGGTCAAGTCACTGCCCCTCTTTGGGCCTTTCTTCCCTTGTCTCTGAACTGAAGGGTGGGGATGCCTTGCCCAAGAGGGTAGTTAGAAACCCTCCAGGTGGTGTAAACTCATGTGCATTCAGTGTAGCTCAGTCTTTTTAAACAAAGGTTTATTGGGCCCCACATGGGAGCCCGGCTCTGTGCCTGATGCCTGGGGTCAGAGGTGAAGAAGCTACTACTTCTTCTCAGCATCCCCAGGAACTCTTTCAAACTTTAAATCTGACCATACCTGTAATTTGGTGGCATCAGGCCTCATCTCTTGAAGAGGAGGGAAGAAAATCAGCCCAAAGCTGATTCCTATGAGGTGAAGGTCAAACAAAACTCCACTTTGCAAATTTTTCACCATTTCTGACACCAGCCAGCCTCCCCACGGCTCTGTTTCTCTTCTGGGTTTGATTATTCATTGCAGTGACCACACAGACCCACGGACCATACTTCTGATTATGTGGTTTATTAAGGAAGTAATAGGCTATAACCTTGAATCAGAATTAATGCCAAAGTTGGAAGTAACAGAAATAACTCAGGAAACACAGGATACAGTTCATCTGTCAGGACAGCTTCCAGCCAGGACAGCTCTCACGCAGCTCCTCAGCTATGCCTGCAGTCAGGCTGTTCAGGTTTCCTAGTGTCACTCTGGCAGAAACATACCACAAATGGGATGACTGAACAAACAGGAGTTTATTCTCTTACAGTTTGGAGGCTTTAAGTCCGAGTTCAAAGTGCTAGGCTCTAGGGGCTGGGTGAAAGGCCCTCAACCTTGGGCTTCAGCTCTGCCTCCTGCTCCCAGCCCACTGAAGCTAGAGGCTTTTCTTCACTCAGACAGCTGCTGGCTGCTGAGACTGACAAGCCCAAGGTTGACAAGTAGAAAGGCACAGTCCTGATGTTACCAAACTACATGGCAGGCCATTAATTCAAGTCCATTATAAGTCTCCAGGTTGGCAGAGCATGGCAGGCTGCTGAACAACGACTCAGCTACATGCAGGGTTCAAGCATGCCATAAGCTAGAGACCATTCCCAAAGCTGCTTCTTATATACTGGAAGCAGACCACATCCCTAAAGCAGCTACTCAGCTGCTCCAACACATTCCACCATGGAGTTAATTACCAGTCTCACTATAGAGAATAACTACATCAGCTGCCCAGCTACTCAACCAGGCCTGACCAAGTTGACACACAAACTTAACTACCACACAGGCTGTGCTTCTCAGCAGGGCTAGCCTCCTCTCACCCGGTCTAGTAAGCACTTCTCTTGGTCATGTTAGCCTCCTCTTGGCCTCTGCCCTACTTGGTAAGTGTTACAGCTCTTTAGCTCCATCAACAAGGGCTGGACGCACCCCATTCTGCCAGTAAGCCTCCTGCCCCAAGGTGCTCAGCTCTCTTGCTTCTCGGGCCAGCAGGCCCACTGTTGCTGTCTCACACGAGTCTCCTGGTGCCTGCCACCACTGTGCTGTCTCACGTCATCTGCAGTGTTACTGCTCTTTCCATCTCCTGGGGTCTGGTGGCATAGTGCCTAAGGCATTTGACTGTGAACCAGAAGGTTGGCTATTCAAACCCACTAACCACTCCACGGAAGGAAGACTGGGCAACCTACTGCCATACAGATTTACCGCCTCAGAGACCCAAAGGAGGTCGCTGTGAGTCGGAATCGACTCAATGGCAGCGAGTTTGGTTTTTTTGGCGTGGAGTCTAGGAGGTTTTCACTTTAGGGACCCTGGGTGCAAAGGAAGTGCTCTACTCCAGGCTCTTCCTGATGGTAGTAAGGTCCCCCTCGGCCTCTCTGGGATTGGCTCTTTAATAATCATGCTCCTTTCACCAAGACCATGAACTGACCAATGCTCTCAGTAGGACATAGTCACCTAATTTTCTTAGCACAATTTACATACCTTATTTGCATAATAAACCATGCAGTCCTTTTGCCCGATTGCATCCTAGCCAATCATCTTGGCAGATCTCCAAAGCCGGAGCCAGAAAGGCCATCTAGAAAGAGAAACCCATTGTATTACACCATCACATCCTTATGTCTAACCCTCTAGGGCTTCCCATGGCTGTAACGATAAAGTCCAGACGCCCCGTAGGGCTTTACAGTACCCTGCGTGACACAGCCTCCCCTCGTATGTCTCCCCTTGCCCGCCAGCTCAGCTCCTGTCCAGGCTTCTGTCTTCCCGTGCGGCCTTTGCCCCTGCAATCCACACCTGGAGTGTTCTTCCCCCTTGGTCCTTTGCATAGTCTCAGCTTGAAAGCTGGGAATAGAAGTCGGCCTGTGGGCTCCCCAGCCCCCTCCACGCACTCGTGCCTTTGCTGGACCTGTCCCCTCCACCACCATCTTGTGATGTTGGTAAGGCACACGCAGAGGGAATGTGAGGCCCAGGAAGCAGCTATGCTTTTCGGCTGCCCTGTCCCACACTGTTTGCCGCCATCAGACAGTCTCCCCTTTGGCTTGTGTGTCTGGAAGTGCCTCACCCCTTATAGCCTTTTGCATTTGTGCCATGAGCAAGAATAAAATAGAATAATGTTGCTGTTGTTGTCGTCGTTAGGTGCTGTTGAGTTGAGTCCCACTCGTACCGACCCATTGAACAACAGAACGAAACAGTGCCCTGCCTGCGCCAGCCTCACAGTCAGTGCTGGGTGTGAGCTATTACAGCCGCCGGGGCAGTCCATTCAGTAAGGCTTTCCCCTTTTCTGCTGACCTCTGCCTTCCCAGCATGCTCTTCCTCACCAGGGTCTGGTCCCTTCTGATAACACGTCCAAAGTGTGTGAGACGAAGTCTCGCCATGCTTGCTTCTAAGGAGCATTCTGGCTGTGTTGTTGTTGTTATTGTTGTTGTTATGTGCCATCGAGTCAGACCCGACTCATAGTGACCCCTCCTTGGGTTTCCGAGGCATTATGACTATGGAAGTAGATTGCCCAACCTTCCTTCTGAGGAGCGGCTGATGGGTTTGAACCACTAGTCTTCCGGTTAGCAGTCAAGTGCCTTAGGCACTACACTACCAGAGGCTGTTTTTCCTCCTTTTTTTTTCCCCCTGGCTGTACGTCCTCCAAGACAGACTTGTTCATTCGTCTGGTGATCCATTGTATATTTAATGCTCTTTTCCAGCACTGTAGTCTAAAGGCATCAATTCTTCTTTGGTCTTCCTTATTCATTGTCCAGCTTTCACATGCATAGGAAACGACTAAAAATACTATGGCTTGCATTAGGCGCACCTCCATCTTCAAACTGATGTCTTTGCTATTTAACACTTTAAAGAGAGATCTTTGGCAGCAGATCTGTCCAGTGCAATTCATCATTTGATTTCTTGACTGCTGCTTCCATGGGTGTTGATTGTGGATCCAAATAAAATGAAATCCTTGACAACCTCAATCTTTTCTCTATTTATTGTGATGTTGCTTATTGGTCTAGTTGTGAGGATTTTTGTGTTGAGGTGTAATCCATGTGGAAGGCTGTAGTCTTTGACCTTCATCAGTAAATGCTTTAAGTCCTCTTTGCTTTTAGCAAGTAAGGTTGTATCATCTGCATATCACAGGTTATTAATGAGTCTTCCTCTAATCCTGATGCCGTGTTCTTCTTTGTATATCCAGCTTCTTGGATTATTTGCTCAGCAGATAGCTTGAGTAAGTATGGTGAAAGGATACAACTCTGGCACATACCTTTCCTGATTTGAAAACACTCACTATATCCTTATTCTGTCATACAGCCTCTTGGTCTATGTCCAGGTTCCGTGTGAGCACAGTTAGGTGTCGTGGGACTCCCATTCTTCATAGTGTTAGCCATAAATTGTCATGATCCACACAGTTGAAGGCCTTTGCGTAATCGACAAAACACAGGTAACCATTTCCCTGGTGTTCTCTGCTTTCAGCGAAGATCCATCTGACATCAGCAGTGGTACCCCCATTCCATGTCCTCTTCTGAATGCAACTTAAATTTCTGGCAAGAAATTGATATATAAAATAGTAAAAAGATGATGAGCCTGGAGGGACTGGCTCTCTTACACCTTGGTAAACTTGAAGAGATTCTTTTTTTTTTATTTAATTGAGAATTTTATTTATGCACGTTGTTCAAATTGTAAGTTTACAGCTTGGTTAATTCTGACAAAGTGAACACACCCATGAGACCATTGCCTAGACAGAGCTCTAGAATCACCCAACAGGTGAGGGGATTCTGGCTGCACAGGGGGTGAGCCACAGGGAGTCTGGGGGTCTTCTGTGACCTTTCCTTCCTCAGACCTCTGAGCTTTTCAGTGGTCCCAACTCAGGGTGTGGTGGTTGGGAAGGTGAAGGATTCCAATCCTGGTGGAGAGAAAGGGCTCAAGTGTGTCCTTTGCCTGGTGTCCGGCCCCCACCTGGCAGAACATTCTGTCCCAGAGGGTGCTGACCCTCCCTGCCTTCCTCCCCAGCAGCCTTGGCCCGCCGGGAAGAGGAGAGCCTGACTGTTCCCACCAAGCGGCGCCGGGTCACTGCGGAGATGGAGGGAAAATACATCATCAACATGCCCAAAGGCACCACCCCCCGGACCCGCAAGATCCTGGAGCAGCAGCAGGCAGCGAAAGGTACTGGCCCACCAGGGCAGACTTTGGGGCTGTTGATAGGTGCCGGCAAGTCAGCTCTGACTCATAGTGACCCTGTGTACAACAGAACAAAACTGCCCCGTCATGTGCCATCCTCACAATCCTTGTTATACCTGAGCCCATCATCGCAGCCACTGTGTCAGTCCATCTCGTTGAGGACCTTCCCCTTTCTCGTTGACCAGAGAATGGTCCCTTCTGACAACATGACCAAAGTAGGTGAGATGAAGTCTGGTCGTTCTTGCTTCCAAGGAGCATTCCGGCTGCGCTTCCTCCAGGACAGATTTGTTAGTTCTTCCGACAGTCCGTGGTATTTTCAGTATTCTTCGCCAGCACCACAACTCAAAGGCATCAACTCTTTTTCAGTCCCTTTGGGGTAGAGATTGCATTTCTTTCCTGCTGCTTCACAGGGTTGCTCACAGCTGATAGGTGTTGACTCTGATGTGAGGGTCTCAGGGGACCTTGGGCCAAGGGGGTACCATGGTGGCTGTAGGGGAAGGGGACATGTCACCTTTGCCCCCTCATCCTGCAGTAAGTGTAGCTAGACCGCTCAGTGCCTCATTTAGTGCCTCTTTCCCAAGGGACCGGGATAGGAATGCAGTGGGGTCCTGCCTGCAAAGCACCCCAAGCAGGTGCCCAGAAAGTAGGAACTGTCATTATGAACCTGAGGGGTCTGGTTGAGACCCGGACCAAAGCTGGAGTTTTGTGACAGGGGCAACATAGATGGCCTTCCCAGCGATGGGGTCAGTATGGAATGTGTGTGTGTTCCTGGGGACAAGCAGTCAGATGACGCAGAAACATGCACAGTACAAACAAACGTTTCTCTCACGCCCCTGTCCCATGCCTGCTGTTAACCTTTGTAGATCAGCACCTATGAGCTGATACACACCAATTCCTATGTTACACATGGATAGTGTCTGTTTTTTCTTAAATAACATCTTCCTATAGGTATTTTTGTGTAATTTTAGAATTTATTTAGCACGTCTTAAGGTCTTTTCATGTTAGTGTGTGTAGAACTACTTCATTCTTTTTTATACATTTTTGTAAAGATGTAGATAACATACCAAAACCCAACTCTGACTGAATTGTACACGTGAAAAATGTTGACTGGTAAATGTTGGTATGCATGTATGCACAGAACATTTACCAATTCAACATTTCTCATGTGTACAATTCTCTACTTCATTCTTTTTAATGACTCCTTCATATGTCCATGATATTCATGTACCTTAATTGATTAAACATTCTCCTCCTAATAGAGATTTTGTTTGTTATCGTCCATGAGTTTCTCAGAGGTCCGTGACCCGAAATGGAGTGAGAGGAGCCAGTGGGGAGTAAGAACTCCCCTGTGCGCACACACTTCATGACTTGGGCATAAACTAAAACCTAACTCACTGCCATTGAGGTGACTCATAGCAACCCCCTTTGGGTTTCTGAGGTGGTAAATCTCTACAGAAGTATCAGTATTCCTTCCAAGGAGTGGCTGGTGGGTTTGAACAGCCAACCTTCTGGTTAGCTCTCAAATACCTTAGACACTACGCCACCATAGCTCCTTGACTTGGGCTTACTTGGGTATAAAGGATTTAAGTGTCCATTTTAGCTGATACTTCCCAGATGTGACATTAGCTACATGCATGTTGGTCAAAGTTAATGTCAGCCAAGCATGTAGACACAGAAGCTGCGTGTGCTCGTGCAGGGCTGGCGGGTCTGAGGCTGGCTGTCCATCCCCTCCATTGGCATCTCCGCAGGGTGCCCTTGGCCGCTTGGCGGATGCTGGCTAATTGCCTCACTTCCTTCCCAGGTCTCCACAGGACATCTGTGTTTGACCGCCTTGGCGCCGAGACCAAGGCAGACACAACAACAGGGAGTAAGGTGAGTTGGAAATGGGGGAAGGGATTTGGGGCTCTAAAACTCATGTCCTCCCAAGTTCTCGTCATCCCCTCTCCTTCACGCAGGCCGCCTCTCACCCCTCATTCCTCCGGGGCTGTCTCTGCTTAGTTCCCGTCTCTGCACCAGCCATTCTCCATCTGTCTTCTGCCCCTAGCTCTCTCCCAATCTCCAGATTCCTGAACATTTACTCCTGGATGTCCCTGGGTCCCTCACACTCTGTGTCAAACTGACCTCAGCGTCCTCCCCCAAGCCTGTTCCTCTCCTGGGCCCCATCTCGGGGGTGCCCCACTGTCTGCGTTCCAGTCCCTCACCAAATCTGATAACTGTTTATCTCTACCTTCTCAGCCACCCCCTCCACCCCCTTTGAAGCCTCCCTCTCCTCTGGCCTGGATGCAGTGTGAGCTACCAAACTGCCCTCCAGCTGCGCAGGCCTCCAGCCTTCTCCACCCACACCACGCGGCTGCCCGCAGGGCTCACCACGCTCCCTGCAGAGAGCCCCCGAGGCTCCTCACTGTGCTCAGGTTCAAGTCCACCCTTCCAGCCTTGGCTGAGGGTCCTGCAGGCCCAAGGCCCGGAGGTGTGGTTAGGACACACACCCTGGACTCAGCTACCCAGGCTGGCCCTGAGGCCTTGGCTCCTTGCACCTTAGTTCTGCATCTGCAGGACCCACCCAGTAGGACACACGTGAGGACTAGGTGATGTAAGGCCCTGTGGGGGCTGGGCAGTGGCGTGTAGTCAGCATCTTTATTGTTTTTTAATTTTTATTGTGATCTGGGTGGAAATTTACATTGCAAATTCATTTTCCATACAGTAGTTCATGCATATTTTGTTTCATGGCATTGACTGCAAATCCCCACAATGTAACAGCTCTCTTCCCACTTCCTTCCTGTAGTTACCTCTTCCTTGTATCCTTCTTTCCTATGCATTCCTGCCCCCTGAGCTATCTCCCTATGCAAATACTGCCTTTCTGTTCTCCCATGATTGATCATTCTGAGGAGCATATCTACCTGATGTAAATGTTCACCCTGTATGCCTGTCTGTTGTTAGGCCGAAAGCATCTATAAATTTATCACTGCTGCAAAAAGGGCTTTGGGTAGTGTCTTCTGACCTCCTCTAATTTCACAAGGGGAAGACAGAATCACCATCAGCAGCCTAAGGCTTTTTCCTGTGAGGCCAGAAATGGTACCACTAGCATATGCTCAGCCTTTTTACCAATTCTTACACCAGCCATTCCTCCCACAGCACTCGCTACTTCTCTGCTGAGTTAGATGATTCGTTGCAGTGGCCACACACAACTCACAGACAATACTCATGGTTATGGGGTTTATTAAGGAAGTGACAGGCTGCAATTCAGGTTCAGGAACACTCAGGTACAACTCTTTGATCAGGACAGTCTCCCTTCTGCTCTGCCCCCAGGCATACCTCTCTGCCCCTTGGCTTCTCAGCCTGGCCTCTGCCCTGTTCAGGCAAGTGTTACCAAGCTCTTTTAGCTCTGCCAACAGGTATACCTACATGTACCCCACTCTCTCAGCAAGTCTCCTGCTCCATGGGCCGGAAAGCCTGCTGCTCCGTCTCCTGCCTCTTGGCTCCATGTTGCCATCTCTCACCCCGTCGTCTCTCTCTCAGTTGGACGTCTCTCAGCCAAGGAGGTCCCATGCAGGGATCTCGGGTCCAAAGACTCACTCCACTTTACCTCCAGCTCTTCTCTCTTGATGGCAGTGAGATCCCCCTTTCTGCCTCTAGGACCAAAAAAAATAAAATAAATAAATAACCAAACTCACTGCATGGCGACTCCTTGGGTTTCCGAGGTGGTATCTCTTGGGAGTAGATTGCCCAGTTTTCCTTCCAAGGAGTGGCTGGTGGGTGTGAACCACCAGCCTTCTGGTTAGCAGTCAGATGCCTTAGGCACTACACCACCAGAGCTCCATATTTTGCTTCTAGGAAGGCTCATTTTAAGCCTGGCAGAGTGATAAAACTAACTAATCCCAACATCAGACTTCTGTACTCCTTATTTTCATGGTTCCGCCCGGTAATCTGGTGGGAGTTACAAAGACGTGGCTAGAAAAGCCATATCAAGTAATGCGAGCCTCCAGCCGTGTTCCTACCTCTCAACCCCTCATCCACGAATGTTCAATCACTCTGGCTTTTTCTCATTTCCTGGAATCTTAGCCTGATATTAACACCAGGGTCATGTAGTTTGAGGATCTAGCTACGTAAAGAGCTTGGCACAGGCTGAGCGCTCAGTAAATAGAATTCTTCTTCCTGCCTTTTCTCTGCTTGCTTAAGTCAGTGCCTCAGAGAAGGCTTCCCTGAACCCAGTTAGAGACCAGGCTTTCCTGTGTCCTGTTCACCAGCACTCTGTTCTCCTTCATACAGTGGGCCTGTTGTCATGACAGAATCGTGTCATTTCTAGTGGCCTGCCTCCCCCAGTGGATTCAAAGCCCCACAGGGCGGGCCCAGGGCTGTCTCGGTCACCACTGTGTCCCCAGTGTGGGGCCAGCTACAGAATTGGGACTCAATATTTATTGTTGAATGATCAAATTAATCTTTTCACGTATGTCCACTTCTTAAAAAAAAAAAACAAAAAACACTGCCATCAAGTCAAGTCTGACTCAGCAATCCCCATTGGGTTTCCAAGACAGTAAGTCTTTACAGAAGTAGATTGCCTCATCCTCCTCCCACCAAGCAGCTGGTCGGTTTGAACCACTGACCTTCTGGTTAGCAGCCAGATACCTTACCCACTGTACCACCGTGCATCTTTGTCTACTTCTAGAGCTTTTCAAATGATGTTCCCTCTGCTTGGCACATTCTTTCTCCTTCCCCTCTTTATTAAACTCACTTCCATATAGCTTTCTGGTATCATCTGTGATGTCCCCTCTTCCAGGGAGCCTTCCCTGATTTCCCAGGCCGGCTCAGTCATTTCCTCCCCCATCATAGTTCTGACTACTTTCTGGGGTGTCACTAATGGCTGTTTTTCCCAGCTGTGAGTTCTGGGAGGCCTGGACTTGGTCTTTCTCAGTCACTGCTGTGTCTCCCACTGTGAGGCCAGGCACAGAGGAGGCAGCTCTCTGTGAATGCGTGTTGAGTGACTGAGTGACTCACCTGTCCTCTCCCTGACCCCACAGCCCACAGGAGTCTTCAGCCGCCTGGGGGCCACCCCAGAGATGGACGAGGATCTGGCTTGGGACAGTGACAATGACAGCAGCAGCTCTGTCCTCCAGTATGCCGGGGTCCTGAAGAAGCTGGGTCGCACTCCAGCCCAGGCCAGTCCCCCGCCAGCACTGACTGTCAAAGCCAAGGCCACCAGCTCGGCAACTACAACTGTCACCCCGACGCTGCGGCGCCTGGCACTTCCCCCACGTCCCGGGCTTGAGAAGAAGCCAGAGTCCCTGTCCAAAGTCAGCATCATCCAGAGACTGGGCAAGACCGCCCTTGTGCCCGAGGCCCAGGACAGCCAGGTCACGAGCACCAAGAGTAAGTCCTCGGCCGAGGTCAAGGTCACCATTAAGAGAACTCTGGTGGGGCCCCGGGGGAGCAGCTCCAGCGAGGGCCTTGGTGCCCAGATGGACCACGCAGGCACCGTGAGCGTGTTCAAAAGACTGGGCCGCAGGACCTAGCCCCTGTGCGGGGCAGGGCACGGCGGCAGAATTGCTGGCTGGTGGCCCCAGCCCCTCTCCAGCTCCTGGCTCCAGCAGAGTCTTCCTCAAGAGCTTGCTGTCCCCTCCCTGCCGGCTTCTGGAGGACGCTCCTTGTCTCCCTCAGGCATTCAGGCTGGGCCCAAACCTTCTGGGGAGTCACCCCAGAGGGGCTTCTTAGTCTGGGATGGTCCCTGTGGCCTGGCCTTGCCCGCTCTGGGACTTTCCCTTCTCTCAGTCGCCTCTGTTCTGTCCTCTCTAGCTGTGGCCTCGGCAGGACCCACTTCTCTGTTTTCCCCAAGGACCACCTCCCTTTGTGCCTTTCCCATCTAGACCCATCTGCGCAGTGTCTGCTGCCTCCAACCCCAGCCCCTCTGTTCCCTGCCCCCATGGGTGTCACCTCAGGGGGCTCCTGTGCCCCTGCCCTGCCGTCTTTCTCCCCCGTCCTCTGCACCTCCCTCTGCTGCTTTAATGTCTTCGGTCCCTCTCTGCCTTCACACTGTTCATTTCTCTTCTGTTTTCTGTCCCTGTGGCAAGGCCCGACCGTCTGCCGCATCCTGCTTGACCCGCCTGAGCCTCCGGCCTCCCAGCGGCCCCCTCGTCGTCGGTGGCGTCGAGCCTGTGCAGAGTGTTAGCCGCCCTCCACTCCCGGGCTGGAGGGGCCGTCCCGACCCTGAGTCCCACCCAGGGCACCTCAGTTGCCCTGTCCTGGGCCACCTTTTTCTCTGAAAGTCCGTGGTGGGTGACGGGCAGGGATACCAAGAAGGGAGGCCAGTGCTGAGAAAGAAGAGGACAGCTGTTTTAATATATTTTTGTGACTTTCAAACGGTTTCCCTCCCCTCCTTAAGGGTGAGTTGTAGGACTGTTTTTCACACCAAGCACAGAGGGGGTGCCAGGCAGGGTTGGGCGCTGTCTGAAGGTCAAGCCCCTACACACACGTGGCCACGGCCTTCCTCCAGGTCCCTGGTGTGAGAGGCGAGGGGTGCAGGGGCACCAGCTCACCATCTGGGCAGTTCCTCTCAACAGGAACAAGCGCTGCACCGCCGCCATACTACCTTTCCCGCCACTCTGTCTGTCAGCACTTCCTCTTGGGCCCTCTTTGTAAGGCAGTGGGTTTCCATATATGATTGGCCATTCACTTATGGCTGTGCAGCCCCTCCTCTGTGCCAGGCTGTTTTGGTGCCGGAAACTCAGCAGTGAGCAAGAAAGACAGGTCCCTGCCCACGTGGCCAACTTCTAACAAGGGAGACTGGTAGGACAGGGTCAGTGCTGCCCACAGAGTTGGAGGCATGGGTAGAAAATACCCTCGCCATCCAGATTTGGGGAGGGGGAAGCCTCTTGGGGGGTGACGTGTGACCTGAGTCAGGGTTAAGAAGCTGGCTCTGTGAAGTTCAGGGGAGGTTCCAGGCAGAGGGAGTGGCCAGGGGCAAAGGCCCCAAGTGGGACCACAAGGCCCGTGTGGCTGGAGCAGAGGGAGTGAAGGGCCTGTGGCGAAGCCCGAGGAGGGCTGAGTGGGTACGTGGGTGCGCAGGAACCAGGCGGCCTGGGGCTGTGTAAGCCAGGCTGAGGACTGGACCGGATCCTGAGAGCATGAGGAGCATTGGGAGGACAGGAGCAAGGAGCCACAGATCTGAGTTACCTTTGATGACGATGGCTGTGGCTGCTGAGAGGAGAGTGAATTGCTGGCAAGGCAGGGAGGAAGCCACTGGAGTGGTCCAGGCAAGACATGATGGCTTGGCGTGAGCTGGTGGCAGTGGGAAGGGGAGGCAGATGGGGCCAGGAAGGATGGGAGTCAAGGATCATGCCTAGATGTGAGACAAACATTGGGAGGAACAGGGCTGTTGGTGGTGATAGGGGACTGGCGAGGGAGGAGCAGTGGGGGTAGAAGGGCTTTCTGTTCTGTGTTGAGTGGGAGGTGCCTGTCTGAGCTCCAGGTGGAGGTGTTGAGTAGGCCACAGGGGCTCCAGATGCAGCTGTACCCAAAGTGATGGGCCTGGGGAGAAAGAGGAGAGGTGCAGAGAGTGGAGAGGACCCAGGAGGGAGTGTGGGGCCCTTTCCTCCTTTAGAGAACAGGGACCTCACTGGGGTGGTCAGGGGGAACAGAGCAGGTGAAGATGAGATTAGACCCCAGCCGCTCGTTCTCCAGTGACATCACGTTGGGCGACGACTACGTGTCACGCCGTGTTCCAGGCACTGGGCCTGGGGTTGCAAGAGCTGCAGCTGATGTCAGTGTGAGGAATAGTGGTTGGAGTGGAAGGCCCAGGCCAGACCTCCGAGGTCAGTCCTCAGAAGGATGGCAAATGACAGGTCAGACTCAAGAGGCCACCTCTGTGTCAGTGCCACCTGGGAGCTCACAGGCACCCTTTCCCTGCTGAGCAGCCATCTTCGTGTTTGTTTTCTAGTGATTTCCTCTGGCTCCACCCCACTGATAATTCCGGCAACTGCTGGGGTTAACTGGGACTTTCAGTTACTCAACTTAAGAGCAGATACTGATTTTTTAGGGGTAACAGGAACTACGGGGATAATGAAAACTTATCATCATATATGATGATATAAAAACAAAACTTAACACGTAGGGCTTACCTGCACAAGGTAAGTTCTCTCACTGTTCTTCAGGGAGGCAGAGATGGGCGCAGTAAATGGCCAAAGGCCTGACTCAGCTGGCAAGTGGCAGGACTGGAGCTGGCTCCAGGGCCCTCCCTTGAGCTCCTGTGCCCTGCTCCCTCAGTGGCAGATTGGAAGCAGAGCCATCTCGAAAAGGGTAGGGGTCCCAGGTTTTTGGACTTGAGTTATGGATGTGTGCATATTGTCACCACCCCACCAACTAGACCTAGGAAGCGATTGCAGCTCTAGGCAGTGGTGGGCCTTGAGAGTCATGCCCGTCCCCGCCACCATCTGCCAGGTACACCATAGCCTGATGCCTCCACCTCCACCTCCCCCTGCCAGCTGTCCTAGAGGCGTCAACCCATTGGACTTACAGTCCCCTCAGACTGACTCCAGCAGCTGGGTGTTGGAGCATTCATGCTTTCACATGGCTCAAAATTCAAAAGGCACATCAGGTCGTACAGCGATGTCTCTTCCCTTCTAGCCCCCAAGTCTTCACTCAGGTCCACCGGGGTTACCAGTTTCTTGTGCAGTTCTCCCAGATACGTGTGTGTGTGTGTATGTGTGTACACTTGCACAGAGGAACAGACAGTACACACACACTTCGACAGCCTATTTAACCAGTCCTCTTTCAAAGGGAATTTGAGTTTCCAATCTCTTCTGTTACAAGCAGTGCTGCAGAGAATAACCTTGTTCACTTGTGGGATCAATCCAGGGGTGAATTTGAAGACCTCCGGTTCTATCTGCAAATTCTGATAAAGTGGATCAATAACAAATCTGAACTAGGCTCTCCCCCCAAGGTCACTGGTATTCTTTGGTCATTGATTTATATATTTACTACCCCATTCAAAAAAAGAATTAAAAGCAGCTGGATTCTTCTAATTGGAGGCCACTGGAGGAAGCTGGTGAGGGGACACTAAGAGCTAACGTTGACGGACCACCACCTGTGTGCTGTTGTTGTTGTTGTTGTTGTTATGTGCCGTCGAGTCAGCCCTGATTCATAGCGACCCCTCCTTGGGTTTTCGAGGCAGTATCACAACGGAAGTAGGATTGCCCAACCTTCCTTCCGAGGAGTGGCTGGTGGGTTTGAACTGCCAGCCTTCTGGTTAGCAGTCAAGTGCCTTAGCCACTATGCTACCTGTGTGCTAGGAGGTACTTACTAACCAGCTTGGTTGAACTGATGGGCCTGTTGAGTCCTTAGGGCAACACTGTTCTTTCCACCTTTCTGCACTGTACTCTTAGGCAGGAAGTCCTGTGCACAGCCCGCACTTAAGGACTAGAAGGTTCTGTCCTGCCTCCTTGAGGCCAGAGTATCTCTATACATTATTTATTATCATCTAATGTATCCACATACATTGTTTGGTCTTCTGCACAGATTTGTCTCTTCTCCCATTTAGTAATAATTTTCATTAGTGTGGACTCATGGATATTTATATTTTGGGGCATATACCAATACTACTTTATTTATTTGATTGCTCAAATTGTTCCCACTTTGGCCATTGGGAGCTCTTTTAGTTAGCTCTTGTGTCCCTCTGGCATATCCCCATCTGCAGGGCAGTGAGTTTCTTTTATATATGGCCTTTCTGGCCTTGCTTGGGTTTATAATTTTGCCCAAAATGATTGGTTGGGCTGCAGCCTGCCCTGTGATTGGTCTATTTTTGAGCACTTTGCAGGGATTGGCCAGTTTACTATGCAAATAGGGTGTGTAAAACCACCCAGTAGGATTAAGTGACTTTGTAGGAATCGGTCAGTTTTTGGCCCAGCTGGGATTTCCAATGCCTTGAGATTGATAAGGAGCTTGCTTATGTGTGTACATCCTACATACGTTTGTACAGAGAGACAATGGGAGAGAGAGGAAACCTTCTGAAACAGCTGCAATAAGGGTCAGTAGCCATAACACTGAAGATGACGCAGGATGGCAGCAGCAGTAGGAACCACAAGGGAGGAGAGCTGAGCGCCTTTGGGCGGGAGGCTTGCTGGCAGAGCCAGTAGAGCTATAACACTTGCCGGGGCAGGCCCAGTGGCAGAGGCCCAGCGAGACCCAGCGGCTGACAGAAGAGCCTGCTGGTGGCATGGCATGGCCAAGAAGAAGCTGAGAGCTATCATGGTTGGAAGCTGTCTTGATTGACGAAGTTGATCCTAATGCCAAGCTGTAGCCTGTTACTTCCCTAATAAACCTCATAACTGTATGGTCTATGAGTGCAGTGTGGCCACTGCCACAAATTATCAAGCCCAGCAGAGAAGTAGAGAGTGCTATGGGAGGGACAGCCAGTGTCAGAGAAGGTGAAAGTGTCAGGGGAAGGAGGTGCGACTGACCTCCACCTTGTAGGACCAGCTTTGTGCTGACTGTGGTCATTCTCATTCCTCCTGATGGATGTCAATGAGTTCTTCAGACTCAGCACCCACATCAGTTTTTGTTTATTCATACTTTCTGGTAGCATAGTGCCTAAGGCACTTGACTGCTAACCAGAAGGCTGGCGGTTCAAACCCACCAGCCACTCCTCAGAAGGAAGGTTGGGCAATCTACTTCCGTAGTGATACTGCCTCAGAAACCCAAGGAGGGGTCGCTATGAGTCAGGCCTGACTTGATGGCAAAATAACAACAATAGTACTTTCTGGAGCTACAAGGTGCTCCAGGCTTATCTTGCATATTTCCTGCTCCAGCCCTGTTGTTGTTGATGTTATGTGCCTTGGAGTCGGACCGACTCAGTGACCCCTCCTTGGGTTTCCGAGGCAGTATCACTGCAGAAGTAGATTGCCCCAGCCCTAGAACCAGCCATTTCTCCAAGGAGTACTGTTTGCTTTTATTGAAGAGTAGTATTAGGCACCAAGAGCTGGGCACATTGTGTTTGCTGCTACTGGGCGACACCTCCTTTCTAAACAGGGTCTCATTGTACAGGAGCAAGTGGGAGATCACATTGTGGCCATCCTTGGAAAATATCAACAAAAACAAATTCACTGCTATCAAGTCAATTCCAACTCATAGCAACTCCTATTAGGTTTCCAAGGCTGCAAATCTTTATAGACACAGACTGCCTAATCTTTTTTCCACAGAGCAGCTGGTGAGTTTGAATTGCCAACCTTCTGGTTAGCAGCCAAATGCCTTAACCACTACACCACCTCTAGTGGTGTAGGATATACATCAATGAAAACTAAAGTTTCGTTATTGATTAATGAATAAATGAATGAATAAATCTCAAAATATTTAGTGAAAAAAGCAAATTGCAGAAAGATACATACCAAAAACCAAAACAAAACTCACTGCCGTCGAGTCAGATCTGACTCATAGTGACCCCTCCTTGGGTTTCCGAGGTGGTATCACTAC